>NC_060149.1:110582228-110895488 GCF_021461385.2 Schistocerca piceifrons
TGCAGCCTATTTACTCTTAAGATGCTTCCTTTTTTCTGCTGTTTGCATTATTCTCCATTTTATGTTTCCTTTGATTTTGGTACTTATGCAACCATCTAATCTAGCACCTTATGCAGTGTCTGTAACCACCTTTAACACCTTATCTTGAACTCTAAGTTCTGTAAGTATTTTTGTGTGTGACATTAATGCTTTACATCATTAAAAGCTGTCTTACAGTTGTTTATAAGTGGGAAGATGTTGCTGTCAATTGTATCAGTAGCACTATAGTTACTAGAAGTTTGTGTACTCTTTACTATTTATCATGGTGCAATAACTCTGTGGTGCTTCAGAATGCACCTCAAATTATGCAGTTCTGTACAATTTAGTCTGTTAACTGTGGAAGACATAGTCAATTTGAAAAAATTGTATTTCTAAATGTTCTTCTGATATGAACTTAGCAGAGAAGAAAACTCAGTAGATGTGGCTTTAGAACTACTTTAACCTAAATGTTTGTGCACACTCTGAAAGGTCTCATGGCTTTGTTGAAGAATAAAATGTTAAGGATCTAATGGGACAATGTGGATGTTCTATACTGGAAACTTCTTCACAGGAACGTTCCTGATATCTAACGCTAACATGTGTAAATCTTAAAACTACAGTACAAGTAAAACATGCAAGAGACCATATGAAAAGTTGCTGCAACATGGTGGTGTATTATGGTGCTTAACTGTTACTACAAAAGTTCAATATCACAGTCTTCCAGATTTAATATTCCCACACCCACCACTATTGCCACCATACAGCTGGCTCCATGAACTCTCTTTGGTTAAAAGATGGGGAAATTTCCTCAAACTTATATCGATATCTTCTTTCACTTCACATCAGCAAGTTTTCCAGTTGTAGAATTATTAAGTACCCAAGTTTTGGCAGATCCTACAGCTTTTTAATTCATTTGATTCATATGTGGCATGTTTTTTAAGTAAGTACCATTTCGAAATAAATACACACATCAAAAAAAAGTTTTGCACCATCCCGGTCCCTGAAGATAGATGCTGACTGTGGATATTGTATGACAGACACAGTCCCTTTGACTGTTCAGAGATGTCACTAAACCTGCCCAAAGATGTAAACAACCATGTATGAGCAGCACCTATTGGATGGAGGGGGTCTGACAGCCGATCAGCTCTAGTGATAACACCAGGAAGAAGGTACATGGCTCATGTCGTCTGTAGTTCAACCATGCCTAGACAGTCAATACCACAGCTTGATCACATCTGCATTGTTACTTTGTGCCAGGAAGGGCTCTCAACAAGGGAAGTGTCCAGGCATCTCCGAGTGAACCAAAGCGATGTTGTTCGGGCAGGAGACAGGAACTGTCAATGACATGCCTTGCTCAGGCCGCCCAAGGGCTACTACTGAACTGGATGACTGCTACCTACAGATTGTGGCTCAGAAGAACCCTGACAGCAGTGCCATCATGTTGAATAATGCTTTTTGTTCAACCACAGGACGTCATGTTATGACTCAAACTGTGCGCAATACGCAACTTCACTTCCATGGCGAGGTCCATCTTTGCAACCATGGCACCATGCAGCATGGTACAGATGGGCCCAACAACATGCCGAATGGACCGTTCAGGGCTGGCATCACGTTCTCTTCACCAGTGAGTGTCACATATACCTTCAACCAGACAATCGTAATAGACACGTTTGGAGGCAACCCAGTCAGACTGAACACCTTAGACAAACTGTCCAGCGAGTGCAGCAAGGTGGAGGTTCCCTGCTATTTTGGGATGGCATTATGTGGGGCCAATGTATGCCACTGGTGATCATGGAAGGCACCGTAATGGCTGTATATACATGAATACCATCCTCCGACTGATAGTGCAACCACATTGGCAGCATATTGGCGAGGCATTGATCTTTGTGGATAACAATTCACACCCCCTTCGTGCACATCTTGTGAATGACTTCCTTCAGGATAAGGACATCACTCGACTAGATTGTCCAGCATGTTCTCCAGACATGAACCCTATTGAACATGCCTGGGAGAGATTGACAAGGACTGTTTATGGACGACATGACCCACCAACCACTCTGAGTGATCTGCACTGAATTGCCATTGAAGAGTGGGACAATCTCGACAAACAATGCCTTGATGAACTTTTGGATAGTATGCACGATGAATACAGGCATGCATCAATGCAAGAGGATGTGCTACTGGATATTAGAGGTATTGGTGGGTATAGCAATTTGGACCACCACTTCTGTAAGTCTCACTGTATGGTGGTACAAAATGCAATGTGAGGTTTTCATGAGCAATAAAAAGGGCAGAAATGATGTTTATGTTGATCTCTATTCCAATTTTCTGTACAGGTTCCAGAACTCTCAGAACTGAGGTGATGCAAAACTTTTTAGATGTGTGTTTAAAAGAAGGAGAATTTTATCAATTCTATTTCTAAATGAAAGCCTATACTTTAATCTACTTTTCTACATAATTTTGACCAATACTGAGGCACTTATCATACTATATAACCAGCTTTTGAATATCATCCTCATAAAATCTGCTGAATGATTAGACAACCACTGCAACACAATTGTGCATAAAGCACACTTCTTGACACTAAATGAAACTCATCACATAAACTGAAATCATGAAGTGTCTGTTTACCCTCACTTTTTTATCAACTTTCTGCACCAAATTATCAGTAATGATGGAAGGTTGCCGACTGTTCCTCATCATACACATTCATATGGCCATCTTTAAAAACTCCCACCAATTTCTGTACCATTCCATCACTCATAATGGTTTCTTGATACATTTCACTGACATGATGAATTTCAGCTGCTTTCATGTCTTTAGCACTAAGAAAACAAATTGCAGCACTTATTTCACATTTGGATGGATTCTCAATCAAAGGGAGTATTCCAAAGCTGGTATATGATACAATAAGTGCCTTAATATTGTTGGGAATTATGTAGAAAAGTACATTAAAGTACATACTTTCATGTAAAAATAAAATTTCCAAAAAGTCTGCTTGCTATATTTTTATTTCATCACTTACTTAAAAAACACACCTCATAGACCTCATCTGGAGGACAATCTTCAGGGATGTGGAACAAGTCAAAAATAAATTCAAGAGAGCATATTATTGATCAGTTTATGCTATATTGGCATCTTATCATACTCAATTACGCGAGAACTATGTTTATAAACCTCTAATTGCAAAAGAAAGGAATGTTAGTGGAATTTCTAATGGCATCATTAAAAGATCTGCAAAAAATTTCACTTATCTGTTATCTTGCATGGAAACAATGTCATTACTCCTAGTAATTATCCCCATATGACATATTTAGGGGTCTTATAATCACATAATTTTTATACATTGATGGTATTCATATAGCGACAGTCTCCTCAAATAAATAAGATTTTAAAAATTCAAAAAATATCATCCATATAATATCTAAGTCTCATTCTATGCAACATCAACTGATGGTTTTGAATCTGTATGTTTACATCTCTGTTCTCTCTCTCTCTCTCTCTCTCTCTCTCTCTCTCTCTCTCTCTCGGGAACATTGCAAAATGTGTTACTAGGGAAGAAATTCATTAGAACAAAGGCAAATTTTGACATCTCAGGACACGTGCTGGGAAGAACTAGAATTTAACATGAAGCCAATGCCATCAGAATGTTTCATACATTACTTCTCTCTGTTCAGTCATTGACACTGGAAATTGTTATACCATTCTCGTATTGCAGTAATTTCATTTAATTAAACTACCACCTGCTGCACTCAACATTTAGCACCAAAAATAAATTTCATCTGATTGTTTCAAATTTCACCTATTATATGCTGGAAAATATTTTTGAAACAGTATCTGCAATCTATTAGACATGCTGTAATGTGACATGGTGTTTGCTAACTCTTTGTGAACATCGTATGTTACATGACAAACAGCATCATCAAAGTACATTTCTGGACTAGTCTACTCATTTGTATTTGCATAAAGACAGTACGGAAATGACAGCCTTCATATTAGTTTAGTCTTCATATTGACCTATGAAACTGGCGAAGTGAATCCTACCTATAATAAATGCAGGAGGGTAAACCCCAGCACAGCCCAGAGCATTGATGAAGATGAACACCTGGAATGCGATGTAGGTAGTTGAAAGAGCTTGTGCCACTCCAGATACAGCCATCAACAGTATGCAGAGGATAAGGATTATCTTTCTACCAAATCTGTTAAACAATCATTACATCAGAGCGAATATGAAAATGATATAATAATATGAGTGGAATACAAAACATAACAATGGAAAATCCAGGATGGACTGTAACAATATCATGAAAAGGGAAGCTGCTGCTCACCATATAGCAGAGATGCTGACACACACACACACACACACACACACACACACACACACACACAGTAGCAGCTTTCCTTTTTATAATATTGTTGAATACAAAATATAATCATACAACTATCTGTAAACTGTTTTAAATAAAGCACTATACCATCTGCCATATTTTTTTAGTTTAAACCAAACTAATAGAGATATTCAGTAATATTTTGTATATGCAAGTTAATTGTCTGCTGAGAGATCAATGATGAGCTTAATAATTACAACAGGAAATCAAGTAACCACATGTAGCATTTAACTGTCTCTCAAAAAATTGACACAAAATGACCGTACTAATAAAAGCAGTCTGTCATTTCATTATACCATACTGGCCTGCATATATGCTACATAACAGGTGTACCGGTATGAAATGAGCATTTTTGTATGAAAATGAAACTTCTTCGTAGGAATTGAAGTGTTCCTCAGCCAATGCGTGTCCCATTGATGAAAACAAATGGTAGTCGGAAGGGGCCAAGTCTGGTGAATATGGCGGGTGGGGTAGCAGCTCCCAGCCAAGTGTTTTATTGTATCCTGAACCAGTTTTGCTTTGTGTGCAGGTGCATTGTCGTGTAAAAAAATTACTTTGCCATTCCTTCTGGCCCATTCTGGTCTTTTTTCGCTCAAGGCATAGTTCAAATTGATCATTTGTTGTCTGTAGTGATTAGTATTCACAGTTTCACCACGTTTTAGAAGCTCATGATACGAGACATCTTTCTGATCCCACCAAACACAGAGCATTGTCTTCTTGCCGAATCGATCTGGTTTTGCAGTCAATGTTGATGGTTGTCTGGGATTAACCCATGGTATTTCCTGTTTAGGATTCTTAAAATAAATCCATTTCTCATTGCCAGTAACAATTCAATGCAAAATTGATTTTCTTTCATGTCTTTGAAGCAAAATGTGACAAACGGTTTTTCGGTTTTCCATCTGTCTTTCATTCAATTCATGTGGCACCCATTTTCCACACTTTTGGATCTTTCCCATAGCTTTCAAACGGTCAGAAATTGTTTGTTGTGCAACATTTAGCATTGCTGCCACTTTCTTCTGATTCAAAGTATCATCTTCATCCAATATTGCTCGCAATTCGGTGTCTTCGAACTTTTTTGGTGGTCTTCCACATTCTTCATTTCCTACATCAAAATCATTATTTCTGAACCATTGGAACCACCTTCTGCATGTTGCTTCTGATAGAGCATGATCATCATATGGCTCGACAAGCATTCGATGTGACTCTCCAGCACTTTTTTTCAAATGAAAACAAAAAATTAATGCTTTCCGCAAATCATCACTTTCTGGTACAAAATTCGATATTGTTAACACAATGAAAACATATGATGTTGTTTGTTCCATGACTTGATGTATACTAAATATCTTTGACAGATGTCATACCAACCAAACAAAAAAAATTAAGGCTTGTTCACAAGAAATGTTCCCAATTGACACATTTGTATCTTAACGCTCATTTCATACCGGTACACCTGGTATTTTATGTTAAATTAGGCAATGAAAAATCTGAACATGGCTTATTTGCACAATCCTAAAAATACTGGTGTATCTCCATATGATAGAAACTTCAACTTTAGTGCTTGTTCCTTAGTTCAAAATTTGGCAAATGCATTGCTAAATTTTGAGAATTAGTCATTGTAGATGAGAAAACAATGTAACTGTCTTTGACTGTTAACATTTGATTTAGTTAATGACTACTATCATGCTCATTGTTTCATTATTTTGGGTGTGTGTGTTGTCCTTAGCGTAAGTTAGTTCAAGTCAGATTAAGTAGTGCGTAAGCCTAGAGACCGATGACCCCAGCAGTTTGGTCCCATAGTCCTTACCACAAATTTCCAAATTACATGACAGAACAGGCAAATTTTTTTCTCTAACTAAAATTTAAAATGTATTCTTCACCAGAGAATGGTAACATTGAAAGAAAATCAACAAACATCAGAATTGGGCACAGTTATTATGCAAATTTCAAACTTGAAATTACTCATTATGCAAAGAGTACAACAAGTAATGAAGCTTGCAAAAAGTATAGTTTGGATGAGTCTAATGTGCAGCATTGGATCACATTGAAGAATAATCTGCAAACTGCCATTTCATCAAGGAAATCCTACAGAAGGACCAAAGCTGGGAAATGTAATGAAGTTTAAGACTGAGTTATATTTTTTTAAAAGATGAGAGAAAAGATGGAATTCTTATCTCTCAACAATAATACAGTTAAATGCCTTGGAAATTGCAAAGACAGAATTCTGTTGCTGTATCAGTTGATGCTGCACATTTATGAATACAAGAGGTATCTCTCTTTGATAAAGTCTTCGTTAGCACAAAGATTGTCAGAAGATTTTGCCAAGAAACTCATCAAATTTCAGAGGCGTGTGATCCAAATATGGTAGAAACTCTCTGACACTCTACACTTGTTGGGTGATGCAGATGAGATGCTTTTTGCAGAGGGAGGAAAGTTGTCCCTCCCCAGCCTGCCCCATCTCCCCTACGTTATTCTGAAGTGTACAACTTTGCCCAAGAGAAGTTAATGATTCATTGTCAAGAAAAATGCTGGATGATAACAGAATTAGTGATGGAGTGGCTAGCTACTGTTTGGAGTTGTATACTTGGTGCACTGCTCAGTAAAAGAGCTGTGCTGATGGTGGCTTCCTTTAAAGTTCACATCACACTTGAAGTAAAGAATAGAGTTGCTGCATTGAAGACAGATCTAACCATTATACCTGGCAGTATGGCTTCAAAGCTGTAGGTGGTTGATGTCAATGTAAACTAGCCATTTAAAGTACATCTGTGAAAATGGTGTTCAAAGTGGCATTTAGAAGAGGATCATGTATTCACTTCACCTGGCAAGATTAAAAAGCCATCAGTCAGCCTTATGCATGCCTGGAATCTCTCTTCAAGGTGGAAAATATCACCAGATTCTATCATCAAAGTATTCAAGATGTGCTTCATTTCCAATGCCCTGAATGGTAGCAAGGACAGTAAGCTTTGGAAAGAGAGAGATAAACATCCTTACAGTTATGAAACAAGTATCAGTAGTGATTTTAACAGTGAAATCAGTGAAGACTGTGATTGTAAGGCTGGTATATCTGTGTAATTTAACAACATTCCAACACAAGAAAATGCAACTAAGGGTACTATTTTTTGGACAATTTTTTATATGGGCAATGTGACAACTTTTTTCCACACACAAATTAAGGGTGTAGATTATATTTGGGCCAATATGGTATATGTAGGAAAGCACCTCTGGAAGTTTGAACTAATACAGGCAGCATTTAAATCCATTCATATCAGAAGAAAAGCAGTTCTGGAAATTTGATCATAGTAAATGCAGTACCACAGGTTTGGAGAAGTAAATATATCTTATGAATGCTGCAATGATAAGAAACCAGTACAGATTTTTTAACACCTCAAAACAAGTAAAGGCAAGAGAAAAACTGTCATTCATATACAAGTTGCTAATATACAAAATGAATTTCCTGTATGAGTCAGATCACTGTGAGTATTTTTTGGATAAAACAGTCTGGATCTCTTATTAAAATTTCTTCCTTTAGCAATAAGCAAATTTTAATAAGTGATCTAGACAGTTTTATTCATAATAAAGTTGATACGGTATTAAAATCTTAACATTAGTTATCCAAAGGTAGGACCCAATGAAGATTTACATTGATTTAAGTGTCATATGTTATTAAATTACTATTACTTCATGCCAGATTGCTGTGAATTTATAAAAATATACAAAGTTAGGAAGATAAAATGGATTTTGTATCCAAAACCAACATAGAATCTGCTCATAAACAAGTAACATAAAATCAATCTTCAGCAGCTTGAATCTAGACTTGAAGCAGGCATTGGACAGCAATGAACCAACACTGATATATGTGTGTGGGGTACTTTGTATTTTTCCCCAGTAACAACTGCCTGATTAGTTTTTCACTTTTTTTTCCCCCTATGTTTTCAGGTTGCTCATTTAAGTTAATATCTGGGAAGATGGGAATTCAGAAGGAACCCTCAGATCTGCAAGTTTTCTTGTTCTGGCTCACTACATATCTTGGATTGCTGTTGTTGCTTATTTATCCTGGCCAGCTAATTTCTTAACAGTATGTGAGCCCTATTGAGATCTATCTGTCTTCTATTACTTGGATTTTGCAGAACCAACACAAAGGACAGGGCAGATGAGCCAATAAATATCTCCATAAGCAGGTAAGTTTCTTACAGATTTCTTCACGAATTTTCATGCATTGGAAACAATGGGGCTAAGTAGGAAGAAAACACTTGAAGACCAAACCCAATCTCATGATACAGATAACCTACCTTACAACAAAACCAGGAACACAGAATTAAAATGGAAGTGAAGCTGAAATAGTGAGTATCCTCAGCTTGAATGCAGGATTCAACACCGTCATTCACATCTGAAGTATTCTAGGGGAACTATCTTCATAAAAATTATTACATTGTAATTAGTTGGGCACACAAATAAAATATTTATCATTTTTCTTAGACCAACCAGTCCAATAGCATGGCAAATATTGTAATTCTCAGGCACTTGGAACACAATAAATAGAAAATTTTACAAAATATAGATAGTAAGCTATTATAACTGTTAAAAACTATTTACTTATTGTGTCATAGTACAGGGTAAAATACAAAAGTAATTATGGAATGGTCCATCCTTACTTATCAGCAAGAAGTCCAAATATACTGGATCCTATAAGGATGCCAGCAAAATGCACAGTTCCCACCAGAGATAACTTCCATAGGTTCTCTGGGCATGTTAGATCCCACTGAAAAAGTAATATAAAACAAACATTAATTAAAAGTGAAACCTTTCTGTCATTCAATATAGCAGACACATTCATCTTGGCAGAAACAGTAACTGTCTTGATATTTAAGATGATTCTCATTTATTGTTCTACCTGAGTGCAACAGATATGGAACAATAAATGAGAATTATCTTTTCAATTTTTACCTGCTCTTAAGAAAAGTCAGAAGTTTTATATACTTAATTTCAGATATTTTTGATAGAAAATGGACACCAAAGAAATTACAACAAGTATCTTCATCCAAAGCTGCGTCACTGCACAGTACCGTTAGTGCAGTGGGTAGAGTTTTGCACTAGAATACATGAATTCTGTTCTGAGTCTAATTGTAATTTTCAATTTCCTAGTTTTAGACTGTGTGATATGTTATCTGGCTGCTTAACCAATATACAGCAATTACACCAGGTCTTATACAAAACACATGCATATTAACCAAATATCTACATTTATGTAAATCCAAAACTGAATTCAGAAGTTGCTTACACAACTACACAGCCTGCTACTTTACTTCTTTCATTCATTCCTCATCCATTAAATATACATCTATATGATGAGACCTACTGAAAGCTAATAAGAACACATTCAGAAGAACAAATTATTACAGTACAATGAAGGCTGATTCTACTCACCTCATTCACAATTGTCCATTCATCATCTTTAAAGACAAAGTGATCACAAGAAATTTCTTTCTTGCTAAAATTGCTAGGACATGTACCGTCTGAAGTATTATTGTCATATGGTGCATAGCGTATACATTCCTTCCCAGGTGGCACAGCTGTAGATACCCATGAAGCATCATACACAGGATTTGTTATATTATCACATTCTGGTATCCAGCATCTGTTAAAGTAATGTAGTTGTACTTAGGTACTGATGCTTTTTAGGTAGAAACAACTAACATAAGCTATTAATTACTGCAGTGTCTGCATTTTTTTCAGACTAGGTTTAACCAATGATCCTTCTGGTAATTACATGGCTTCCAGAACACTTTTAAAAACACAACTCATTAACTATTTTTTGCAGTGTGACACTTTTATTCTAATTTTAAAGAAACTGTAGATACACAGGTGAGGGTTTGCACTCTTTTCATAAAACTTATTTTCATCAAACTTATATTAGCAAGAGGTAACATAGTTTCTGCTTCTGCCCTCATTTTATCAATTACTGTCATATTTTATAAAATGTTACCATTACACTTTCTCTGCCTAGCTTCTGACAGTCAAGAAAATATTTAGCCTCTAGTGCAGTTACCATGCCCAAACTGGAATAATAATTTGGTACTTACACAGAAACTGTACTAGGCCACCAGGTTCTGTTATCTTTCATGGGTTTTGGTAAAGTACTGAACTAATAAATCTGTATTTAATGTGGAAAAAATATGGGCTTAGACAACTAAAGATGGATATTATACTTTAAATTCTTTTGTCAAAATAACATAGATGCTGGGACGGCACTTCAAAATGGTGGATGAAAGGACTACTTAAGGGTCCTCTACATACACTAACTTTATAAAACATGATAAATAGGTTTTAAGGAACTGGGCGACTTGGTTCCACTCCAAGAGGGAACTGGAAAATCGTTGTATCTCAAGTGGTTTGTAAAATCACTGATGTTATTGTGCAACCACCCCCTGCATAAGTTGTGTCTATAAAGCTGAACATTATTTGCTCCGTAGTTCAGAAGGTACTTCCATGCATGTTTGTATTGCATTTGTAAAACATTCAGACCATTCAGTAGCTTTCAAATACAAATGTACAATTGGTTGGTTGGTTGACTTGAGGGAGGGGACCAAACAGTGAGGTCATCAGTCCCATGATCTAGGATGGCAGAAATCAAGGGAGCAACAACACAAACAGAATGGTCCACTTGAGGAGAAGGGATAATGTGCAAATGAAGAGGGAAAAGGGAGTCAGGACAGCAGGGGGCGGGGGAGAAGGGATAATGTGCAAATGAAGAGGGAAAAGGGATGTCAGGACAGCAGGGGGCGGGTGGGAATGGGGGGAGAGCAGGGGTGCCCCAGAAACGCTATGCATGATGCGGCACCAGCATTGCCACCAACCTGTGCCAACACTCACACCATACCATTATCATGATAAAAAGGGGACAATACCAGGGAAAGAAGACACAAGAAATGGGGGAAAAAAATGCACAACAGATCAGACAAAATGCAGAGAAAAGTGGGGAGAACCTGGTCGGTGTGGAGGCAAGGTGAAGGCCTTCATAACCAGTGCTTATGCTAACTGGCAGACTTAAATGTCAGAGGAAAATTCAAAGACTTATACCTGAGAGTACAAATCACTTTCACAAAGAAAACCAAGGACAGACATTATTACAGCATAATGAAAAGTGCCGGCATGAAGATGAACAATGTAAGAGAAGAGAAGGCCATGAGACAACATTGGCCAATAGCCTGCTGACAAGCAGCACACCACAACAGGAGTAGCATCTACCTGAAGAGAATATAAGTGCTGCTCCTGCCAGCCGTGAGCAGACAGTTTTAGCACAGTGCCAGACCGGGACTCTCAGACCAGCACAGTATTAGCACAGTACTAGGAGAGCACTATGATAGCAGCGACATGTGATCCATAGCAATTGCTTACATGGACCTTGTACACAGCAAAGGACTTTCATTGTTTGCATGTGCCCCATTGCTTGTGACACCATTGTAAATTCAAAGTTAAGAATTGTCAATCTTCCCTATGGTAATAAAAACTATTAATGTGATTTGCTTGAATTGTTGTATAGCATTCCAAGATTACACCATCCTTTAGGCACCTTACACTAGACAAGTTGACACGACCCCACAGACATAACCATGCAAGTGTCATCCTCTAACACCAAAGCTGAGGGAGGATGGAGGGCATATTTAGTGTGAAGGACCAAAATGGTGGGGTCAGTCCACGAAAATATGGATCACCGTGAATGGAGCCCCGCAAATACACATGGGGAGGGGGGGTGGGGGTGGATGGCTCATTGCAAAGTAAAAAACCACTGGTCAGGCTAGTATGGCCAATACGAAGATGGCAGAGGATGGTAGATTCCTGCCAGGAGAGGCAAAGGGAAGAAAGCCACATGGCAGGAGTCTCCTTGATGGAATGAAGCTTATTAGACAGGGGGGTAGCCTCCCAAGAGTCAGCCAATGATTGAGAAAAAAGGGCTCTGATGTAAAGCCACAAATGTGCCCCTGGAGAGGTCATGGGGAACAGGGGGCTAGGACATCAACCAAACAAGCAGCATCACAAAGATCAACAAGAAGGTTGTGGATGGCAGAAAAAAAGTGGTAATGGGAAAAACACTGAGTGACAGCCTGAAGGCCACTCATTGAGTCAATACGTATGAAAACTTGGGTGAGGGAGGGCCAATTAATAAAACAGAGGGCATGATATATGGTCATCAAATCCACAGTAAACACCCACTGTCAGTTCTGCAGTAAACATCCCACATGTGGCAGGCAAGAGATGGTGCTCCATGCCAGCAGAACACATGAAGGCATATCCCACATCATTAGTGGGTTTACAGCCATCAATATACGAAACAATGGCATCCTGAAACTCCTGTAAGAGTGTTCCAAACAAACAACAGAACATCATTGGGGTGATAGAGGCTTTTGGTCCCTGGAGGGGATACATCCAAATCCAAGGCTGTGGAACTAACCATGGGGGGATGGTTGGGAAAGAATGTGAGAAAGAGGACAAGGATGGGAGATGGAAGTCACTGTGGACAGAAGTGAGGTGGAGCCCAACCAGTAAACCCACCCGAGGGTGGGCAGCAGGCAGGCAATGGCCTGCCCGATACTCCACAAAGAATAGAATAGGAGGGGTGAGCAGAGGAAGAGTAGATAGTGATGATGACCACTGAATTGAAATGAGAGGGATCCCAGCATCAATCAAAAGACTATTGACAGGGCTAGTCCAAAATGCACCAGTGGCTAAATGGATATCACAATGGTGAACTGGGAAGGAAAACTGTGGAAGGGGCAGCTGATCCATAAATTGGACAACCATAGTCCAGTAAAGGCAGAGAAGGGTCGAATGATCTGTGCCCCAAGAGGTGTGGGCAGGGAAGCCAAGAACATTGAGTTCACGAAAATAGCCAACCTTCAGATGACAAATATGAGGCAACTAAGTAAGCTTGTCGTCGAAAAGAAGACCCAAGAAATGGAACTGGGGACCGTGATCAGGTGTTGGGCAATGAGGTAGAGCTCTGGATCAGGATGGACCATAGTACAGTGACAGTAATGCACCACCCTCTTCTTATGGGGAGAGAAGTGAAATCCATGTGCGAGCGTCCACATGGAAGCACACTGGATGGCACCCTGGAGCTGTTGTTCCACAGAGGCCACTGAGTGGGAACTAGCCCAAGTACAGAAATCATCCACATACAGAGCAGGGGTGACCAATGGTCTGGCAGTGACCATAAGTCCATTAATAGCAATGAGAAAAAGAAGGATACTTATTACAGAGCCCTGTGGAGCATCATTCTCCTGGGTCCATGGAGAGTTGAGAACAGTAACAGCCTGGACTCTGAATGACTGATGGGACAGGAACACATAAAAATAGGGAAGGGGCCCTGAAGCCCCCAATTGTGAAACATAAGGAGGATATGATGGCACCAAGCTGTCTTGTAAGCCTTATGAAGATAAAAGAAAACTTTAACAAGATGGTGGCACTGAGGAAAGGCCTGCCAAACCATGGTTTCCAATTGAAGCAGGTGACCAATCAGAGGCTGTCCCTCCGAAAAACCCCACTGGTAAGGAAATAGAAGATCCCAAGATTTAAGGATGCAATAGAGCCAATGAGTCACTGTTCATTGTAATAACTTGCAGGGGAAATTTGTCAGGCTGATGAGGCAGTAACTATCAAGGGATGATGGGTCCTTGGCAGGCTTAAGGACAGGAACCACAATACTGTCTCTCCACTGAGAGAAAATGCCTTGGAGCCAAATACAGTTAAACAACTGGAGGAGATATTGTCATTGTGGAGGATTGAAATTTTGAAGCAGTTGGCTATGGATGGAGTGAGGGCCAGGAACTGAATCATGAGAAGAAGAGAGGGCCAGAAGAAGCTCCCATTCAGTGACTGGATCATTTTATGTTTCCACCTGACAAGGGGTAAAACATAAGCAGAAAGCTTCAGCCTGCTGTTTCTGGAGAAGGAAGGCAGGTGGATAGGAGGCTAACACCAGTTCTGTCACAAAATGGGTCACAAAGTGTTCCGTTAGAACTGATGGGTCTGCACAAAGGCCACTTGGAAGAACAAGGCCTGGAATGGATAGCCACTGCTGACAATCTTGGAGGGCAAGGAGTGTAGCCCACAACCATGACAAAGGGACAGAAAAATCTAGAGAGGGGACAAAGCATTCCCAACACACCTGTTTGCTCTGTTTGATTGAGTAAAAGGCTTCGGCATGTAGATATTGATAGGTCACAGGACTGGTGGAGGACAGGTGCCACTTATGATGGTGCAAGGCATGACAATGGTCAGGGGTAGTGATGGCAATAGCCATGCTCCAGCACAGAGCTGGCTGATGGTGAAGAGCACCTGTCAAGTGGAAACAGTAATGCCGGCAGTGTGGATTATCTTATTGGACAGATCACAGACAACTTCGTCAATATAACCTGACAAGGAAGGTGGAAACACGACCTGGGAGGTATGTAGAGGCCAATCAGCATGATGGAAAGCTCAGCTCGGAAACATGGTCATCAAGAGGTGGGAAGGGAATAAGAGAATCTATGGGAAGTGGTCACTATTACAGAGGTCATCGTATGATGAACAGTGCAAGGAAGGAAGAAGGTGAGGGGAAGAGAGCAGAAGATCAATGGCAGAGAAAGTGCAGCACTAAAATGAGTGGAGGTATCATCATTGAGAAAGTACAGGTCCATTGGTGAATGAGGAGCCCTTGACTAAATGAAGAAGCTCTAATGGACATTAAAATTCCCAAGGAGGATGAAAGGATGGAGAAGCTGCTGAATGAGGGCAGTTAGGGTAGCAGATGTATGTGGCCTGTCAGGAGAGAGACAGAGATTGCCAATCACGATAGCAGAGCCCAAATGGACCAGAACAGTAACCACTTTCAATGTGATATGAAGTGGGATCCGTGTACTGTCAATATCTGTATGCATCAATGTGCAGACACCACTGGAAGTCCTCAAAGGGTCAACCTGATACCAACAGAGAGCATGGAACTCACAAAGGGATGGTGTGTGAGCATCAGGGGAAGAAGACACAAGAAATGGGGAAAAAACAGTACAACAGACCAGACAAAACGTGGGGAAAAGGTGGGGAGAATCTGGCCGGTGTGGAGGCAAGGTCAAGGTCTCCATACCATAATCAATGCCTACACTAATTGAAGGACTCAATATCCAGACGAAAATTCAAGGACTTACCCATGGGCCATCCTAGTATGGCCAATACAAAGACAGCAGGGCAGAGGAAGGTAGATTCCTGCAGGGAGAGGCAGAGAGAAGAACACCACATGGTGAAAGTCTCCTTGATGGCATGAAGTTAATTAGACAGACTCCGAAGAGTCTGCCCAGAACTGAGCAAAAAAGGATTGGATGTAAAGCTACAAATCTGCTCCCGGAAGGGTCACGGAGAAAGGGGGGGGGGGTGACCACACCCTCCCCCAGACACACAATTAGCAAGGTTTTTACACGGGATACCTACTTGGCCAGGAACCCAAAGGAAATCAACCAAACAATCAGCATCACCAAGATCAGTGAAAAAGTCATGGCTGGCAGAGAGCAAAGGGTGGTGGGAAAAACAACAAGCTATAGCCTGAAGGCTCTTATTGAGTTTGTACATAACAAAACTTAGGTGAGTGAGGACCATTTAATAAAGTAGGAGGCTTGATGGATTAATATCAGTTCTGCAGTAAACACCTCACATGTGGCAGGCAAGAGATGGTGTTCCATGTCAACAAGAGACATGAAGGCACAGCCCACATGATCGGCAGATTTAGGGCCATCAGAGTAAGAAACATTGACATCCTGCAAGAATGTTCAGAACAAGCAACAGAAAACAGTCACATTTCATGTTGAAAATGTTGGCAGCAATTCAAAGATAAGGTCCAACTGGATACCTTTTTGAATTTGTATAGAGTTCTCTGGCAAAGTAGCTCCATTGTTAAACACTGTTTTTTGTATATTCTTCATGAGGCATGGAAGAAAGCACAGATCATATATATGAATAAGAAGAGTAGAAATAACACACAGAACTACCACACTATTTTTCTGTCTGTTGTAGGCTCCAGTAACCTCCTTTATTCCATGAAGTTTCGGAACTGCAGCCAGATAATGACTTCTTGCCACAATATTTTGGCTGAAAACCATTCAGTCATCATCAGATGAGTGTGGTGCACTGGAGTTTGCTAGTTCACATCGCTAAGATTATACCAAAAATGGATGTGGAGATGCATGCACAAAGGCAAATGCTACATGAGCGACATCTGTTGACTTCCGCGCCCTCTTTGAGTATTGCTCCATCTATGGTGCACAGGCGCATGCGTAACGGTGAAAGTATATGCATGCTCTCTGTTGGAAAGTGGACTCATGGAATAGATAGTGAAATTAATAAAATCAACTGTCTTCATACATGTCATTGTTCATAAAATGTGTTCTTTCCGAAGATATTAAAGGAATCACTCGGTCCGGCACACAGATTTAATCTGCCCAGAAGTTTCATATCAGCGCACACTCCGCTGCAGAGTGAAAATCTCATTCTGGAAAATATTTCTGGCTCAGAAATAGTTGATTGTTATGTATTTTCGGCTGCTGAATTCATAAATAACAATCAAAATGATCAGTTAGCTCTTGTTTTGGCAATAAAGTAATAAGTCATTTTTTAAAGTGTACCGGTACATTTTCTGTTTGGGAAAAACTTTATTTTTGAAATTGGCACACCTGTCAACCAATAAAACACGATGTTTTTTAGCTGTTTGTAGGCTATGAACATGGATATCGTTGCTGTGAGTGCAAGTTCAATACCGTTTCTATCGTAATTAGTGCAGTATTTCTGATGATTTGAGTCTTTTTGGGTGTAAAATTTATTAAAATGCCACGAAAATGTGTAAATACAGGGAATAACTTTTGTTATCTTTGTGGTGAAATAACATTTTCTTCACAGAAATGAAATCTGACACCTCTTGTGAAGAGGTATGGAGGTAGGGGACGACGATAAGTCATGGGCTTCACATATATGTTGCAACTCTTGTTGAGTTATACTACGAGAATGGCTGAAAAAATTTAAAAAAAAGCATCTCCGGCTTTTGCTGTCTCTTGTGGTTTGGTGGGAACCTACAGGCCAAATACGAGCTATGCGAGAAAAGTAATGAGACCGATTTTTTTTTACCTACCGAAGTTTTATTTTTTCAAACAATATTATCCCCGTCAAAGTAGTTTCGTCCGTTTAGGAGAAAAGAAGAAAAAAATTAGGGACTCAGATAAGGTGAATGGGGGAGGGGGGGGGGGGGGGGAAGGAGTATGGAACAACAGGAATGCCTCTTGAGGTCAAAAATTCCGTGACGGAAATGGCCATGTTACATGGGGGGTTGTCATGATGCAGCACTCATTTGTCTGCCATGTCCAGTCTCAATCGATTCATCCTTTTCCTGAGTCTTGCAAGGACATCTTTGTAAAAAATTTGGTTGACAGTTTGTCCTGGAGGAACAAATTCCTTATGCACGATACCCTTACTGTCAGAAAAACAAATCAGCGGTGTCTTGAACTTTGATTTGCTCATTCGAGCTTTTTTCAGTCGAGGAGATGTCACAGTGCGCCAATTCTCACTTTGCCATTTTGTCTCAGGATCATACTCAAAAATCCAGAATTCACCTGTTATCACATGACTGAACTATTCGTGGCCATTGGCAATCCACTCAAGAAGATCAGCACACACATTCCTTCGACTGTCCTGCTCAGTGGTAAGGTTTTTTGGCACCATTGTGGCACAAACGTTTCATATGTGCAAAACTTCGATCAAAATTTGATGTACGATGAAAGTTTAACAGGTCACCCATCATCCTTGTTGAAACGTTGGTCTGACCTCACAGGAGAACACACATATTCGACCTTTTCGTCAGTTTTTGAAGTTGAAGGTGTCCCTGAGCGAGGTTCATCTTCAACGTGCTCTCGGCCTTCCAAAAGTGATTTGTGCCAGCAAAAAAGTTGTGCTCTTGATAAGGAATGATCCCCATAGGTCTATTTCAACTTTTCAACAGACATACTCGCGAATTCCCTAGTTTAACACAAAACTTGATGGCATGACATTGCTCTAAAGTCCTCTGTTCCGTTTTCATAACACACAACAGAAACACAACTTCACTGATGGTGCTCTCAAAAGTCACGTGATGGCTGTACAGAGCTGAAACTGTGACTGAGCATCTGGAAGGGATGAACACACCAGTCTACACAAGTAGAATAACAAAGTGTTGCGTTATCACTCACAGTGTTGTCAGTGTCATTACTTTCCTCGCACTTCTTGTAGATGACTGCCATATATCTGCCTGTAAAGGCAGGCTTGGAAATGAAAGAAAAGAAGAGCAATTCAGTAGCCAAGTCTCCCATCTGCTATTCGACCTATTCCACATTCAAATATTTTACCAGTTCCTACCCCAACCCAAAACGTAAAGGTGGAAACAGAAGATGAAAACAGTGTGGGAGAAGAAAAGGAGCTCAACACATTCCATGACACTGGTTTTGGGAAAAGAGATAATAGACCACATCTACTGAGTCGATCCCAATTGAGTGATCGCATTCGAGACCTTGATTTTTCAAATGATAAAGCAGAACTTTTAGGGTCAAGATTACAGAAATGGAGTCTTCAACATGTCAGGATCTCACATGACAGACAACGTCACAGGAATTTGCTTCATTATTTTGGGAAGCAAAACAATCTTGCTGTTTACTGCGGTATTAATGGTTTGATGAAATCTTTGAATTTGAATCATGATCCTATTGAATGGAGGCTATTCGTGGACTCCTCCAAGCTAAGTCCGAGAATTGTATAACTTCACAACGGCAATTTTCTCCTTTCTATTCCTGTTGGTCATGTGGTTCACATGAAGGAGACTTATGCAAAAATGCAAGCCTTCCTCGACTCAAATATACTGAATGCAAACGAAAAATTTATGGCGATCTAAAAGTCATCGCTGTTCTCTTAGGAATGCAACTAGGCTTCACTAAGTACTCCTGCTTTTTGTGTATATTCAGTCACAGTGGCGGGTAATAAATCTTAACGTTAGGGAGAAAAATGTTATTGCTGAGAGATGTTATTCTCCCAGCCCTACGTATAAAGCTGGGGTTGATGAAAAATTTTATCAAAGCAATGAACCAAGAAGCACAGGCCTTTAAGTACTTAAGAGGCATATTTCCTACATTACGTAATGCAAAGGTTAAGGAAGGTATTTTTTTGTGCCACAAATTCGTCAACTTGTAAAGGATCCTGTGTTTGATCGATTTTTGGAGGGGAAAGAAAACTTGGGAAGCCTTCAAGGGAGTTGTTCATGGATTTTTACGCAACAAAAGGGATGATAACTAGTTTCAGTTGATGGCAGTACGCCTGCAAAAATACCATCAACTCGGATGCAGTATGTCCCTTAAGGTGCATTTTCTACACTCTCATCCTGACTTTTTTCCTCCTTGTTGTGGAGCTGTCACTCTTTAACGTGGGGACAGATTCCATCAGGAAATTACTCTAATGAAGCAGAGATATCAAGGCCATTGGAATGAATCAATACATCTGGTCTCTGTATAGGGATACTCCTGAACTCACTAAAAGAAAGCCAAAAGACGAGCTCATGAGGCAACCACATGACTTTCTTCAGGCCCAACCATCTGCCAGGGGCTTTTCCATTGATTTAGAAATGTTAGAATGTAGCGCTCTTTGAAAACAATTCAACTAGACTTTCTGTGTTGTTGGCATTTTTAATTAAAATGTATCGGTTTCTCTTAATCCGCTAAAATAACATATTTCTATCTATTGGGAATCACAGACACTAGGGCTAATACTTTTTTCTTTGTCATAGTCTTTTTTTTCTCAACCCAAAATTAGTAATATTTGACTCGAAGTGAAGGTAACTTTTTTTTCAGTGTTTTCGCGTTTCGCCTTTGTGCATAGGAATTTGTAGGTAAGCCATCTTACAGTCAGTCACAGTGAATATGGATGTGCAAGTTATGGAGTGCATGAAATCTCGTATACTGGTACCGGGTAGCTGTGTTAAGAACTCTGTAGTCTAGCGCGGCGTATTGCTAACCGAAGGGGCCCGAGCTTGGTCCAGCGCGGCGTATTGCTAACCGAAGGGGCCCGGGCTTGATTCCCGGCCGGGTAGGAGATTTTCTCCGCTCGGGGACTGGGTGTTGTGCTGTCCTTACGTTCGTATTGTCGTAACTGACATTCCACTGTTGAGATGGCTGTATGGGCACGTACTAAAAACCAATAAATTAAAAACAAAAACTCTGTAGTCGCCGGCCGCTGTGACCGAGCGGTTCTAGGCGTTTCAGTCCGGAACCGCGCTGCTGCTACGGTCGGAGCAGCCTGCCTCGGGCATGGATATGTGTGATCTCCTTAGGTTAATTAGGTTTAAGTAGTTCTAAGTCTAGGGCACTGATGACCTCAGATATTAAGTCCCATAGTGCTGAGAGCCATTTGAACCATTTGAACTCTGTAGTCTACGTGAGCCCTACATCTTAAGCCCTATGTATCGAGGCGTATTGCGCAGTACTAAGGCGTGTCGTTGGCCATATGGGTGCTGTGTGCGTGGGCTGTGGGGCAGTATCGATCGGCAGGAGTGGGGCCGTGGGCGTTTCCTCGCCCTTGTCGGAAGGCGGGTGCATGAGATGGGACTGAGACGCTTGCACTCTAGCGCGCCTGTAGCAAATGTGTCTTCGATGCATTGTAGAAGACACATGTTCTCGGTGCAGAGTGCAGTGGAATTTGTGCGGCAGTTTTTGTAGCACTGGCGTCCCAACTGCAGTCCTCCTGGCACTGTGGCGCGCTCTCTGAGTGTGTCAATGTATGTAATATCGCCGTTTTGCTGCGCGAGTGGGCAGTGTATTGTTCCGTACAGAGATGGGGTTGTTAGGGCGAATAGACCTGGGATGTGGCGGCCTGTATCGCGGTGCATGAACGGTGCATGTCGTATGTCCGGAGAGAGGCGGGAGCGATGCAGGAAGTCAATTCCTACTACCGTCCTGGTACCGTGACATCCGTCACGTTAAACGTTCATGTGAATTGGTGAGGAGAGTACAGCTCTAAGGTTCGTGCGGAATATCTGCGCACCACGATCTTCGAATTATGAGCCACATGAAGCTGCAGCACTGACGTTTTGTCGAATGTCTATCTGCTCCCCACCTGTGTTGAACTACTGTCGGATCCAGTATCCACCAAAAAATGCTTCCTTCAACTGAGGTCTACATCTACATTTATACACCGCAAGCCACCCAACGATGTGTGGCGGAGGGCACTTTACATGCCACTGTCATTACCTCCCTTTCCTGTTCCAGTCGCGTATGGCTCATGGGAAGAACGACTGCTGGAAAGCCTCCGTGCGCGCTCGAATCTCTCTAATTTTGCATTCGTGATCTCCTCGGAAGGTATAAGTAGGGGGAAGCAATATATTCGATACCTCATCCAGAAACGCACCCTCTCGAAACCTGGACAGCAAGCTACACCGCGATGCAGAGTGCCTCTCTTGCAGAGTCTGCCACTTGAGTTTGCTAAACATCTCCGTAACGCTATAACGCTTACCAAATAACCCTGTGACGAAACGCGCCGCTCTTCTTTGGATCTTCTCTATCTCCTCTGTCAACCCGACCTGGTACGGATCCCACACTGATGAGCAATACTCAAGTATAGGTCGAACGACTGTTTTGTAAGCCACTGCCTTACCAACAATTAATTTTATATGATCATTCCACTTCAAATCGTTCCGTACGCATACTCCCAGATATTTTACAGAAGTAATTGCTACCAGTGTTTGTTCCGCTATCATATAATCACAGAATAAAGGATCCTTCTTTCTATATATTCGCAATACATTACATTTGTCTATGTTAAGGGCCAGTTGCCACTCCCTGCACTAAGTGCCTATCCGCTGCAGATCTTCCTGCATTTCGCTGCAGTTTTCTAATGCTGCAACTTCTCTGTATACTACAGCATCATCCGCGAAAAGCCGCATGGAACTTTCGACGCTATCTACTAGGTCATTTATATATATTGTGAAAAGCAATGGTCCCATAACACTCCCCTGTGGCGCGCCAGAGGTTACTTTAACGTCTGTAGACGTCTCTCCATTGAGAACAACATGCTGTGTTCTGTTAGCTAAAAACTCTTCAACCCAGCCACACAGCTGGTCTCATATTCCGTAGGCTCTTACTTTGTTTATCAGGCGACAGTGCGGAACTGTATCGAACGCCTTCCGGAAGTCAAGGAAAATGGCATCTACCTGGCAGCCTGTATCTAATATTTTCTGGGTCTCATGAACAAATAAAGCGAGTTGGGTCTCACATGATCGCTGTTTCCGGAGTAGATTCTGGGTTTCCAGAAATGACATGATATGCGAGCATAAAACATGTTCTAAAATTCTACAACAGATCGATGTCGGAGATATAGGCCTATAGTTTTGCGCATCTGCTCGACGACCCTTCTTGAAAACGGGGACTACCTGTGCTCTTTTCCAATCATTTGGAACCTTCCGTTCCTTTAGAGACTTGCGGTACACGGCTGTTAGAAAGGGGCAAGTTCTTTCGCGTACTCTGTGTAGAATCGAATTGGTATCCCGTCAGGTCCAGTGGACTTTCCTCTGTTGAGTGATTTCAGTTGCTTTTCTATTCCTTGGACACTTATTTCGATGTCAGCCATTTTTTCGTTCGTGCGAGGATTTAGAGAAGGAACTGCAGTGCGGTCTTCCTCTGTGAAACAGCTTTGGAAAAAGGTGTTTAGTATTTCAGGTTTACGCGTGTCATCCTCTGCTTCAATGCCATCATCATCCCGGAGTTTCTGGATATGCTGTTTCGAAGATGTACAGTCGACCTTCCAGGTGTGCAGTCGAAGGGGCATTTGCTTGTGCCATCCGTAATGACTGTCGACGACTTTTATGCCTCTGCGCGAGCTGATGCTCCTACGGCGGTCCGCATTTGAAGTTTGAGGACCAGCAGGGAGAAAGGCAGTTGGATGCGGTGTCGGCAAACTGGGCGTAGAACCAGCAGGGCCATGACCTTACGGGTGGCCAGCGTACTCTCGGGTTTGAAGCGATTACGTCACTGTCGGCCATCCTCGACTCTGCTGGAGGCGGTCCGGAGCGGGGGGGCAGGCAGTGTAGTTGTAACGTGGATTGGATTGTTTTGGGGAAGGAGACCAGGCAGCAAGGTCATCGGTCTCATCGGATTAGGGAAGGATGGGGAAGGAAGTCGACCGTGCCCTTTGAAAGGAACCATCCCGGCATTTGCCTGGAGCGATTTAGGGAAATCACGGAAAACCTAAATCAGTATGGCCGGACGCGGGATTGAACCGTCGTCCTCCCGAATGGTGGTAACGTGGCGTGATGTTACTATGTCTTTGTAATTTATTGTGCCTATGTTGTAGTACCGTGAACATTCTGCCCGCAAGTGTCAATCATTTTTGCATGGGTTCAGTTTCGTGTGATATCATTGCCAGTTTTAGTTGTGACGGAAGTTTAACAATCCAGAGCTTCCAAAGGGCACCATTCGGGATGGTGTTAACGTCCACAGAAGACTGGAGTCTTTACCAAAGCTGGGACGACGTTCTATCGTCTGTATGTTCGGTATAGATAGCCTGTTTCAATTGTTGCTCATGTTTCAGGGAAAGCCGTTGTAGCAGTGCAGATTTGGCTGGGTCATACTTGTCGTGGGTAGACAGCAAAACAATGACGTCACCGATTAAGCCAGCGTGTTCTGTCAGATGACAAATCAGGCTGACGAATCGGGTGTGATCATCTGTAATGCTTAATGAGCCCAAAATACATACTCCGAGATGGTGAACTTTAAAGTGGCTTCGTCAGGTAGGAACAATGGCAGCTTAGTCGGGAAGCTGAGTCTGTGAGGTACATAATGGCTGCGCTGTGGCACGGTTGCGGTCGGCCAAGCCGATATCGGCGACGAGAGAACTTTCTGAAATCACGGTGCGAGCTACGTGTAAAACAGCAGAAGTTTGGTCTTATTAAAGAGTCGCGGTTGACTCGTGTGGCATATCAGAGTTTGAAACAAGTTCCACTTGCTGAGTGTGTGCACACTGTTGTGAGTTTGTGGAACATTCCTGTTCGAAGTCCAGCAACAAGTTGTCTGTTGCCTGCCACTGTCGTGTAGTGGGACTGGAACTCTTTACACACATTAATTCCCAGTGCGTAGTTCCGTGGAGGTGATAGAGCAGTATTCACAAGAAAAGATGGCCGATTGTTAATGTGCAAAAAGACGGTCCTTAGGAAAACTTTCACGAAGAGTTTCGCGGTTGATGTTGAGTCACCAATACGAAAGTGTCCTCTACTGCGTGACAGGGAATGTCCCAATAACGGAATCGAAGTTGTTAATTACACATACATTTTATTCACGAAACGAGGTACAGTAGCATATCCACACTGTATCATAGCGCAAAATGCACCGAAGTCCCCTCCACAGATGTTCCTCTCCTCGCTCGCCAGCGATGCGTGTCACAGTCGATAACCTCACAACCCAATAATTCCAAAAAGCGCAATTCGGCAAGAAGTACACAAAATGTATTTACCTCAAACAACTGGTAGTTATCCACTAAGCATTTTTGAGGTAGATTATTATGACACCTAATCAGTAGGCCGGCCGGAGTGGCCGTGCGGTTCTAGACGCTGCAGTCTGGAGCCGAGCGACCGCTACGGTCGCAGGTTCGAATCCTGCCTCGGGCATGGATGTGTGTGATGTCCTTAGGTTAGTTAGGTTTAATTAGTTCTAAGTTCTAGGCGACTGATGACCTCAGAAGTTAAGTCGCATAGTGCTCAGAGCCATTTGAACCATTTTTGAACCTAATCAGTAAGCACATTTCGATAGTATATCACAAATTCATCGTTTTGTGTTATTAATATGATTTTTGATTCAGTATTTTGAAACTACGTTCTCTTATGATTAAATCCACTATGTCGAACGAGTTACGGAATAAAACCAGTAGATATTCACTCCGAAAAATTAGCCATACACCCTATTCACATTATATTAGACTGAAACAAAATCTGAAATAGCGAAAAGTCTGAATAACTGAGAAAATCTTGTTGGATATCAATAAAAATAACAAACTATAATGCCAAATTAATACTCCTCAAAGTGGAAAACCGAGGAATAAACTTAAAGAAAGGTTTATTCAGCTATGGTGCCATCTACAGTTCTTTATTTGCTATCAACAACTTCACGGCTGATAATTATAATATGTTTGTTGAAATACTGTCATGCTTTTTATTTTTTAACGTTGACTGACACAGCTCAAACTGTAAAAAATGTGTTTTAAAAGATAATTCTTTGTGTTGTTAGGTAAAGTGTAGCCCAGTGCCGTTATGCACTGATGTGCAAACCTTACGGATAAAAATAACTTTCGATTAATGTGTCACTGCCAAGTAACACAGCTGGATGAAACTTGGACCATATGTAGTAAGAATTTCCAGAGATGGTAACTGAAAGAAATACGCAATGAGACGAACAGAAATGACACTTTTATTCAAAGAGAATAATTACACCGAAGTGACCGCATTTTATAATGCACCCCTGGACATAAGAAAAGGCGAGACATGGTTCTTAACAGGGTGTGTGATCACCACAGACAGCAATGCATGCTCTGCATGTTGCTCCCACACGGTCACAGGGTCAGTATTTGTGGTGGGGCATCCCATTCCTCCACCAGCTCGGTTTACAGCTGCTGGGTGGTCTGTGGATAAGCTGCAATACATCCCACACACGCTAGATGGACTTTCAGTTCGGGGGACTGGACAGGCCAATCCATTCGTCAAATAATTGTTCCAAGAAATCTTCCACCTGTGCTATTCGATGCAGTCGCTTATTGTCATCCATAAAAATTAAGTCTGTGCCGAATACAGCCCTGAAAGGATGCACATGTGGGAGACGTACAGTGTCACAGTAACGCTGGCCGTCGGGTGTATCGTGTTCGAAGATATGGAGGTAAGTACGCCCATGCAACATAATGGCTCCCAACACCATGAAACCTGGACCACCAAAATGATCACGTTCGACTATGTTCCTGGATCTATTGCGTGTTCCAAGCTCTCGCCACATTAGGATACGTCCAGAATCACTACTCAGACTGAATCTGCTCACATAACAGAAGAGCACGCGATCCCTCTCCTCGCTGGTCCAGTCCCTATGCTCTTGGCACAACCGCAAACGGAGCCGCCAATGTGTGGTTGTCAACAGAACACAAATTGCTGGTCGTCGGGCAAGGAGACCGCCCCATGCAGTTGTCATGCCACTGCGGAGCGTGAGATTGCATGTCTTGCAGTCTTTTTAAACGTCGTTGCAACCGCACCCGCTGTTTGACGTGAGTTCCTTCTTGCCTGCTGTACAATGTAGGAGTTGCCTGCTGCTGTAGTTGACCATGTTGGACCACCTCCTCTCCTTCAAGCAATTGTACCTGTGGTTCAGAACGCTCCCCACACACGTGAACAATGGTGCCAGCGATACCAAACTCCTGGGCTGCACCCGTTACAATTCGTTCATCTTCCAGTTTGTCGATGATTCCTGCCATGTGAAGCCATCCAAATGTGGCCTCTGGGCCACTTTGTAATGAAGAACACCACCACAGTGCGTCTCAGCTGCAAGCTGACTGACACACTTCCTTGTTCCTCGTGTTATAGTCACACTAACCTCACTCCACGTGACGTCCAGCTTTCTGTGCAAGACTGGAAGACCTATGGCAACACGCTCCCACACTTTCATTCATTTCCACCGAATTAATATGCTATGCTAACTTATCTATCGCGTCCATACGTTCTGCAGAGCGGTATGTTATTATGTTACCTGAGAAATCAAATGAAGAATCCAGGAGAGTGGAGGAAACGAAATGAAACTTCATAGGTTGAGAGGGTATGAGATGTTACTTCGGTGATTACAAACTCGAGTCAAATTTATAAAGAACTTTGCAGTATTAGTCCACTGATCAGTATGACGTCACACATCCTTTAGTTTGGATGCGTGCATTGATTCAGTTGGGAAGGGTGTCATAATACCGTTGTATCTTCTCCTGAGGCAAGCTGGCCTGCAACTGTTACTTATGGTCCTTGATATCCTGTAGATTGGTACTGGGCTGGAGCTGATGTCCAGATTGGTCCCACGCGTGTTCTATTGGGGACAGACTTGTGGATCTTGCTGGCCATGGCACTACCTCAAATCACACAAACTGTTCATGAAGACACATGATATGTGTGTATGAGCAGTGTCCTGTTGACAAATGGCATCATTATACTGTCACATGAGAGGTAATACATGAGGGTATAGTCAGGAGAGCCCCAGTGCTGTTGTTCTCTATATATATAAATGATTTGGTGGACAAAGTAGGCAGAAATCTGCGGTTGTTTGCTGATGATGCAATGCTGTATGGGAAGGTGTCGAAGTTGAGTTCAAATGGGTCAAATGGCTCTGAGCACTATGCGACTTATCATCTGAGGTCATCAGTCCCCTAGACTTAGAACTACGTAAACCTACGGACATCACACACATCCATGCCCGAGGCAGGATTCGAACCTGCGGCCGTAGCAGTCGCGCGCTTCCGGACTGAAGTGCCTAGAACCGCTCGGCCACAGCGGCCGGCAACAAAGCTGTAATGTTCTGATACAGTTTTGTTAGTGTCCTGCTTGATGCAGTCAAGTCGTTTAAATATCTGGGCGTAACGTTGTAAAGCGTTATGAAATGGAACGAGCATGTAAGAACTGACGAAGGGAAGGTGTATGATCGACTACGGTTTATTGGGAGAATTTTAGGAAAGAGTGGTTCATCCTTAAAGGAGACCGTATATAGTATACTGGTGCGACCTATTCTTGAGTATTAGTCTAGTGTTTGAGATTCGTACCAGGTCGGATTGAAGGAAGACATGGAAGCTATCCAGAGGTGGGCTCCTAGATTCTTTACCGGTAGGTTCGAACAACATGTAAGTGCTATGGAGATGCTTGGGGAACTCAAATGGGAATCCCTGGTGGGAGAGCCACGTCATTCTCGAGAAACACTATTGAGAAAATTTAGAAAATCGGCATCTGAAGCTAACTGCCACACAGTTCTACTGCCGCTAACATACGTTACGTGTAAGGACCACAAAGACAGGATACGAGAAATTAGGGCTCATACGGAGGCATATAGATAGTGGTTTTTCCTTCGCTCTATTTGCGACTGGAACAGGAAAGGAAGTGACTAGTATGGGACAGGGTACCGTCCGCCGCGCATCGTGCGGTGGTTTACGAAGTCCGTGGCATACTGTTGTGCCACCCGAAGTCCCTAAATCACCACCAACCGTGACATGAAGACATATTCGATATCAAGATATCCTCCATTAGAAATGTGGATGCACTCAACGACTGAGATATCACTTTCAAAATGATGGAGCACAGCAATCAATCGTCCTTTCCGTTCAGGTTTTATTAAAGCAAATCTAGATTTCGGCTAGTGCCTAGCCATTATCAATGCGCTGTTTCATAGTTTCAATACGAGTCCTAGCACGTCAGTCCCCTATTGTTCGGGCTTCTGTCATGGTGCATTGATAATGACTAGGCACTATCCGAAATCTAGGTTTGCTTTAACAAAACCTGAAAGGAAAGGACGACTCATTGCTGTGTTCCATCATTTTGAAAATCATATCCGATAGCTCCCCGCACCATGACGCCACTAGTAACACCGCTGTGCCTCTCCAAAACACTGGAAGACAGACCTCTCGCCAGGTCGCTGCCATACTTACTGACAGTGGTCATCCGAGGTAGTGCAGAACAGTGATTCCATTCACCAACAGTCCATGCTTCCTTGCCACGCAACCATTCCAGAGGCCGCTGTCTATGTTGTGATGTCAAAAGCAGCCAACGGATGGGATGACAAGTCCCGAGACCAGCTGCTGATAGTCTCTGACCAATGGCACAGGATGACACAGACTTTTGCACGAGTCCATTACTTGTCCTCAGATGACTGGCGCACATGTGATTGGTGCACAATACGGCGATCTTCCCTTGTGGTGATCAGACGTGATCTAGTATGCCTGTCCTCACTTTTCTATGCAGTTCAACATTGGGCCGTTGTCAAATCCGAGTGACCCTCAAATTCAGATATTGTACAATTCGACCAGATGACGAAATGGAGATTCTCAATGAAGCCCGTTTCTAACGCTATTGGCTGCTCATATCGCTGTCTCACATGCTTACGTGGTGTCTCTGTGCCTTTCACAGTGATCACTCAACGTCTGACAACGTTCACGCCAGTCCGCTACATCTGGATCACGGGGTCCCGGGTTCGATTGCCGACCAGGTCGGGGATTTTCTCCAGCTGGAGACTGGGTGTTTGTGTTGTCCTCACCATTTCTATCATCATTCGGGAAGTGGAGAGACTGGAACTGGAAAGATTAGGAACTTGTTCGGGCGCTGATGACCTCTATGTTGAACGCCTCACAAACCAACATCAACATCATCATCACGTTCACGTCCCCATATATACCATACCAAGCCTGGTAAAAACACTAAACGCGGAAAAGTAATTCTCTATGGTGGCCGTTCTACAGAGAATTGCAACTGTAATGGTTTACATATCCGCCGATGGTGTGTGTGTGTATGAAGTTACATTAACGTCTGACCATGTCTTCTGAGTATTTAACTTTTCTGTTGGGCACTGTAGATAAACATGGGATATCTCCTAAAACCGACCTTAAATTTGCCGGTAGAACGCAGCCATCATCGTTTCTAGCGTAGAAAATGGTATTTTATCTTTTCGACTGATACATTTGGGCTATGGATTCAGGTATAACCGTACACACCGATATGATCACTTTCTTCAGACTCTACTACAATACCTCTTCCATGTGCATTTGGATTTAGAATTAGCAAGCTATCACGTGTCTTATTTGTTCAGAGACAAACAGCAAACTACAGTTACGATTTCGTTGCGCAGCTATGCTGCCTAAATTCGAGCTATAACTTCTCAAGTCAGTATGTGTCATCAGTCCGTTCCTGCCCTTCTGCTGCTCGATGCAGGCACCGTCAGGAAAGTATTCAGGACATTATATCAACATCTTCTGTATCAGTTCGCATCCATCTCGACTGCATGTCACAGTATTTTTCATCGTACTCGGCAGAGCTGAATCTAGGGTTTTGTAGAGTCGCTGGCAATAATTGGTAGAAATTCGTGATAATGCTACGATGAATAAAAACCCAGATTCCAGGAGTGGCAAGTGCTCCCACTTGCTCTCCCTTGAGGACGCCTATGGTTCAAATGGCTCTGAGCACTACGGGACTTAACTTCTGAGGTCATCAGTCCCCTAGAACTTAGAACAACTTAAACCTAAATAACCTAAGGACATCACACACATCCATGCCCGAGGCAGGATTCGAACCTGCGATCGTAGCGGTCGCGCGGTTCCAGACTGTAGCGCCTAGAACCGGTCGGCCACCCCGGCCGGCGAGGATGCCTATAGCTGTACTGTGTGGTCGTTTTGGTTTTTGTTTTTACGGTTGCTTGAGTTATTGTTGTATTTGTTATTACCGTACGGTTATTTATTGTTTGTCACTGAAAAATGCCAGAAAGAAGTTTGTCGAAAGTTATGAGTGGAAAATTTCGACGTCATTGTCTTGGCCAGGGTATTGCCGTACGAGGTCAACCGAGAGAAATGGTTTGTGCGTTATGTGCTTACTTCGAGGCCGAAGAACTTAATACTAGCCCGCCGCTCTCCGTTAACAGGGTCATCGATAGAACTGCAGCAGCTTTGTATACAAACAAAAACATTGTTGTTAAGAGTAGCAAGGAAATGTTCCAGCAAGTAAAGGAACCTAGAAAAGCATCAAAGTTTGAAACTCCGAGGAAAACCACTGCATGAATAAACAGATTATACATATATATTTAATTACTGAAGATATGATTCGTCGCCATGTTTCTGATTGTTATCACAAAAAGAAACAACGAACATCCAGCGAGTTATTGGTCACCCTTAAGGAATCAGGTTTCTTTCAAGGCAACTGCACAGCGTTATTCGTAGTTTTGTACGCCCTTGGACGTTATTCACAATTTTACACAACCTGGGATTTTACTACGGACATTGCTGTAGCTGTAATCTGTTGACGGAGAGGGAAGGTATAGCTGCCTGGTGATGCTGCTTTTTAAGGCAGATCCGTGGAGTGAACATCGACGAAATTGTGTAGCTCGATAAAACACGGGTCAGCTCTGGTCACGTCGTCAGACGGGGCTCGTTTTCTCAGTAGACAGTCCTGGAAGATGACAACTAAAGGAACAATGGAAATGCCTTCCCGCAAAGGACCACAAACTTATTGTTCTTCATACAGGCACCTTACAAAGCTTTTTCCCAAACAATCTCCTGCTTCTTAAATCAAAGAAGAATGAACCGCATTACGTTTCTAAAGTGTTTCGCGGAATCACTAATACCAAATCTGGGAAAATCATCAACGGCCGTTCGCGATGAAGGTTCTTACTATTCAGTTGCTGTCGACAATGCGCCTTCAGTGACAGCGAAAGGAGGAAATGGTCGATTCTTAGCCTCGTAATGACGATGTAAGCGATAAACTTAGAAAGGTGGAGGTTATGTAACCAACCGGTTCCCGTAAGATCACCGAAGTTAGGCGCCGTCGGGTTGTGCCAGTATTTGGGTGGGTGACCATCCGGTCTGCTGAGCGCTGTTGGCAAGCGGGGTGCGCTCAGCCCTTGTGAGGCAAACTGAGGAGCTACTTGATTGAGAAGTAGCGGCTCCTGTCTCGGAAACTGACATACGGCCGGGAGAGCGGTGTGCTGACCACGTGTCCCTCCACATCCGCATCCAGTGATGCCTATGACACGGCGGCCGGTTGGTACCGCTGGAACTTCATGCCCTGTTCGGGAAGAGTTTAGTTTTTATGTAACCAAAATCTCCCCATACACCACAGTTCCCTACGCACGAAGTCGACGAGCTGCCAAAAACAAATGGGCATACAATACCTCAACATTGCCGTCTTAATCCAGTACAATTAATATGAGCCCAAAATAAAGGTTACGTTGCCAGGTATAATAATAAATTTGTCTATTCTGCAGTCTAAATACTAACAAAACAAACTGCTAGGGTCGTCGCCTCTGAAGAATGGAGGAAAACCGTCAGACATACGCAGAGCATCATGGGAAGAGCATGGCAGAATGAAGCTGTTTTGGAATATTCACTGGAGGAGACAATTATTTCATTAAACAGTGACAGTGACAATTCAAGCATTTTTCATAGCACCGAGAGTGATGTCAGTGGAGTTCTTCAATTATCGGCATAGGAATGAGTCATATTCGGATTCAGCTGCATCTTTCGGGTGTGTAGTTTGCAATAGTAACAAGTTGCATAACTAAATTACATCTTCCAAATTTTTACACTGTAATAAAAAGGTAATTATCGGTAGCGAACTCCAAATGAGGTTCATGAGTCAACAGGGTGTCCCGAAAGTACTTGCTCAAATTAACACAGAAGGTAGAGAACAATAGAACAAATGCATTACGATAAGGAACATATGGTCTCTGAAGGCAGGTTGTAACGTTAGGGAACATTTTGTTAGTGGTGCTGACGTAAGCTGATGTGTCGGCGTAACTGACTGGGAGTGTGTTCTGACATTCAAACATCCAATTCCATATGTTTGGGCACTGTGAATCCACGAGGAACTTGACCTCGTGCTCACCAACAGCGTTTCAGTATTATGTGTGGGCCCGCACTCTCTGTGATAGGTTGGTTGGACCATACGATTCTTCCATTCCGCATCAACGGACGGAGATATCGCATCTTCGCGGAACTTGTGTTGCCAGAGCTGCTGCTCTGAATGTTAGACAAAGGATGTACTTCCAGCACGATGGGACGACAGCCGGTTGCAGCATTGCTGTGAGAAATCATCTGAGAACCAGCTTCGGGAATCTATGGATCAGGAGAGGTGGCCCTGTGGCCTGGCCACCCAGGTTGTCTGACCTGACGTATCTAGATTTCTTCCTGGCATATGAAGCAACTGGTGTATCAGTCTTTCTGGGAACACGAGAAGACCTCGTCGCTAAAACTGCCGTCGCTGCTGGTACGAATCTGGACATGCCAGGAGTCTTCAAACGTAAACGACGATCAGTGGACCGACGATATACTGCGCTCATAGAGGCCGGTGGTCGCGCATTCGAGCAATTCCTGTGAATATCACTGCTGTTATCAACATGCTCGACGACCTTAGGAATAAATCGTCCCTAGCATCCGAAATTGCCGTCGGGGACCGTATGTACCACAACTAAATATAATTTGAACGAATAGTTTCTGAACATTCTGTATATCAAACAAAATAAATATTTTTTTATAATATAACTATTGCAATACAGAGATACTGTTTCTTGTATCGCTTTGTTCTTTTCGTTAATACAGGTTGGCCTGTTTAAGTTACATTTTTTTTACCGCTGTATATACACATAAATCTTTTTTTGTTATGTTAAAAATAACTGGGCGGAACAGAAAACCTAATAACAGCTTAATTATAAACCTATCCATCTGTTTCTTGTAACAAAATTATACTGAGACCCCTTAGTTCTCGACATGCGAGCGCGTCATATTTAACTCTAACTACTTCGCGTCAGAAAACTAACAGAGTTCTGGTTGGAGTATTGAAAATGAGATACATCCTTAATATTTAAATCGCATGTTATGTTTATCTAACTTCAGTAACAAAACAATTTCCGCGTATGTTGAAAATTTGGTGACATCGTGAGAAAATGCATTTTCGTAAACTGTCCGTATTCCGTCTTAATAATTTGTTGCCGGAAATAAAACTAAAATGAAAACATAGTGCAGTTCTTCTAGAACATATTGCAGCCAGTTCGATATTTCTGCGTTGGATAGTTTGCCTTTGTACACCAATTCTTCTGCTTCGATTTTAGGGAATTATCACTGACAGTATTTTTTGGGGCAAGAATGGCTTTACGAGACAATGATTCCACAAGCTTCTCTTTAATTATAACCATCGGTCCCTAAACTGCGGGCACTATAGTGCACAACTCATCTGGAATAGCTATCACATTTCTCTCATTAACGAATCGTCCCACATTGAGTGTTACTGTTAGAAGCGAAAATAATTTTTGTGCTATTTGGGAGCGATAGAATGAACTGATATATCTTATTTCTTTCACGAGTATTTAGAGTTATTGCTTTGTGATACAAAATACTTATTTTCTTGAACTTTTACTTGACAACTGAACAGAAATTTAAACTGCCATCGACATATAAGTAGAAGAATCTGCTAGGTCGTGCATGCCATCGTATGGGCAGGCCAATTCATTTATACTGTCAACAAACCGGTGCTGCTTTATCATAGGATGATTTGTGATGCTAATACCATCATCGTCTCCGCACTGTTCCTCTATTGTATGCAGTGCACAATGCTGTAAAATGTATCCATATCTTTCTAGATTTATATTAGCGCAATAAGGGGACCACACACTAATCACGTAAACACGCCTGTATCGTAACAGCACCTCGTCCGTACTTCACTGTTTGCACTTCAAGTGACGGCAGGTAACGTCCTTCAGCCATTCACCGAATCCAAACTCTTCCATCGGATTGCCGCAGAGTATAGCGTGATTCAGCACTCCAAATCACTCATTGCCAGTCATCCACTGTCCCGTGGCGTCACTCTTTAGACCACATAAAGTGTCGCTTAGCACTGACTACAAAAATGTGTGACTTGTGTCTGCAGCTTGTGGCACGGTGGTTAGTGTTGCTCTCAACCACGTGGCCCCCGTTACACTCGCGGACGGTGTGTGTGTGTGTGTGTGTGTGTGTGTGTGTGTGTGTGTGTGTTTGTGTTTGTGTTTGTATGTTTGTGTGAGCGTTTGCACGTGCGTGAGTGTGTGATCCAGATTACCATTTCATCATCATCATCGACGTGCAAGTCGCCGAAGTGACGTCAAATAAGACTTACTCCAGATGGCCGAACATCCTAAGTGGAGCCTCTCAGCCAAAAATGCCATACATACATCTCATTTTTTGTGTGACGTATCGGAAGCTGCTCAGTCAATGTACCCTATTCTACGTACAGTCATTGTGTTAGATGGATTGCTGACAGCACTTTGGAACTCACAAGTGATTCCTTCCGCTGATTTCATGCGATTTTTTACAAGCATCTTCAGCAATCCTCGACGGATCCTGTTCGTCAGTACGTGAAGTCTGCCTAGTATTGGTTTAAAGATAGGTGTTCCTTCCCGTTTCAACTTCACAAAAACTTGCCGTAGTTTTAGAAGTGCTGAAATTTCCATTATGGTTCTGTTTCTCAGGTGATATTGAATGACTAGTCCACGTTTGAGGAGACTAAGCTGTCCTGACGGACCCAGTTGGTTGGTTGGTTGATTCGGTGGAGCCAGCCTGAGTGGCCGAGCGGTTCTAGGCAATACAGTCTGGAACCGCGAGACCGCTACGGTCGCAGGTTCGAATACTGCCCCAGGCATGGATGTGTGTGACGTCCATAGGTTAGTTAGGTTTAAGCAGTTCTAAGTTCTAGAGGACTGTTGACCTCAGAAGGTAAGTCCCATAGTGCTCAGAGCCATTTGAACCATTTGATTCGGTGGATGGGACCAAACAACAAGGTCATCGGTCCTATAGGATTAGGGAAGGATGGGGAAGGAAGGCGGCAGTGTCCTTTCAAAGAAACCATCCCGGCATTTGCCTGAAGCGATTTAGGGAAATCACGGAAAATCTAAGCCAGGACGGCCGGACGCAGGTTTGAACCGTCGTCCCCCCGAATGCGAGTCCAGTGTGCTAACCACTGCGCCACCTCGCTCGGTGACGGACCCAGTCTGACGTTACTGCTTCACAACACAATACCTCCCCTTCCCCCTTTTATACTGACGGGTCTTTCTCTCGTGGTATCTAATGGTAAATTCGCATAGTTCTGATCATTGTATGTTGTTGTTGCTCCCTAATACGCTCCGAACAGATACTATAGACATTGCATGACAAAAAACGACGTACCACGAAAGAATCATCCCAATGGGACGGAAATAGGTAAATTTGATGTACATGTACGCTGTCTGGGGCGTCTCCAGACACGTCTTCGGCCAGGAATCTCATTGACTGGAGTAGAATTGTCTTCAGTGAGTAGTCCCGCTCCGAACTGAGCCCCGATGACCAGTGAAGAGCCGCACGGGATTAGTCGAGCGGTCTTGGGTGCAGCAGTCATGGACTATGCGGCTGGTCCCGGAGGAGGTTAGAGTCCTCCCTCGGGCATGGGTGTGTGTGTTTGTCTTTGGGATAATTTAGGTTAAGTAGTGTGTAAGCTTAGGGACTGATGACCTTAGCAGTTAAGTCCCATAAGATTTCACACACATTTGAACATTTTTTTGACCAGTGAAGAAGTATCTGGAGACATTCCGGACAGTGGTGAGATACCAACCTGGCTGTCGCCCACCGTACAGTCCGACAACCAGGAGTGATGGTCTGGGGTACAATTTCTTTTCATAGCAGGACCCCTTTGGTTGTCTTCCACGGCACTCTTATAGCACAGCAGTATGTCGACGGTATTCTACGCAGCGTTTTGTTGTCCTTCATGGTAAGCTATTCTAGGCTCATATTTCAGCAAGATAATGCCCGCCTTCACATGACTAGAGTTTCTATTGCTTGTCTTCGTGATTGCCACACTACTTTGGCCAGCAATGACGCAGGAACCCTCCGCAGTTGAGAACGTTTGGAACATTATGGACGGTACCCTCCCATCAGCACGGCATTTTGACGATCTAACGCGCTAGTTCGACAGAATTTGAAACGATGTCCTTCAGGAGGACATCCAACAACTATCAACCAATGCCAAGACTAATAACTGCCTGCATAAGGGTCAGAGGTGTACCAATGCGTTATTGGCTTGCTCATTTGTGAAGCTCTATCTCTTGAATAAATCATCCATTATTTCTGAAATTGCGATCATTTGTTTGTACATGTTCAACACATCTACAAATCTCTGTCCCATTCGGATAGTTCCTTCGTTGTGTGTAGTTTTTTAGCCTTAGAGTGTATTTGGCTGCTGTCGGTTGCGTAGTCAAACGATATCGGATCTTTTTGTCTATATACACGTTTTACATTTAATTTAATTAAGTTTAGAGTCAGTTACCAATTTTTGCGCCACAGCTGATCATCTGCAAGTCTCTCTGCATTTCACAACAAACTTCTAATGATGTCACCGCCAGGTACACAGCTGTGTCGTCTGCGAACTGCCTCATAGATCTACAGGTCATTTATATACCGGTACATCGTGAACAACAGTAGTTCTGTCATACCATCTTGAAGAGAGACACTGCCTTCGCTATGGGTGATGTCTACCCATTAAGTACGACATACCAATTTCTGTGTGCTAGGAATTCTTTGGTGAAATCACACATCTGTTGGTATGTTCAGTATACAATTTTTTTTAGTGCAACGCGCGAGTGTAAAACTGTTTCAAAGGCTTGCTAGTCTCCACGAATTTGCAGCCAGATCCTGAAATAAATATGACTCGATATTTCGCCAAACCCTCTGATCGTCTTCTTCAGGAGAGATGCCATTGCTGTAATTGCTGAGTCCAACTGCAAACTGATACCGAGGATGGATACCATCGTCCCATATAGGCCCCCGCACTGTACACGGAGCATGTGCTGCATGTGGCACTACTCATAGTAGAACACTGCCGCCTACGATGTAACGCTCTCAAAGACTATCTTCTAACTCTAGGGCCGGTCCTAGCAAGGAACGTCGTGCTTTGATGCGGGATAAAACAGGGTTCCATGTCCTGCTAAAAGTAAAACGCTTGTCTACATTAATCAAGTTGTCTGCCAGCATAGTTTCAATTGACTTCTTACGAATACTGTCCCAAAAACCGGACGTACTGGTATACGTCAGGGTCTCGTGTCCCTTGTCTAAACAATCCTCCGCTACTGCCGATTTTTCAGGATGTTATCGCCTTGTGTGCGGCGATGTTCCATGTATCTGCCCTGAACTCTCCAACTCGACAAGCCGATGAAAGCCTTCCCAAACTGACAACGAATTCTGTATACGCTAACCTTCACCAAATCATCTTTGACATAGCCAAATAGTGCGCTAATCTTGGTAGGTGGACAGATCACTCTCTTAACGTTAAGCCTCCAAAAAATTCTTTCAAACTTAAAGGATATGCCCCATCATAAGACCGAGTGAGGTAGCGCAGTGGTTAGAGCACAGGACTAGCATTCGGGAGGACAACGGTTCAAAACTGTCCGGTCATCCTGATTTAGGTTTTCTGAGATTTCCCAAAAAATACTTAAGACAAATGCAAGGATGGTTCCTCTGAAAGGGTACGGCCCATGTGGGACGTTAAACACCAGTGTTCCTTCGTTTTCCCAGCATACGGAACAGCGGCCACAGAACTATGCTCCTCTTCATGCAATTCTGGGGATGGACCAAACTGCATAGTCTGACGATTCTGATTCTTGGTGTATCCATTTTCGTTAAACGCTGATGCCAAGTGTGCAAGTTTCTTTGTTAAAATATTCGCGTCGCAAATAGCATATGCTCTCGCACTACGTTCGTACGGTGGGTGGCAACTTTTTGCATGCAGATGTCGATTTGTATGTGGCGGTTTTCGGTGAATTCTATGTTTCAGAGTACCATCATGTCTGTTGAAAAACCATTATGTCCATAAAGGAAGCTTACACCAGGAAACCCTATGCTGTTTCAAAGGCTCTCTGGGAAATAAGAAGTGTGGCATCAAACGTGAGCTCCACTAGGTACCGCCTTCCGGATCTGAGGAACGATCGTAGAAAGTTGCATTTTGCACCATCTTTGCTTGTGGAAATCATGCTTATTTCTACATAGGAGTTGTTCGATTTCCAGAAAAAATGTCATACGCGAGCTTATGACGACCCTTGTACACCCGTTTCTATGCTCAGATACAGTGTTTTCTTGACATTAGTTTTCTCAAGAGTCGATAGGCGCTTGTGAAACAGAGCGACCTTGCTACGACTTTGTCTGACATAGCATCTAAACGCGTAAACGTGAACCCAAGAAACAATATTTGACTTAATCCATAATGCGCTCTGTAACTGCTCTTGAGCACGTGTTTACCTGACAATTTTCATTTGCCTATCGAACTACTTCTGAAACGCTTAGTAGACAAACCAATGGGTCGTTGTATTTAGCAACAAAGTATTGCTCACCTTGATTTCGGTTTTCCACTAAACATAGTGAATGCATTCTTCACTGGAACAAGAGTCACCTTGAGAAATTCCTCCTGAAATTTTACGCTTATGTTTACAACATACGGTCGCCACGTTCTCAGGGAACGAATCCTGAAAGTTAAATCTGTTCCTTCAATTTGGAACAGTCACTCAATTCAGTTTTTCATAAAGTTAAACCTTGCATTTGGGAACCAGACTGAGACTGACAAGATGTTTATCGACTTACTTTCGTTACTTTAAGACTTTTCGAAACAATTAAACTTAAATTTTGCCATTTTAAAAAAATGGGCATACTACTGAAACTTTAAGAATATGACTTTATGCAAATGAATTTCACTCAAGTAATAAAGCACAGCAACCTATTGAAAATGCGTAATTTTACGACTCTATAACTTTAAGAAAACACTGAAGCTACTACTGCTGACGATACAGTCACCTTCTTTACACTTGAAAGTAAGATTGAAGAAAAATGAAGAAGAATTCGAAATCAAGCAGTAATAATCTGTAAGTGTAAATGATAATGTATTGAACAAAACACCCTCGCTTATAGAACTCTAGCTTATATTTACATGAAAGGCGATTTTAAAAAGTTCGTAGCTTGCCTTGTTAACTGCAGTGCAGTTGATGAGGTTGTGCCAAAACAGACTTCTTCGGTCAAAACGTTATGACAATGGAGTCTTTAATACTGCACATAATAGGCATACTTGACGCAAAGTTGTGCAAACCGCTGAAAACCCATATTTGAGCCTGGTAATTCTTGTAACCGCGGCTATTAATTACCAGAGACGACTTCTTAGCACAGAAGCAATAACAAACGTCTTCCTCCCCTATATTGTGCAGATGTTAGGACAAAGAGTAAAGTTTTGAGGAACGCACCAACAAACACGACTCTTGACTGTCACTGCTGTCCAGTTACTTCTGCTCTGCCCAGTCTGCCTGCAGAAAAGTTTTTTCTGTGTAAAAGATGTTTCCAGAGCTGAACGCGACATGGCAATTTGTCACTCCAATCTCGACACTACCTGTCGGGTCTGTCTACATCGCATTTTCTCTTTTAGCGAAGGCATTCCCAAACAGGAACTACAAGGGCAAAAGCTGGGTCGTTTTCAAGCCTGATGCCATCCTTCTTTCTTATGCCTGTTTTGCTACTTTTAATAATAATAAATAAAATTAACATAAGAATGAGCTCAGACTGCACATAAATGATTTGTTTCATCTTTTTAATACCAGAAAAATATTCGTATATTTATCCTTGTAATTAAAACTTTACAACGATCTGATTGCATTGATTGATTTTATAGAGGACCAAAAATTTTTAGGATTCTTTGATTTATCTGGTAAGATCTTGGTTTCTAATTCATTCTTGCATAGCTATCCTCATGCTAAATTTGACTTTGTGTAGCTTTTGTTTCTCATTTGTGTTTCGGCTTCGTTTGAATCTGCTACGTAGATATCTCTCTGCTTTAGTAGGAACTTCCTACTATGATCCGTGATGAGTCCTTCTCTTCTCTTAGTATCTTCTGTATCACCTACTTATCTAGCACATGGCCTGCATTGTGCTAAAGAGCCAAGGAGAACTTCTTTGTCACCTAAATACTATTTCCTTAGGATGTCCATCACCAGCTTAACACTGAAACTCCAAATAACGAACAACCCTACCCTCTGTGCAAATTCAGAACTTGCTGGAAGATTGGCTCCAGAGCAGCAGATGTGGTCGCTTTTACTGGCTCAGATGTACTTTCAGCAATGGGCAACCCCTCATATATGTTGTTAAGGAGCCGTTCTGGTACAAAATTTTACCTTGTCTCACATAATAATCGAAACAACTGTTTAAGTTGTTATGTTATCAATCCCCAGATCAAGGGTAATCACAAAATATTTATGTTTTACCTGATATTTTTTCGCATAGCGTTAAACCGACACATTTTATTAGTGCAGGATGGGGTAGACACAAGGAAGGTTTGAGTTTAATGTCCTGTCTACTGTGTGGAGACTTGTTTTGCAAGTAAAGACTGTCTATCACCAGTCAGTAATAGAAAAAGTGATCGCACGCATGTTGTTGTTGTTGTTGTTGTGGTCTTCAGTCCTGAGACTGGTTTGATGCAGCTCTCCATGCTACTCTATCCTATGCAAGCTTCTTCATCTCCCAGTACTTACTGCAACCTACATCCTTCTGAATCTGCTTAGTGTATTCATCTCTTGGTCTCCCTCTACGATTTTTACCCTCCACGCTGCCCTCCAATGCTAAATTTGTGATCCCTTGATGCCTCAGAACATGTCCTACCAACCGGTTCCTTCTTCTTGTCAAGTTGTGCCACAAACTCCTCTTCTCCCCAATTCTATTCAATACCTCCTCATTAGTTATGTGATCTACCCATCTAATCTTCAGCATTCTTCTGTAGCACCACATGTCGAAAGTTTCTATTCTCTTCTTGTCCAAACTATTTATCATCGATGTTTCACTTCCATACATGGCTACACTCCATACAAATACTTTCAGAAATGACTTCCGGACACTTAAATCTATACTCGATGTTAATAAATTTCTCTTCTTCAGAAACGCTTTCCTTGCCATTCCCAATCTACATTTTATATCCTCTCTACTTCGACCATCATCAGTTATTTTGCTCCCCATCTAATCTTCAGCATTCTTCTGTAGCACCACATGTCGAAAGTTTCTATTCTCTTCTTGTCCAAACTATTTATCATCGATGTTTCACTTCCATACATGGCTACACTCCATACAAATACTTTCAGAAATGACTTCCGGACACTTAAATCTATACTCGATGTTAATAAATTTCTCTTCTTCAGAAACGCTTTCCTTGCCATTCCCAATCTACATTTTATATCCTCTCTACTTCGACCATCATCAGTTATTTTGCTCCCCAAGTAACATAACTCCTTTACTACTTTAAGCCTCTCATTTCCTAATCTAATTCCCTCAGCATCACCCGACTTAATTCGACTACATTCCATTATCCTCGTTTTGCTTTTGTTGATGTTCATCTTATATCCTCCTTTCAAGACACTGTCCATCCAGTTCAACTGCTCTTCCAGGTCCTTTGCTGTCTCTGACAGAATTACTATGTCATCGGCGAACCGCAAAATTTTTATTTCTTCTCCATGGATTTTAATACCTACTCCGAATTTTTCTTTTGTTTCCTTTACTGCTTGCTCAATATACAGATTGAATAACATTGGGGAGAGGCTACAACCCTGTCTCACTCCCTTCCCAACCACTGCTTCCCTTTCATGTCCCTCGACTTTTATAACTGCCATCTGGTTTCTGTACAAATTGTAAATAGCCTTTCGCTCCCTGTATTTTACCCCTGCCACCTTTAGAATTTGAAAGAGAGTATTCCAGTCAACACTGTCAAAAGCTTTCTCCAAGTCTACAAATGCTAGGAACGTAGGTTTGCCTTTCCTTAATCTTTCTTCTAAGGTGAGTCGTAAGGTCAGTATTGCCTCAGGTGTTCCAACATTTCTACGGAATCCAAACTGATCTTCCCCGAGGTCGGCTTCTACCAGTTTCTTCATTCGTCTGTAAAGAATTCGCGTTAGTATTTTGCAGCTGTGACTTATTAAACTGATAGTTCGGTAATTTTCACATCTGTCAACACCTGCTTTCTTTGGGATTGGGATTATTATATTCTTCTTGAAGTCTGAGGGTATTTGGCCGGTCTCATACATCTTGCCCACAAGATGGCAGAGTTTTGTCAGGACTGGCTCTCCCAAGGCCGTCAGTAGTTCTAATGGAATGTTGTCTACTCCCGGGGCCTTGTTTCGACGCATAAGACAAATAAATGAGGTTACAAATTTAAGAAAAATTCAGAGTACATGTTTAACGCCCAAACTAACATTAAGAATATTATGAAGTATGCCACTGTGATTTATTTACAATGTGTATGCTGTTTGCAATGCAACAGCTTATACATTGATGTAAAAAACCCTAAAGACCATAACAAAACAAATCACCATCCACATTTAGCAGGAACAGAAGATATGCTGTTGACCAAAATATCAATGTAATTGGAAACGTTGGCCATCTGACGACGGACATGGTAGTCCTAAATCGGTTATGGCATCGAAATAAAGCATTTAAAAAGTATTTGTGGCTGGTTGCGTATTTCACCAGCAAATAAAACGTATTGTGCAAACTTGAAGAACAGGACCGAGCGGGGTAGCGCAGTGGTTAGCACACTGGACTCTCATTCGGGAGGATGATGGTTCAAACCCGCGTCCGCCCATCCTGGCTTAGGTTTTCCGTGAATTCCCTATATTTCTCAATGCAAATGACGGGGTGGTTCCTTCGAAAGGGCATGGCCGCTGTCCTTCTCTAATGTTCCCTAATCCGAGCCTGTGCGCCGTCTCTAATGACCCGTTTGTCGATGGGACGTTAAACACTAATCTCCTGCTCCTCCTCCTCTTGGAAAACCAAAATACTTGTGCATTTATGAACTACTGGTACATAAGTTATAACATTAACATATGGATGAACAAGTTGGACTCTGAGAACTAAAAAAATTTTTTTTTTATTATTTGGATATTCTAGAAGAAAACACTACACAAAATATCTGGAACAGTGTCAGCAACGAATGGTGAACTCGAAAAAAATATATAACTGTATAACCAGATATAGCAACAAAGATAAAAGCTAGAAGAATTAAGAATATTGGTCATATAATTATATCACAAGAAGAGTGATTCGCAAGATTATGGCAGAAAAATCTCCAAAAGGAGGCAGACTACTAGGATGGACGAGCATGCGATTTTTAGATTATGTGTAAAGGTACATTTTTTTTAAAATTGTCATTTGGAAAGCCTATTTTGAAAACAGACAGGTTGACAATATATTGCTATGTCGGCAGCAAAGAGCTTACACACCTTTTAAACCGCTTTATTATAATAGTAACTGTAAGTGTAGGGTTTCGTTCTTGACGTTGCCGAAGGAACTTTTCCGACATTCGTCTCATCTGATTACAGTAAGCTTAAACTGGGAAGGTTGGGCTCAGATGTGCACCCGTTCCACCAGATTATGAGTTGAGTGTCTTAAGCACTGGTTCAGGTCCCTTCGTGAGCCAAGTGTGACCTGCATATCAACTTCACATACCCAAGATCTAGTAGTGATATCTGATCAACATCTCTGAAATTTTTTGCATGAATGGAGCATTTTCACTTCGTGTCAAATGAGTTTAGAACATGTCGAAGAATCCTACAGGCCTGCAGTAGACGCCTGGTGCATTAGAAGTCATTCTTCTTACACTATAACGATGGGGAGAAAGGGAGAGAGAGAGGGGGAGGAGGGGCGTGAAAGGGGGGGAAAGAGAGGGCGAGGGAGGCGAGAGGTGTGGAGAGAGGGGGGGAGAGAGAGAGAGAGGGAGTTGACATATGGATCAGTATACTGGGTTTGCATTTAGGAGGAATGGGTAGATTTTCTATAGCTTTCTTAAATTTCTACAGATGAATTCTGGTTAAGGTTTAACAAAGCCACGACCAAGTCTAATTCTTATTCTCGTTCTAGCCAGGCTGAACTATTACTCACTCACTTGCTGTGAACAGTACACTAAACTGTCTTTCCTTTCCTCTTTTTCCTTGTGACAGTAATAGTGCTAACTATTGAGAACAGTATATAGGACCACTAAGCGGCTGCAACTGAGGAGTTTTGCGCTAACGAACAAAGGACCTTTTATCACGGTTATTGCGCTGGAAGAACTGCTGTGGCTGCTTTTCTTGTCCTACTCACACACTCTTTCTGAATCCGCAATGTGCGAAGGCTACTGCTTCCCCATCATGTCTGTTAATTTCCTGTAAGAGGAGTTTTTTGTTTTTGCTTTTTCTAGTTCGTGCTTGTTTCTGGGTGTAACTCCCATTTTTAGGGTTCTATACCTCAGTCAGTAAAAACGGAAACCTTAAATGATCACCCTTTTTCTCAGGTAGAGGTATAAATTAGAAATTTATTTATAATATTAGCGTCTACAGTCCCTTGGCGGTGTACAAAATTTACGCTTCTAAGACATTGCAATAAAAAAGATATAGCCATTTATGTCACATACTTTGATACTCGCAGACTCACTCATCAGCAGCTACAGATGCACTATCTATATACATAATTAAATTTGTGCGGAACCCTCTGAGCGCGCGAGACACTCGCACTATCCGTTTTCTTTTTTTTTTCTTTTTTTATGAGGGAAGAGCCTTATGACAGCAGTATGTATGATGCCCAATCTTTATTCTAAGTGTACCTCTCGTTTTGCGGGAGTAATGCGTTCCAAAGGTCTGCACTACAAAGTAAATATGCACCAAATCCAGTTGTCAGAACAAATAATCACTCAGGAAGAAGACCGACGTGCGGGCGGAGGGAAAAAGTGGTCGAGCAAATAATGCCAGAGGTGAAAAGCTGGAGAAAGGAATAAAGCATTGTTTACAGTGAGAAATTCAGTGGATTTAGGAGCACTTCCTAATGTGGAACGGGCAGTGACAGTCTAATGAATCCTTGTTCTGAGGAATTATTGTCCGCACGTAAGTACTGGCCCCTTAAACATTTCTGCCTCTCGGATAACGTACCTGAAAGTAAGATTATATTAGCCAGAACTTACCTGTATGTTGGAATTCCAGATGTGAATACGTAGCTTAGGCTGTTTGCAGCGCCAAAGAAGACCGGAAGGCAGATCAAAAAATAGTTCAGAATCTGATATCGTCCAAATTCTCCGATCTCCACTAGAACATCGTCAAAATCCATTTTTTTTACTTCAGCGTTTTCGTCGTCATCCGCCTGCAACGAAACCAAAGATCATACATATAATACTAAAATGCAAAATGTCAAAAAATTAAATTTTTAAATTGTATTATCAGCTTTAGGATATCAGTTTTTTGAAAAGACTGGAAAGTTTTTAGGTATCTGTTGACTATAACTGTAGTTATATAAAATACACAAAATTATGTGAAATGACTTTATTAGTCAGTAAAATAAATAATTAAAGTCAGTTTTACATTTGCGACTCAGTATTGAAGCACCGGCAAATATTACTTGTGTAGGCTCTGATAAAGTACATGCCTTTTTCGACGTTTTATCTCGTTTACGCAATCACTACTGCCACAAAAACTTGTACGTAGCATCCGACCCAAAAGATATCGGGATGATATTCCTACAAAACATCGGTGAGGGAAGTTAAATGTAACTGTTCAAAATTTTAGAGTGCTCTAGAAATCAGTTCCAGGGAATTAGCAGAGCCAGGCAAAAGCAATTAATGGAATCTTTGTTTCTGGGATGGACTGTATTAGATTACGGTCAAAATTTATCGGTCTGGTAGAGCTATAGCGCAAATTTCAATGAAATTTTCAATTTTTTGTGTTGCACATGTCCGCAATAATGTACGTGAAAATTATCTGTGGAATTATTTTGCTCACATGGCTTTTTAAAGTCGTAGTGTTTTGTCCGTGTCTCATTTATGTGGCTGATCGGGAATATAGTGGCGTCATAAAATTTATCACCGACGCCAATATAAGCTAAGGCTGTGAACGTTTATAACGAGTCTGTTACTACGAAACGGCCAAATTCTGACTTGGCCACTCTCCTCTCAATTTGTGGTTCATTTTAATGACGTCCCGGAATTGCAAACAAAATTAAAGCGTCGACTAAGTGCACAATGTGGTAATGTTAGGCAATGCAAATTAAGTTCCTGATGCCACAGAGTCACAATCAGAAAGATCAAGGTAGATTGTATATTAATTATGGAAAGCTGTATGAAACACGGGGCCACATTTGTTGAACGCTGGCCAAAAGCAAATTAGTAAGAGAATTTTCTGGCCGTTTTAATATGAATCCAAGTGATTTTACGCGCTACTACTGCGGATGAGGCGAGTGTCCAACACTCCACGCCTGAAGCGAAACAACGGGGGAAAAAGTGGATGGTAGCTGATCAGTCCCAGACAGAGGCAAAATCAGTTTTATTTGCCGGTATTGTTATGGCCACTATTTTATTCGGTTGCAGGATCCTGTTGATTACATTGCAAAACGCAAAACAGCACTTGATGAATACTACTTAAATTTTCTAGGCCAACTGAAAGAAAACCTATGCGAGAGGATACCTAGATTGCACAAGAAGACAATCATCTTTCATCATCATAATGTTCTCTTCTACAGAAGTGATTTGGCATTAGGGAAATTCTGAGAATTGAAGTACGAATTGTTGCATCAGCCACCCTTACTCAGGAAAACTGGCACCCTCTGACCTCTGCCAGTTCTCGCAGCTAGGAAAGATGTGGCTAGAAAACTTTTCGAGTCGAAAGAAGTGGTTATGGTACCGCAGATTGAAATTTCATAGATCGTCCAAAATCACTCTTCAGAATGGGACGTGCTCAATGGAAAAACGTTGTACAAAGTGTAATGACCAAAAGGAAGATGCTATCGTAAACTAAGTTCATTTCCTACGTTAAAGTTATCTTGTACACTGTCCGGGCGAGATTTTTGTCCTTGTCTCCCCGCCGGAGCACCGAGCCGCGGGTTTCAAATTGTAAACTAGCACATCCGTTCATCAAGCCTCTCAGCCAGCAATAATCTCTATAGGATTTCATTTTGAAGACGAGTAAATATGGTGTTACACGAGAGAAAGATTCGGGCAGTAATAAAAAAAGAGAGTCTCTAAGTAACAAAAGTACATTAGCATGAACAAAAAGAAAAGAAAGGATTACTGCGAAATAAAATAGACGGCTACATTCTTACAAGTAGCAGAGACTGAAAAAAAAACGTACAGGAGCGACAGAAAAACGTGGTAGTTAAAGATGTCAGTTGCAAACTGTCAGATTCTGACTGTTCTTCATCCAGTGTTAAGGGTAAGAAAGCGGGGAAAATCATTTATGAAGATGGCACAAGCAGGAAACGGAAGAACCAGTAATTCAGAATACAGTTTCAGAGACATACGTAAATGCTTGAACGAAAATATGTTAAAGTCATTAAATGAAGAAGAGAATTATAAAATAAACTGTATTTGAAGTAATGTGTGTTGAGTGTGGGAAAGGGAGAAACACAGACAAGATGGTGATTGGATCAGAGATGTGGGAATCATTGTCCACAGGTGTCACATGTTACTCGTATTGTCGGCAGTGTTACACGTGTTGCAGTATTTCCAATTTTTTTTAATCGTTCTTAATGCAGTTTGATTCGCATGTCTCTTTTTTTTTAAGCTTACGGTTTTCCTTTGCTGCACATGAAAAATGATCGGAAAGGTAGTCTTGCAAGCTTACGTTGGACGCGACAACAGTTCACTCTGGGTGAAACGAAACTGCGCAGGCGAGCCCTTCGAACGAAAATCAATACGCTGCCGCGTGCCCTCGGCCACCGGGCAAGCACCCTGGACGAGGGTAGTTTCATTGGCTAGCACACGTCCAGCCAGTGCGAGATGCATGCCTAACCATGAGTAATTCTGCACCGCACTTTACCATAACATAGCGTGAAGCGCTGTTTGCTTTATGTTAATCTGTGGAGACCGCATGAGCTTTGGATACGTGATTACTAATGTGAACAGTTCGCTTATTCAATGTTACAACTCTTTTGACAGTGTTACGTGAAGCACGGTAATAAAAAGAGGAATTAACAAGATTGCAGTTTACCGTCGCACCGACTTCAAAGTCGGATGAGTACGAATCCGAGCGCGACTGAATAAAGATGGTTAACATACTCTGTTGTTGCCTCTTGTAGAAAACGAAGTCGCTTGAATGAACTAAGGAAGCAATAATGACAAATTAGGATCGCTGGGCGGTAATTTATATCCCGTTTCTTCCGTATACGAGTTGGGTCATTTCTGTCACATCATCTAGTTCGGTAGGGTTGGTTGCGTGGTTAGCTAGTTATATGTTCCATTGGTCGTTTGACCTATTTTCTTTATCTACATGTGGGACAAATCACTTTACAGGATATGTATATATTATTAGATTTAATATCCTTCCACAGTCCTACTCATGCAGCTACACTTCAAAGATAGTATTTTTTTACAGGCTGCCAGTTTTTAAATAAAACTACGTCTGTGAAATAGAAGTAGTTGTCACGAAGAAATTATTTTAGTGTACATTTAAAACTTGCTTTTGTTGAAGTTTCGAGAACATACCTTCACCGAGGAGTCAAGCAGTATATTGCTCCCTCCTACGTATATCTCGCGAAGAGACCATGAGGATAAAATCAGAGAGATTAGAGCCCACACAGAGGCATACCGACAATCCTTTCCACGAACAGTACGAGACTGGAATAGAAGGGAGAACCGATAGAGGTACTCAAGGTACCCTCCGCCACACGCCGTCAGGTGACTTGCGGAGTATGGATGTAGATGTAGATGCTTTACTAGCTGTCAGACATTTTACGTAATGGGACAAATGATCAGAAAAATTTTGTTGATGCTGAGCGACTGAGAGTTTTAACCATGGATGATGGTCATTTTCCCTATAGTGTTTCAGGTATGGACATCACTATTCTTCTCAATTTGTGATAGGCTGTTTATGATGAATTTTAGTAGCGAAAATCGACAACATGTGTCAAAGCGAGGCAACGTAAAGCTCTGAGCTAAGATACCGGTATCGCCATCAATCTATTCCGTAGCTACTCGAAATGATTACACGCGCCATCTCATTATTCACCACACAGACTCGTACTAGGCAGGATGTCTGAGATGTGAGTGTTGTGACTTGGCAAGACAGCCAAGCCACTAGGAGATAGCCGAAAGGCACGCGTTTAAGCTCACGCAGGCTGGCGTGAGGTCTGGAACAGTTAAAGGAATTGAGTCTAGTAAAAAAAGTACGGAACTTCTGGAATACTTAACTTTAATCCATAATTTGTGAACATCGGTCTGACGGTACATGCATCACAAGATAAATAGCAAATGATAATGGCGCCTTGCTAGGTCGTAGCAATTGACGTAGCTGAAGGCTATGCTAACTATCGTCTCGGCAAATGAGAGCGTAATTTGTCAGTGAACCATCGCTAGCAAAGTCGGCTGTACAACTGGGGCGAGTGCTAGGACGTCTCTCTAGACCTGCCGTGTGGCGGCGATCGGTCTGCAATCACCGACAGTGGCGACACGCGGGTCCGACGTATACTAACGGACCGCGGCCGATTTAAAGGCTACCACCTAGCAAGTATGGTGCCTGGCGGTGACACCACAGTGAGCTCTTGTTGTATAACAACACAATGCAAACGGAAAAAAACTGTGAGAAAAAATTAAAGAGCCGGATATCCTGAGGAAATATTCAAATGCTCTTCCCTAACAACTAAGGAGAGCTTAAGCATCGGAACACCAACTGCGGATGTTCTGTAGCAGTCAATACTTACATGGTCGTCATCAGACTAATTCTCGGATGATGTAAGCTAAAAGTTGATCAGCAACATAAACGAATACTGTGGACAAGCTGTTCTTAATCTGGAGTTCAAGGTCCCCTGGGGCCTTGCGACATTTTTGTAAAGGCTCAACAAACTGCAGTTAAAAACAATGTATCGTTTTAAGCTGGGAGTACACTGACAAGTTTTTGAGAACATAGATTCAAATAATGGTTTTCACTCGCTCCAGTTACCGTTGTAGTATAATTTTCGGTACTTGAGCCAGTGTAGAGGAAAAACAATTTAACATATGGGTACTCAACTTCATAGAAATTATGTTCAGACTGTACGCTGCAGGATTTGCTATCTTAGCAGTGTTAGTGTCATGATTTTCCATTAGGCGCCGTTACTGGTACGGCGACGTAGGGCTGAAACAAGCATCAGTGTGCAATAGAGATGGGCAAGGCGTTCATCCTTGGGAACTAGTTCACTAGTGATCGCTCTTTTTTGGGAACCGTTCATTTTTACCCGTTCACCGTTCATTATATTTGGTATATGGTTCTTATGAAAAATTGAAAATTAGTAGCGTAGGTGACTGAAGATGGAAGGCGCCAAGAGGGGGCACTTGCCCCCCCCCCCCCCCCCCCTGGAGTATAGAGTTTTTATTCATAACAGAATTCTCACACACTTGTAATTTTCGTGATTCTGCAAAAAATTTGGTTTAGCCAACTGTAGCGTTACGTGGCTGATCGCAGTGCACGAAAAACCGGTCGCGAGTACAGACTGCTCGCCAATTACGATCGATTTGTTGACCGCTACGAGCAGAATAGATAAACATGTAATAATTAGACAGTGGAGAAATAACAAATAAGCTAATGCAAACAACTTCGAAACAATAGATGACGATTAGTAAGCGACAATGAGTACTCTAGCACTCGGGGCCAGTATTTCGTGCGCCATCCTGTACCACTGAAATAATATTGTAGGAGTTTTCATATTCTCGATTACGAACCGCGGGCTTCATTCGGTTGTAAGTCGGTCTGCCTTCTATAGCAGTGAACACGCTCTTTTCCCTTGGATCAAAAATAGACGGAAAATGGCCACTCGTGTGTGCCGTGCCGACGTTCTTTGCATGCGTAATAACAAAAAAATCTTGCCTTTTTACAAGTATTTCTTCTGCTGTTTATCGAAATAGTGAAGTAAGCTGATACGCCGTTTTGTTACCTGAAGAGATGTATGTATTACATACCACGTAATTTTCATGTAATTTACGTAATTATAAAATACATTTTAATTACGGTCGTGGACGCTGAATAGAATACGAAAAGAACCAGAAGTTCAGAGTTCAAAAAAGGTTTGAAACAGATCTATAATGGGCGTGCGAAGCCAACGAAACAAACAACTCGATACTGAACTATGAGCAGTCGACAGTGGAACTGCGACGAGTGACCGCGCGAAGGACGAGTCCAGCCGACCGAGACCGAGACAGACGGGAACGGGACCGAGACCGGCCGTTTCCCGTTCCCGGAAACTATAAGTAGAAAGCCACGACCGAAGTGAACTATGAAAGGCCGTTCCTTAGAATTAGTTCCTCTCTCATTCCGTTCATTTTGGTTAGCCGTTCCTTTGGACCTATCTCTAGTGTGCAATTCAGTTGGAGGCAGTCAACACAGTTCTGGACAAGGTGAGCAGGGCATCACTTGCAAACTTGTTTAATCAAAACAACAGCAATAGTTCTGCTTCGCGAGTATCGACGCCTTAAAGGATTGCGGAAAGGTCCTCTTTCTGCACGGGGATTGAAAACACTGTTCAGTAGTTCGAATTAACTACAGATTTGGGAATTTCTCCTGGGAGAGGCCGACGGCCAAATGCTCCACAAATTGTTGAAGAAGGTTCTGTAGCCATGGCTGAGAATGCTGAGCGCAATGTAGTATCTTTGAGCTGTGCAAGAGCAGTGTCACGACAACTGAACATTCCATGGACCACCGTCCGAAAAGTGCTGCGAACAGTTGTGAAATGGTATCTGTACAAATTTCCAGGCTGTCGTGGATGCAGATGGTCGGCACACTGAGCAACGTTTGTAACGCTGAACGTAAACATGGTACACAATTAAGAATTGTTATCCTGTCATGTGGAAATTAAAATGTGTTTCTTTCAATGGTTTCTTCGTTAATTCTCTTCCTCATGTCCTTAAAAATGTTCCCAAAAAGGTTCATTGTCCTACCATAACTCGTTTTTGTGGAGGCCCTCTCAAGTAGCTGAAGTTTAATAACTTTAAGATGTCTTGACCACACTTTTTATTATTTTCAAAATCGCCTTACGCCTTTCGACATTCCATCATTTTCAAAGGCTATAAAATACAACACAGAAGTTGATTAGAGATACAGTATAATGAGTAAAATATCGTTTTCCAGCTTACCAATGTTATGTCAATCATATAAAATTGTTCAATAGATACATCAATCTCGTCAAAGTTATCAATCACAAGACAAGTGCAAACTGCAACCAAGAAACAAACTGGAAGCCAAGTGGACTGAACCCCTATGCAGCGCTGGATACGTGGTACACGCCGCACTTCGTTGCTCACAAAACAGTTTCGCCGATATGTCTTATAAAACAATTTCATCAACAAACAATTCATAGAAATAACTTTATAATGTTTTACAAAAAGATATTGCTGTTTCTTACAAAAAATGTGTAACAAATCTTTTGAATGGTCCAAGATAATACATTGGAAGAGACCGCTGAGTGGCGCTAGGGTATATGAGGCAAACAGTCTATTAACAAACGGTTTTTGACATCTTACAGCATTTAAATTAATGACGTCAGTAAAAGTACATAAATATCATTTTATAATAATTTACAAAGAATCGAAATATCAATCGCGGCACTTATGAAGAACAGATGGTGTCCATGCATTGCCGTTTCCGCCAATAGGAGCAAATGCATAAACGCCATACAGGAGATTCAAACATTTTGAGAACGCGCGATGTTGGAACACCATACATCAGTTCCATCAATAGTATATGGCAACCATCCCAGATTGTCTTATCTAATTAGAACTCCTTAAATGCCAAACACTAGTTTAACTAAAGCACCATCCAAAACACAATCATGTAAAATCCAGTGCAATATTACTGCTAATGGTACACTGGCAATTGTGCTACCTTGCATAACTTGTTCCCTTTTATTTATATTACATGTCACGATTTTGTCTAGGAATCAAACATAACAGAAATAGGTATAACTATATAATGTACCACAAGCTGTAATTGTACGTATGACAACTGATAAAAATTGACAAAAATTAAAATTATAGAGACTGGAAAAGGGGGTGGGAAAGGAATATGTTTATAATTGGTAAAAATTCAAATGGTTCAAATGGCTCCAAGCACTATGGGACTTAACATCTGAGGTCATCAGTCACCTAGAACTTAGAACTACTTAAACCTAACTAACCTAAGGATATCACAAACATCCATGGCAAGATTCGAACCCGAGACCGTAGCAGTCGCGCGGTTCCGGACTGAAGCCCCTAGAACCGCTCGGACACCGCGGCCGGCTATAATTGGCAGCTTAAAATAAAGTACATAAGATCTTCTGTTTTTCTATGAGCATAAAATTGTTTTCTGTAAATAATACACATTGGAAAATGCCATGAAGTAATGAAAAGAGTTCTGGGGGAGGGGGGGGGGGCGGTGAAGGGTAAACAAGATTAATCTTGACGCATCAAAAAAACCTTTAAAACTGTTCGTAATTCTACGACTACAAACGTTTTACAATGACGCCTTTAAACAAAATAAAGGACAAGCAGGATGGAAAAACTAGAGTAGTGCTGTTGTAGGAGTTTTCAGTTTATGCCATGCAGCGTCAAGCGGTAACAATTACTTATGAATGCTCTATCCACATATGACCATCACGAGCAAATGACGCTATATATGTAGTGAATAATTAAAATTTTAAACATTTTAGGTAAAAAGTAAAACACAGGTGGAGGCCATACAAAGGCGTACAAAAAAAAGGCTCTGAGCACTATGGGACTTAACATCAGAGGTCATCAGTCACCTAGAACTACTTAAACCTAACTAACCTAAGGATATCACACACATCCATGCCCGAGGCAGGATTCGAACATGCGATCATAGCGGTCGCGCGGTTTCAGACTGAAGCGCTTAGAACCGCTCGGCCACACCGGCCGGCAAAAGGCGTACTGCCTTGGGGGTAAAATACAGAATGGCACAGCATTTATCACGAAAAGAATACTGTGTATTGGCGAAGTGTAGTGCGTAGCCATCTATCGAGGCCCAAGGATGGGCGCAGAACCGTAAGTGCTCCGAAAATGGTGTGAAGAACCAGTTCTTGGTGAAATCTATCTGCTCGTTTAGTATTTCGGACGAAAATTTAGGTTTAATCTGAAAAATCTCCACTTCCTCAGCGTACTTGATAATAGCCCCTTAGGGGTGACGTGCAGAATTTTAAGATTAGTTTGAATTTCACCTAACGTGTGGTTGTTTCGTAAAAGATACCTTTTAATAACGCCTTCATTGCTGTCATGCGAACGGCCTTTCTGCGAAGGTAACGCAGGTTCCCGTCAGACCACCGAAATTAAAGCACTGAACGGCTTGGCCAGCACTTGGATGGGTTACCGTTCGGGTCTGCTGAGTGTTGTTGGCGAGCGGCTGCACTCAGCCCCTGTGAGGCCAATTGAGGAGCTACTTGACTGAGAAGTAGCGGCGCCGGTAACGAAAACTGACAACGGCCGGGAGAGCGGCGTGCTGACTACATGTCCTTCCGTATCCGCATCCGGCGACGCCTCAGGGATGAGAATGACACGGCGGTCGGTCGGTTCTGTTGCGCCTTCAAGGCCTGTTCGGACGGTGTTTGTGTTTGTTCATTGCTGTACATATGTTATCTAAAACGTTTTTGAAAGGCCTACCGATCTGTCCTATATATTTTTTTCGCAATCACCACAGTTAATCCTGTAACCTCCCGTGGCCTCATACTTACCACGTCTGGCTGCTTAGTCCCCTTGGTTTCCAGTGTATTTCTTGGAAGCAGTTTGCACTTGTCTAGTGAATGAGAATATTAACGAGATACAATGTGTCTACCGTATAATATTGTACGATTGACATAACATTGGTGGGTTAGAAAACCATACTCTGCTCATTGTACTATGTCTTTAATCAATGGTGAAATGTAACATATTTTCATATCTTTCGATGCCAGTTTTGTGTTTTATTTTAAAGCCTTAGAAAATAACGGAATGCCGAAACGCGAAAGACGACTTTGGAAATAATAAAAAGTGTGGTCAAGACATCTGAGAGTTATTAAAGTGCGTCCAAATGGCCGCTTCGTCTCATAGCATTTTCATGCGAATTGCAGCTGAAAGTTTAATTATAACCACTCTGTACTTCACAGAGGAAGGATTTCTTGTATACCTCTGCAGTTCTTTCGGAGGTTTTATTTGGGTCTATCGTTAGTTTTGCGAAGAGGGCTCGCCAAACGAAAGACCGGCAGTGAAGTATAAGAGGTATTGGGTTTCCCGAAATGTTCCACACACATCTTTAACCAATTTCCTCTCCCAGACAATGAGATCCGCCCCGATATTTATCCCCCGTACCAACTCGAACTCTTCCCCACCTATCCTACTCCACATAAGGGCTTCTCTCTCTCTCTCTCTCTCTCTCTCTCTTTCTCTATCTCTCTTTCTCTATCTCTCTCCCTCCACACACCACATTACTCCTCACCCTCTGTCTTTCATACCTACTGTATTTCCCACTATCCGCCTCAGGGCTCCTACCTATCATCTCCACAGTTTTCCTACTTAACAAATCCCTATCTTTTTATCTGCGTCTCTCAATCCTACTGAACATACTCTCTCCTCCGACAATACTTCTCACACAGTGCAGGTGCTTCATACATTAAATGAATGTGCAGTGCTTCAGCGTTTTTTTTTTAAATCTAAAGGATTTCATCTTCCTGCGATATGTTTTCAAAATGTATATATTTTCGTTTCCTACGGTGCGTCCTTGCCACTTTTAATTCTAATTTTGTTTCTAATTGAAGATTTTTTTACTCGCTTCACTGAAGAGCGGAATATTGTACTTCTGCCAGCCCATACACCGTTCATATAGGGCGGGGGGATGAAATAACAATAAAAGGGAAAAAACCAAAACGTGGCAATTACATTTATGACATGTCACTGGACTGGAGCCTGATACCAACTCGTGAGGGTAACGTCTTAGACCTCCTGGCAACAAACAGACTTGAATTTATCGAAACAGTTAATGTAGAGGAAGGTATCATTGATCGTAATGTTGTGACAGCATCTATGACGACGGGACCTACAACGAATATTAAAGGTAGTAAGATACAGTATATTTCCTCAGCAAGGGTGACAGGATACAAACTTCAGAATATCTCAGCAGTCAGAATAAAATATTCGGCGATGAGGGCGAAGACGTGGAGAACAAATGGAAAAAAAATCGAAGGCATCGTTCAATATGGCCTAGACAAATATGTTCCGAGTAAGATTTTAAGGGATGCGAAAGATCCACCATAGTTTAATAGCCGTGTTAGAAAAGCGCTACGTAAACAAAGAGCACTTCACCTCAGATTCAAGAGAAGTAAAAACCTAGCTGACAAACAAAAGCTGAACGAAGCGAAAACGAGCGTAAGGGGAGCAATGAGAGAAGCATTCAATGATTCTGAAAGTAAGACGTTATCAACCGACCTGGGTAAAAACCCTAACAGATTTTGGTCATATGTAAAATCAGTAAGTGGGTCAAAATAATCTATTCATTCTCTCAGCGACCACACCGTCACCGAAGCGAGCGGAAAATAACAGAGAGAAGGCCGAAATGCTGAATTAGACCTTCCGAAGTTGTTTCACAGCTGAAGATTGTAACACTGCCCCTCCTTTCAATCTTCGTACGAACATCGAAATGGGAGATATTGAGATAAACAATCTTGGAATTGAAAAGCAGCTACAATCGTTCAGTAGTGGAAAGGATTCAGGACCAAGTGAGATACCTAGGAGATTCTATAAAGATTATGCGAAAGAACTTGCTCCCCTTCTAGCAGCAATTTATCGTAGATCGCTTGAGCAACGAAATGTACCTATACACTGCAAAAAAGCGCAGGTCATTCCCGTTCTTAAGAGAGGCCGTAAGACAGACCCACGCTGTTATAGACCTATATTGTTGACGTCAGTCTGTTGTAGAATTATGGAACATGTTTTATGCTCAAGAATTATTACGTTCTTGAAAATGAACATCTCCTCTACAAAAAGCAACATGGATTCCGCAAACAGAGATCCTGCGAAACTCAGCTCGCTCTGTTTCTCCTTGAGATCCACAGCGCCGTGGGCAACGGCGCTGAGGCTGATGCCGTGTTCCTTGATTTCAGTATGGCATTTGACACCGTCCCGCATTGCCCTTTAATGAAAAATATACGAGCTTACGGAGTATCGGAGCAGACCTGCGATTGGATTCAAGACTTTCTTGCAGACAGAACTCAACACGTCGCTCTTAACGGAGTCTAATCGACAGATGTAAAGGTAATATCCGAAGTACCACAGGGAAGTGTGATAGGGCCGTTGCTGTTCACAACACATGTAAATGATCTAGCACAAAGCGTCGGACGCTCTTTAAGGCTATTCGCAGATGCTGCAGTTGTCTATACCAAAGTAGCAACGCCAGAAGATAATAAGAATTTGCAGAATGACCTGCAGAGAATTGATGAATGGTGCAGACTCTGGCAGTTGACACTGGACGTAAATAAATGTAACATATTGGCATACATAGAAAAAGGAATCCACTACTGTACAGCTACACTATTGATGACAAACAGCTGGAGACAGAATCTGACGTAAAATATCTAGGCGTAACTATCCATATAAACCAGATAGTGGGAAAAGAAGACACCAGACACAGATTTATCGGAAGAATCTTAAGGAAATGTAACTCATTCACGAAAGAAGTGGCTTATAAGGCGCTTATTCGCCTGATTCTTGAGTATTGTTCATCTGTCTAGGATCCCTATCAGGTAGGGCTGATAGAGGAGATAGAGAAGATCCAATGAAAAGCAGTGCGTTTCATTACGGGATCGTTTAGCCGGCGAGAGAGCGTTACGGAGATGCTAAACAAACTCCACTGGTAGACGTTACAAGAGAGGCGTGAGCATCACGGAGAGAATTACTGTTGAAACTTCGGGACAACACTTTTCACGAGGAGTCAGACAACATATTACTTCCCCCATATACATCTCTCGTATTGACCACCAGGAGAAAATTCGAGAAATTGGAGCCAATTCAGAGGCTTACCTGCAATCATTCTTCCCGCGCACTGTTCGCGAGTGGAACAGAGTTGGAGGAGTCAGATAGTGGTACAGAAAGTACCCTCCGCCAACATCATTATGTGGCTTGCGGAGTATGATGTAGATGCAGATGAACAGTAACTATTGCAATGTTTCCACGGAAGACTACATTTAAGCTACGATAAGTAAATCAGAACCGTGTGTACTGCGTTTCTCAAACGGCAACTATGATACATTTTCCAGTTTCTAGAACGTATTTGTCTCTATGAGAAAAGGGAAAGCATTTTTTGCGCTATTTTGCACAAGAGATCAATACAGGTATTCAGAAATGTCGAGTATGGTTTCAGGATACTACCTGCTGTTAACGAACAAGTTAAAGAGATTTATCTTGCAGTTCTGTCGTTCCTGATGTAACTATGTTCTTTATTAATTAATACGCTTTTCATAAAGTAAATAATATTGATCCAGACCTCATTGCAATTTTTCCCACGAGATCCAGACTAATCTCCAAGCAAGCCTTACCATTCCATCTCTCCCTCGTGTGCACATACCTCCCTCTAATACACAGGGTGAGTTTTATATCCTGAGACAACGAGATAGTTCAAAGACTACGCATCGGATTGAAAAACGGAAAAAACGTGTTCAGTATTTTTAAAAATGGTGTCCCCTGATACCAATGTTGACCACCCTGCGGCGTGGTGAAACTTTGAAATCTGAAATAGGAAAATCTCATTTTACTGTAGAATACGGGAAAAAACGTTACTTAATACTTTTCTCGTTGCGTGATAGTTGGCGCTGAAGTCGACAAATAACACAATTGAGTCCCAAAACGATATTATCCCGAGAAAAATGGATTGGATCAAAACCATAAACACAGTCGTGTGTGGCAGACGACTCAGTGTTTGCAGTTTTTTCCGTGTATCTTTTTTGAAATATTCATTCATTCACTATTTGACTGGAACTCATTGCGTGCACATTGCCCTTCATCTCTTAAATACGTTCCTTCATGACGTTACTGTGTTATTACTTATAATGCAAACTATTGTGATAGAAGAAAACATTGAAATGGTTTACATTTATGCAGAAAGTCATAGGAATGTATATGTTGCTGTAACCCTTTATGCTCAACGTTTTCTAAACAGGGTGCGATCAAGTGCTTCTTTTTGTCTGGTTATTTGACAGTTCTCCACCGAAGGAACGTGAAGTTTATAATTTAGTGCTAATAATGCACAATAACATGATTCAGCGTATCACCAATGCGTGTCAGAAGACTACATCGGAAACACGTCTCAGTTGTGTTGAATCGTTCCATGGAGAGATAAATAAGTGCTTCGAAGTGGGCGGCGACGGTTTTGAGCACTTCCTGTGAAATGATTATTGCAAACAAGCTTCCAGTTGGTGAGTGGTAAGAGAACACACATCTCAAACAAGCACCCAATTGGTGAGAAAACCCATTTCAAACAAGATTTTTCACAGTAACTGAACACATATGGATTTTTTTATCCAATGCATTTTTATCGAGATAATACTTTCTTAAACTCAGTTTTTTTTGTCGATTACAGCTCTAGTGCGCATCGAAAAGAGTGTAGAATCCGAATCCTGGCCGAGCGGCTCTAGGCGCTTCAGTCTGGAGCCGCGCGACAGCTGCGGTCGCAGGTTCGAATCCTGCCTCGGGCATGTATGTGTGTGATGTCCTTAGGTTAGTTAGGTTTAAGTAGTTCTAAGTTCTAGGGGACTGATGACCTCAGATGTTAAGGTCCCATAGTGCTCAGAGCCATTTGAAACATTTGAATCCGAATCTACAATAAAAATGGAATATTTCTACTTAACATTTCAATGGCCCCTCCCCTGTCTCGCTCCTGGGAGTGTAGCAAGAGGTCGACATTGGTATGACCAGACAGCATTTTTAAGAATGTTGAATATGTAATTTTGCGTTTTTTTAATCCCATGGGTAGTTTGACATATTTCATTGTCTCAAGATAAAAAACTCACCTTGTATAATATTGACACGAATATTTTAATATTTTGTTGTGTTTGTACACTAGATGTCATACTGAATAAAATTAACAAGTTAATTTCTGAGAACTAGACAACATCTTAAAATCCAAATAAACAAAAGTTAAGAGCCCTCGCTGTAGTTTCTGTTTTCGGTGTTTAATGTGAAGTTATTCTGCAAAGCTACGGCGAAATCGTTCGTTAACATTAAAGATGATGCTCAAGCATTATAGAAAACCCATAAATGCATAACACACTTGTCTTGTCTCAGTTAACATTTAGAGCAGGTCTTGCCAAAAATGTGCTTGGGCTCAGTTTCTAATGACGTCACCACAGCTGACGCAACTCTCGTAAAGAAGGACAGCCGGATAATCAATTAAAAGCGAATTAATCTAATGGTGTAGTGTGCTGCTACCGTATTTAGACACAAGCACTCACGCAGCGGCACCATTTTCTGTACTTGTATGCAGCACAGCCATCGCTTAAAACTGATGAATCGGGTCGTATTAATCTGACCTCGACCAATGGAGAGAAGTCTTAAGACGACAAGCATGTAGCCCGTTTTGTACAAGTCAGGCGATGTGTCACAATGGTTAAGATACTGGACCCAAAAAGAAACAATGTTCCGAAAAGGCTATGCACCCTACACGCAAAGGTAGGGAACACGGCACGCTGTCTATCTTTGTGGCTTACCAAAGATGCCGCCCTGAAAGTTGAGACATAGATGATGCGTAATAAGAAACAAATAGAAGCCTATAGACTAGTGTAAATAGATACAGAAACATGTCTAGATGACCAAACCAATAAGAACTGTTTCGATTTTTGCAGAAGATGGATTCATATAATATGGACGAAAACAAAAAAGATTTTTTAATAGTAAGAAAAGACACTGTAGTAACAAAACATATATTCCAGTAATTCAGGACGTTACACTGATAATCTTGTGTTAAATGCAAATTGACTACTGCAAGACTTCTCTTTAAATCAGCCTGGTGTTCCTGTATTCTTTTCTCGGGTGATAGTACGCAGCTCTTGTTTCTCCACTCTCAAAGCAGTAATCTTGTCAGCTGTGAGCTCTCTTGCGACTAATCGCCTATTCCAGCCACAGTGCGGATTGATATTTCTTGCATACACGCTGCTTTTGCAATTCAAGTGACTGTAACAAATGTCCTTTGATCAATTTAGTACTGAATCTCTCTGAAAGGGTTTAGAACTCTATTCCCTAACCAACTGAGCCAGTAATGAAACTCTTTTTCTGAAATCAGATTGGTTCTATTCAGGATTAAAATACATCATATTATTCCCCACTCTTTTGGTTACAAAACCCTATTTTCCAAAATAATCTCCGTTCAAAGTGACGGCCTTACGCCACCTTACAGGGAGGGCTTGTATACCCGCATGGTATCACTCTACTGGTCGACCTCGGAGCCTACGTCTTACTGCATCAATAACCTCCTTATCATCCACTTCCAGCGAAATGCATCCTTCATTTGGCCAAACAGATGGAAGTCAGAATATGCGATATGTGGGCTATCGTCCAGTGACGTTGTGTGAGCTCCTTTCGCGTGCACAGGCTGGTATTAGGCTTCGCGTTGTCATGGGGAAGAAGAACTTTGTTTGTATTTTTTTGTGTCGAACACGTTGAAATAATTTCTTCAATTTCCTGAGGGTAACAATAGACTTCAGAGTTGATCGTTGCACCGTGAGGAAGAACATCAAGAAGAATACCCCTTCAGAGTCTCAGAAAACCGTCGCCATTACTTCATTGGCTGTGGGTGCGGCTTTCAACATTTTCTTTTGGGGAGAGATGGTGTGGCGCCACTCCATAGATTGCTATATTGTTTCCTGTTTGAAGTGGTGAACCCATGTTTCTTCGCCTGTGATGATGTTCGACAAAAAAACGCCACTATTAGCCGTATAATGTTCAAGCAATTCTGCACAGGTGGTCCTTTGTTGCTCGTTGTGGTCTTCTGTTAGGTGGCAAGGAACCCAGCGGGTACACTCCTTTGGGTACCCCAACTGGTGGACAAGTGAGTCAGCACTACAAACAGAGAAGTCCAGGTGAGCAGTGAGGTGTTTGTGATCCTTCGATCACCTCGAATGAGAGTGTCCGCACGATCCACAACTGCAGGAATCACAACTGCGCACTGTGAATGGTACGTGGAAGATAAGACAAGTTTGCGCGACCTTGTTGTGATGATGGCAGACGCGTCGCCCGACAACTCACCGTGCTTTTGTTCACTGCCTGGTCTCTGTAGACATTCTGCAAGCGCCTACGAATACCTGCGATGCTCTGGTTTTCCGCCAAAAGAAACTCAATGACGGCTCTCTGCTTGGAACTCACTACCGTTACAAACGCGATTTTGGAGGCTACGTATTGCGCGCCACCTATCGGAGCTTCATGAAACTATAAGAGGCTGAAGCGGGAAAATTCCTCAATGCCCCATAACAAACACCGCATTTTTTCAACTGAAATTACTTATTGAAAATGCCGAAAATAATTGATTGACAGAGATGATTTGAACTCTTAGTCTGAAACTTAGTTACCAAGTCACATATTTTACTAACTCAGCTTTTCTTCTGAATTTATACCATCCCATTTACGAATACCACACCCAGATCCAAATGGTTCAAATGCCTCTGAGCGCTATGCGACTTAACTTCTAAGGTCATCAGTTGCCTAGAACTTAGAACTAATTAAACCTAACTAACCTAAGGACATCACACGCATACATGTCTCGCTCGGTTCCAGACTGTAGCGCCTAGAGCCGCACGGCCACTCGGGCCGGCCACCCGGATCCGCTGAACAAAAATATTCCTAAGAAAAAGTTTCAAATCGACATCATCACTTTGCGCAATAATTCAAAGGTCTGCTGTGGCCTTTGAAACTTTCCCGGCATGTACATTGTTCCCTGACATTTCGGGGGAATTGCCGGGTTTCAGTGACTTGTTAACACGATATTTCAGCGTAGAGTCTTCTGGCCGTCTTCATTTGTACATTGGCGAAGGTATTAAGACTTCCTCCTCGTACGATCCTCCGACGTATGCGAAGTGTACTCGCAAGTGTTTGTGCAGGCATTATTGAGCGAGACGGTGGGTCACAACTGGAAACCGCATGGGATCTTGTCACGGAGAAATTTACTGTTTTGTGTGACCGACTTCTGTCTCAATTTAACCAAACGTCTCTATACTCCCTGACTGTAGAACTCTGGTCTCTGAGCATACAGCTTCAGCGGGCCTGCAGGTTCCTTCCAACTGAATCGTACGCCATTTTGTAGTTACGGTAAAAAAGGTTCGATCAGTCTGTACGTGAGGAAGGATTGTATACTGTTTCCTGGTTATGTCATTGACTGCCACAGTGTCTGACATAAGAAGCTGTCAGATCAGCAAAAGACTGCAGTACCTCATTAGCAGTCGCCAAAATAGCAAGAACAATTCATAAGCTAGAATTTTACAATCTCGCTTGTGGTATTGTTCTTGCGAACGAAAACAGAAAATTTAGTGCTCCAGAAATATTTCATGTTATTTGCATGTAAACTGACGAAATACATTACCTGTCATATTGTTCTCTGTTGTCAAAACAGATCACATGTAGTACCCAAAAGTGGAGGTAATCTTCCTGAAAACCTGATACTGAATGTAGACTTCAGAAAAATACCCCGTTTCATTTGCAGTATGTGTCTGTGACACTGAAAGGCGACATAAATACGAGTAGGCAGTGAATCTCGTCAGATACCGATTATGTAAAAATGTCTTTCGCTTTAGACTGAGAAGCTGTTTCCGTTGGAAATTTTAATGTCAGTTTACATTAAACGAGTATTTGCTTAGTTTATCTGTAATTTTCATTATCAGTGGTGGAATGTCTGGGCAAACGTTTACAGCACTCTATATTACGGAGTACACATACTTAAGGGTTTGGCTAATATAGTATCTAATTTGTTGGTTTCTCCTGCATATAGCGGAATTTTTCAAAGACAACAAGCGATATGAGCGAAAGTTGTCCCATCCTCAGGGAATGAGCATAGGGAATCAGATGCAGGAAATCTGCATCGCCGTTCCAGGCACTGTTACTACTGGAGGTGATTTGCCGTTGCCTTCTTCCGGCCTGTTACAAACTGTCAAATGTGTATCTGTATCGTGAGGATGACTGTGATGAGGGCTTGTTCAGTGTAATGTTGGGTTTGTGTTGATATCGATGAAGGGCAGGGTGAGGATAAAACCCAGTGCCCGCAGTTGCCCACTCCTCTCGAATAGCACCACAGGGGCCGCCGAGCTTAACGTGCCCATGCAACGCACGGATCGTTATCAACAGAGTCACATGCCCTAACTTCATGAGTCATTTCAGAAAGATTTCGAATTTAGACGAGGACACTGGCGCAAATATTGGTGATTAGGAACTCTAAGCCATCACCTGACCTCCCCTTGCCGGCCAAATCTGGCAGTGAAAATTTTCCACAACCAAGATTCGAACCGGCTTACCTCAGAGCCGAGCGACGCCGTACAGGTGTGGTTAGCAACCCGCCCACGGTGGCTGGTAATGTATGAGTAAATTAATTTTCTGATCAGGCTGTCAGTGTTCGGATCACTCTAGAGTTTGAAACAGAACTTTCACAGTTTTTAGCTAATTTTGAAACACTTTTTTCGTCTCCATAAATCTGAAACGTCCGACGCGATGGGCTCATGTGGACGCAGAATCGTAAAATATTGTCTTTTGCGTACTAGTTATACTTAACGGCTGCCATGTTGTCATAAGGCAAAAAACAACGTACGAGGATCTTTAGAGCTGCAGTTCGACACCCAGGTACTATAAAGATCACTGGAATTTATCGAATGAAGATGATCGACCTGATACTGAAAAGGGTAGCTTGTACTAGGGAGGGCGCTCGGAGCGACGCAGTGTCGCCAACAGAAGCGCGTGCGCTCAATAACGCCTGCGCGACTCCTGGCTGGTACACAACGCATGCGTCGGTGGGGCCTTAAATACAGGAACTCGGAATACTTCCGACGGTATAAACCTGAAGACGGCTAGAAGGCTTCGTAGCGTAATATTGCGGCAGCAAGTTAATGACAACCGGCAATCCCTCGAAAATTAATTGAACAACAGATTGCTATACTGGAATCGGGTTAGATTTACTCCGACAGTTATGCGAGGGACTCTAGTTTAACAGTAAATCCTAACTTGATTTACTTTTTCACATACACGAAGCATTATCAGTCACGACAATTGCAATAAATTCGAACTGTCAAACGGGAGTCGAATTCCAAACCTTTCAATTGTGATTCTTAGCGATGCAGCCACCAGACTACCATGTCGCCGTGGAAGTGTGCACAACGGATGAACAAGACGGAAGCTGTGGCTGCTTTATGTATTTTGGACAGAGTACCTGAGTGGGCGGCGCAGCAGCAGCGGCGGCTGACGCAGCATCGTTGAGCGGCGAATGCTCCCTGGCGCTGCGCATCTCAGCACTGCGGCCCCAACTGAGTCCTTCCGAGAACACCGCCCCCCACCCCCCTCCCCCCATCGCAACCCCTTCCCCAGCCAGGCAACTTCTGTCGAGCAAAGTCGCTGACAGTTAGCGTATTTTCAGTGTTGTCTTCGAAATGTAGCAACACGTGTGCCAAGGACGCGCCTGGGGTCACATCTGACCTTCGAGATGATGAGAGTTACAGAATCACGGAAAGGACTTTTTTTCAATTGTTTCGTCATGTTTCTGAAGCACTTCACGTTCTAATTGCAGTGAGACTGGTCTCGCGTTCCTTGAACGTTAGTTGTGTTCCAAGGATCCATTTGACTCCGTTACGCAACGTCCAGAAGAGTGGCTCTTTTCCTAATCTTCGGGCACTTCTTTTTATACAAGTCTTCTTCCTGGCATTGTTACTGCTCTTTCAAAATCCGCTTGTGAAAGACATTCACTTGAAGTGGATCTGTAATTTATTTCTGTAGTTGGCCGTTACCGCTTCACCTAAATTAGCACCGAGCGAGGTGGCGCAGTGGTTAGCACACTGGACTCGCATTCGGGAGGACGACGGTTCAATCCCGTCTCCGGCCATCCTGATTTAGGTTTTCCGTGATTTCCCTAAATCGTTTCAGGCGAATGCCGAGATGGTTCCTTTGAAAGGGCACGGCCGATTTCCTTCCCTAACCCGAGCTTGCGCTCCGTCTTTAATGACCTCGTTGTCGACGGGACGTTAAACACTAACCACCACCACCACCTAAATTAGCTAAGATGGAGAATGGGGTGATGGAAGTTTTTAAGGAGGAATAGAGTACACCTTGCATCTATGAATAGCCGGCCGGTGTGACCGTGCGGTTCTAGGCGCTTCAGTCTAGAACCGCTTGACCACTACGGTCGCAGGTTCGAATCCTGCCTCGGGCATGGATGTGTGTGATGTCCTTAGGTTAGTTAGGTTTAAGTAGCTCTAAGTTCTAGGGGACTGATGACCACGGAGGTTAAGTCCTATAGTGCTCAGAGCCATTTGAACCATCTATGAATAGCGAACTGCGTATCTGTTTGGCGTTTTTAAAATTTCAGGTAATTAATTAAATAGCTGTAGAAAGTTGCTAATCCAAAAATGGCTTCTCTCTCTCTCTTTCTCTGTTTTTTTCTCTCTTTCAACTACCTACATACGTTATTAAGTTTGTACAGAAGTCTCAGAGCGCGAGTCCTGATCGCACTTGTCCAGTTTTTTTACTTTCCAAAGCACTTGTTAGCTGATGTGTTGCCTAGAATGCATCTGCTGGAATTCTTAAACTGACGGTTCAAAGACAGTTCTCGGTGTAGGCTGTCACTACACGATGAACATAGGAATGGTTTGTAGGCTGATCAATAGGCACATACAGTCTTCGTAGCACCAGCTTATCTATTGGCTTCGAGGATGGCACACAGGAACTCGGTAAAGCAAGGTGCCACTCGTGTATAAGGAACATATAACAGGCACGTATCGACTCTGACGGACTTGAGATATTGCTCGTTGATCAGCATGGATATCGTTTTACGCTTATTCCATTCATTTAAGCGATCGCCTTACTAATTCCACATTTTTCTATTGGTATTTCTTCTCGAAGGAAACTTGCGACATATTACCCATATTTAACGCTTCTACTACTAACAAAATGAAATATCCGTTGTTTTCGGACGCAGTTCAAACAGCTTAATACCAACGCTAACTCTATTGTCCTCGTTTTTCGTTCACTGCAGAAATTTGTATCTGAGCTGAATCAATGTTAACTATGATTTCTTGTAAATCTCCTGACCAGTAAATTGATCAGAGGATTTGGAAAGATTGTATTTCATACCCGCCTATATGCAGTGCGGCAGAACAAACGTACGGAAAACCGCGTTACACTTTTGACCTTTATTTTTGCAGAATGGTACTTACCGTTCTATGCTCAACGATAACGACTAAATTGAGCAAAATGATCTTCGTAATCGGCATAGATTTTGAAAGCATCGCAACGTGAAACTCAACTTGGTTTTTCAGACATGGGAAAAACTAATTGAAAATTATATACCATTTTGGTTTGAAGGAACTGTGAAGACATGTGAGTGTTTAGGTATATATTATGTATGCTGACGAATACACTAAAATAAAGGGTGAGGTACTATCTATTGCCACCAAAAATAGCTCCGAAAGTATGATAGGAGCTGAAAAGTTTGTGGGACAAAAGTTGCATGGGACAACGGGGGACATAATATGACGCTGTTTTTTTGTTGCTAGGTGTGGTCGCTTCAGAGATATGGAGGTCAACTTTTTTTTTTTTTTAAATGGGATGCTATAGTTTGGTACTTATTTTTTGATAGCGGCTATCGTGATGAATTCAATGATGTGTAACAGTAAGGCCTTTGAAGGTCAAAAAGGTGGCATGAACGTCCATTTACACCCATAGTGTTGATACCACATTCTGTTCCTTGTTCCTAAAGATATTTTCTCCAATAACAGACCTAATGTTTCTCGCAGGAATGTGGTGTACTTCCTACCATTAAGATTTCCTTCGATGAAATCTAGTCACCTCTACAAAGTGCATTTTCTTGTGGGATTTGATGCAGTCATCTGTCAATTTGTAATCTCACTTGGAGAAAGCTGACGTTCAATAAGAAGGTCTGCATTAACGAGATAAACTGAATTATTATTTAATGCATTTTAGACAAGTAAATTTTAATCCAATGTAGAAGTCAAAAGAGTAGGACTAGTTTAACCGTAATAGTGAACCAGATTAGCCCAGGATGTGAGTTGAACGCGGGAATGTGGTACGCATATTGTTTAGAAAATTTGGAAAAATAAGAAACTCGAAACAAGAATGTGCAAAATCTGCTATTGCAAGTAGTAGCAGATGCTGTGTAGATAAATCGTTAAATTACTGCGGTCTTCCTCTTAAATTAGTTTGATCTTCATGTATCAAAAGTGTGTGCGTGTTTGTGCACTCATTCATACAGAAAGCCGATCAGATTTCATCAACCTTAAAATTCTTTGGACGGAGAAACAAGGGAACTGCCACCATTCCGTCAAGGCCATGCAGAATGACTGGCTCGGAGCAAGGCCACGATGTCAAACTTCGGCCACTTTTCGGGCGTCAGGGTCCAGGGCCGCTGTTTCCGGTGTTGCCGCCCACATTCGCAGCTACCTCCCCGTTGAGGGAAACGGGGGAGGGAGGAGAGAATTCGCTTCCCGCCGCCCGATAGCTAGAGACTAAGTCCCCTTTGTGTCTTTGCCTACATGGATTTACTCGGTAAACGGATGTCAGTCACCAAGCCTCTAGTTGCATGGACTTACTCTTTTAACAAAGAATTACCAAGACAAGACCCCAGAGCTGGGTCTGTGTAGGACACTGAAGAGGTTTCGAATTTAGAGCAGGGTACTGGCGCAGCGACTGGTGATCAGAAAATTTACATCTCCCTTTCGGCTGAACTCTGACGGTGAAACTGAGTTTCCCTGTCAGGATTCGAACCCACTACCCACCATATTAGCCAGTGTGTGTGACCTAGGCTACAAATCAAACTGATTTCGAACATCTTAATCGCTTCGATACTTCAGTCAATGCACGTCAAAGAGTGCATGGTACTTATCACGCCACAACTTCCCTCTCGGTTAGGGAACAGAAGCATGTCAGCCCTGAAAAAAAAAAAAGAAGTTATTTCTCGCCTTTTATGAAGAGAAAACTTAAAGAGTTCCTTTCTTTCTATGAAACCTGTTGCGACTAAATTTCATCATGTACACAGAACATTCTAACCCTACCGACTGACAATGGTACTGTAGTTCGCTTTTGCAGTACGCTATTGTAATACACGAGCTAGTACTAGAGGCAGGTCGTGGGCTCCGAGTTAAAAACATAACTGACTGTGTCAGACTGGTTTATTCTGGGCCACGGGTTCGGAAAGAGCCACAGTCAGCCCCCTCCACCAAGAGAAGGTGCTTGTTATACTAATTAGCTTACAAATTCCCGCGTCTATGTTCTATGTTCTTCTTTTCTAGAATGAGTAAGGAGATATATTTATGATATTTTACCTGCCCGTACCCCCATATAGCTTACATACAGCATTTTATCAGTCAGTGTCCTTAGAAAGACGACGTTTCATGACAACCAAAAGCTAACCGAAACACATTGTATGAAATAATAATGTTCTTTAAGACAATATACAAGATTAACTTCGAAATTTTCGAGAAATACAGATGACGACTAAAGGCTGATATTGTTTGAGTGACGATTTCTATGCACGATTCATGACGAGAAGCATACCGAATAGATTTGTGCTACAATGATATAAAAACTGAAGCGATTTGAAGGCTGCAAGAAAGAGCACACACAGCAAATTTAAGTGTTGGGAAAGATTAGGACTGTGCTCATTCGTGATCGATCAGTCCTAATTGAGGAAGGTCAAGAGACGTGAGAATCGTTCCACTTCACTGCAGCGATACAAGGTGAACATAGCTATCTTATTATGTGAAACTCGAAATTTTCCCAGAGAAATGAATTTTCAGTCAACATTCAGGCATGTAGCTGGGGGTTAGTTCGTCTTCTTATTTCACTAACCAAGAATTTAGTGACCGATCGCTTTGATAAAACTTGAAACATTTTCTACCGAAATACCGGGTGATCAAAAAGTCAGTATAAATTTGAAAACTGAATAAATCACGGAATAATGTAGATAGAGAGGTACAAATTGACACACATGTTTGGAATGACATGGGGTTTGGTTAGAACCAAAAAAATACAAAAGTTCAAAAAATGTCCGACAGATGGCGCTTCATCTGATCAGAATAGCAATAATTAGCATAACAAAGTAAGACAAAGCAAAGATGATGTTCTTTACAGGAAATGCTCAATATGTCCACCATCATTCCTCAGCAATAGCTGTAGTCGAGGAATAATGTTGTGAACAGCACTGTAATGCATGTCCGGGGTTATGGTGAGGCATTGGACTCGGATGTTGTCTTTCAGCATCCCTAGAGATGTCGGTCGATCACGATACACTTGCGACTTCAGGTAACCCCAAAGCCAATAATCGCACGGACTGAGGTCTGGGGACCTGGGAGGCCAATCATGACGAAAGTGGCGGCTGAGCACACGATCATCACCAAACGACGTGCGCAAGAGATCTTTCACGCGTCTAGCAATACTTTGCTTTTTTGTGGTTCTAATAAAACCTCACGTCATTCCAAGCATGTGTGTCAATTTTTACCTCTCTAGCTACATTATTCCGTGGTTTATTAAGTTTTCAAATTTATACTGACTTTCTGATCACCCGGTATTTGAAGAAGAATTAATTTTGAACTGATAGCGTCCAAAAAAATGGACTAAGTTTCTTTTATAGTTCTGACGTCTACATGTTAAGCTAAAAAATTTTAAGGTTGATGAAATTTTATCGGGCCTCCGTCCGGGTGGCTGTGTTGAAGTTTCGCGACGTTTTGTGGAATGTCACTCTCATCAGCTTCTGGCAAAGTGGAGATTGCAGCGTACCATATATTCACCTGAGCAGCGACCGTCTCTCGCCACCTCTTCCCCAAGGCGCGGGGTTTGCGACCTGTGGTAATGCACGCGGACCTCTCGGTGCCTTCAGTTTTGCCCTGTCACGCGATGCGTGAAGTGCTGTGAGCGTTCATGGCGTGCAGGTGCTAGTGAATGGTAGCCCTCGTCCCTGTTGAGAGATTGACTTGGAGCCTTATCTGAATTGATTCTTTGATGATGCTCTCTCAAAAGCCACTAGCTCGGCACAGCAATTTTGTTTTCTCAAATTCGAACGTATGTCCCTCATTGAGACTGTGTTCTGCCACTGCTGCTTCTTCTTTATGCCCCAGACTTACGCATCTAATGTGTCCGATCCAGCGTTGCGAGATGTACTGGTGGCAACGCTCGCATAAGTTGCTATACATATCAGTTATTTGCAGTTTGCCCTTTACCAAGCGAAGCATATTTTTCGTCTTTCGTGATAGTCGAAAGATGATCTTGATGTTGTTTTCTCCGACAATTTTCGCAATTTTGGCTGAGGGAGACCCAATGCAGGGGATAAGGCGAGTGTCTCTTCCTCTCTCTCTCTCTCTCTCTCTCTCTCTCTCTCTCTCTCTCTACCTCTTCTTTGCGGATGCCTGTATCGTTCGCTTTCTTCAGAGGACGTCTAATCTGCGAGAGCTGCCAGTCACGTTCGGCATGCAATCCTGCACTAGTAGCTATACACATAGAACACGCTCAGCAGTTGACGCTTCGCGTGTCTGAACAAGACTGAACGCACCGAGAGTCGAACGGTCCTCCACGCCCTACATCACAGGTGGCCGAACTCGGCGCCTGAGATGGTGGAAAAATCGCTGACAGAAAAACTGGACGTGTTGCGCCGTTTGCTAGTTAATTAGCATTGAAGTTACCCAATCACACCGTTGCGCGCATAAATTCAAGCAGTCCACAAGAGACCGTGACGCTAAATGTGTTATTCGTTTGGTTTCCTAGAACTAAACAAGAAATTGGATATGGAAAGGTAATAAGGATCCAACCGAAGCCGAAGGCTGAACAATCTCGTACGCCATCATCTACGTTATGCGAACAACTGACATAATTTGTATCTGGCGGGCCACTTAAATAAGTGTGTGAAATGACCTGATCCTGGCTAACTTCAATGTTAATTAACTCGTAAAAGGCGCAACGTATCGAATTTTCTTCTTGACAATTATTTCTCAGCACAGCCTATCATGCAACAACCTTACAAGGTTTTCAGACTGTTTCTGGCCGTGCTACATACAGAGTGGATCAGTAACTATTTCCATCAAGAATAACTCCGAAACTATGATAGGAGCTGAAAAGTTTGTGAGACAAAAGTTTCATGGGACAACGGGGGCCATAATATGACGCTGTTTTTTTGTTGCTAGGTGTGGTCGCTTCAGAGATATGGAGGTCAACTTCGTTTTTTTTTTTTTTTTTTTTTTTAAATGGGATGCTATAGTTTGGTACTTATTTTCTGATAGCGGCTATCGTGATGAATTCAATGATGTGTAACAGTAAGGCCTTTGAAGGTCAAAAAGGTGGCATGAACGTCCATTTACACCCATAGTGTTGATACCACATTCTGTTCCTTGTTCCTAAAGATATTTCTTCCAATAACAGACCTAATGTTTCTTGTTGGAATGTGGTGTACTTCCTACCATTAAGATTTCCTTCGATGAAATAGGGGCCTCTAGTTCTGTCCTCCAGAATCCCACACCATACACTCACCGAGCCGGCCTGTGTGGCCGAGCGGTTCTAGGCGCTTCAGTCTGGAACCGCACGACCGCTACGGTCGCAGGTTCGAATCCTGCCTCGGGCATGGATGTGTGTGATGTCCTTAGGTTAGTTAGGTTTAAGTAGTTCTAAGTTCTAGGGGACTGATGACCTAAGAAGTTAAGTCCCATAGTGCTCAGAGCCATTTGAACACTCACCGACCAAGGATTTTGGTATGCAACTAGCCGCAGCCAACATGGATTTTCAGTTGTCCAATATTGCATGTTATGCAAATTAACATTTCCATGGTTCGTGAATGTAGCCTTGTCAGTAAATTAAATTAAATTAATAAATGTGTCATCCCTCTGAATCTGAAGTTGAGCCCATCGGCAGAATTTAATGCGACGCATACAATCCATACCAGTTAAGTTTTGGTGGAGTCAGATATGGTAAGGCTGATATTTATGGCGGTGCAAAACACGAACAACACAATTCTGGCTCATGCCAGATTCCCTTGCGATTTGATACGAACTAACACACGGATCTCGAACCACAGTGGCAAGAGTACCAATTTCCGCTTCAGTCCGGAACCGCGCTGCTGCTACGGTCGCAGGTTCGAATCCTGCCTCAGGCATGGATGAGTGTGATGTCCTTAGGTTAGTTAGGTTTAAGTAGTTCTAAGTTCTAGGGGACTGATGACCTCAGATGTTAAGTCCCATAAGTGCTTAGAGCCATTTGAACCAATTTCCGTTTCCTCGTTAGTAACTTTCCTTTGCCGGATATGTTTCCAATGCGTTAAAGATCCAGTTGTTCTCAGTTTATCATACACATATTGAAATGTACGACGTGTAATGTGAGTATGTTGAGAATATCTTTCAGCGTATAAGTCTCTAGCTCTCACTGAATTTCGTTTTCATTCTCCGTAAATGAAAAGCACATCGACTTGTTCTTCGAGGGAATACATCATACACATTCGCTTGATTCGACGATACTAGTCGTACCGTTCCTGTTAGTGTTGTATTGCGAAACCGTGGAATGGTAATGATAATAATGAGCGTATGGCATTGGTGGCTGGGAGACGCCTCGCGGGGCGGTTCGGCCGCCGCTCCACAAATACTTTAACGCCACTACGGCGACTTGCAAGTGAATGAGGATAAAATGATGATGAAAGACACACACAACAGCCAGTCATCTCGAGGCAGAGAAAATCCCTGCCCCCGCCGGGAATCGAACACAGGACCCCACGCGTGGGAAGCGAGAACCACGAGCCGCAGCTACCGGCGAATGGTATTTACATGTCAATCGCACATTACGTGGATACGCCGTATCCGGCGAATATTTACTATTTGCACGATATACGAGAGATAATTGTCAGAGCACGTGCTTCGTTAAGTGCCAAAGTGATAAGGAATACCACCCAATCGATGATAATAAGATTGCAGCTCTGCATTGATAGCAATGGAACACCTTCTGTAAATGGATGTTCATGCCACCTTTTTGACCTTCTATGATCTTCAAAGACCTTACTGTTACACATCACTAGATTCATCTCGATAGCCGCTATCAGAAAATAAGTACCAAACTATAGCATCCCATTTATAAAAAACTAAGTTGACCTTCATATCTCTGACGCTACCCCACCTAGCAACAAAAAACCAACGTCATATTATGGCCCCTGTTGCCCATGCAACTTTTGTCCCCCAAACTTTCCAGCTACTGTCATACTTTGGGAGTTATTCTAGATGGCAATAGTCAGCCACTCACCCTGTATAGTACGCCCGCGCATTCTCGACACTTGGCTAGAGCCGCCCGGAGTGGCCGTGCGCTTCTAGGCGCTACATTCTGGAGCCGAGCGACCGCTACGGTCGCAGGTTCGAATCCTGCCTCGGGCATGGATGTGTGTGATGTCCTAAGTTCTAGGCGACTGATGACCTAAGAAGTAAAGTCGCATAGTGCTCAGAGCCATTTGAACCATTTGAACTTCGCTAGAAGCTGATGAGGGTGACATCGAAACGTCGCGGTAATTCAGCACAACCACTCCGATAGAAACCAAAGAACATTTCATCAGCAGCACACGCCGAGAAAGTCTAAAGTTCATATTTTTGAGGTTGCTGACTGCGAGACGGACTGCCGTCTGGTGGCGTTGCAGGGAAACTACATACACAGGGTGGTCCATTGATCGTGACTGGGCCAAATATCTCACGAAATAAGCATCAAACGAAAAAACTACAAAGAACGAAACTTGTCTAGCTTGAAGGGGGAAACCAGATGGCGCTATGGTTGGCCCGCTAGATGGCGTTGCCATAGGTCAAACGGATATCAACTGCGTTTTTTTAAGTAGGAACCCCCCTTTTTTATTAGATATTCGTGTAGAACGTAAAGAAATATGAATGTTTTAGTTGGACCACTTTTTTCGCTTTGTGATAGATAGCGCTGTAATAGTCACAAACTTATGGCTCACAATTTTAGACGAACAGTTGGTAACAGGTAGGTTTTTTAAATTAAAATACAGAACGTAGGTACGTTTGAACATTTTATGTCGGTTGTTCAAATGTGATACATGTACCTTTGTGACCTTATCATTTCTGAGAACGCATGCTGTTACAGCGTGATTACCTGTAAATACCACATTAATGCAATAAATGCTCAAAGTGATGTCCGTCAACCTCAATGCATTTGGCAATACGTGTAACGACATTCCTCTCAACAGCGTGTAGTTCGCCATCCGTAATGTTCGCACATGCATTGACAATGCGCTGACGCATGTTGTCAGGCGTTTTCCGTGGATCACGATAGCAAATATCCTTCCACTTTCCCCACACAAAGAAATCCGGCGACGTCAGATCCGGTGAACGTGCGTGCTTGGACGACCAATCCACCCCGCGCGACTGCTACGGTCGCAGGTTCGAATCCTGCCTCGGGCATGGATGTTTGTGATGTTCTTAGGTTAGTTAGGTTTAAGTAGTTCTAAGTTCTAGGGGACTGATGACCATAGATGGTAAGTCCCATAGTGCTCAGAGCCATTTGAAGCCATCACGCGAGCTATATGCCGGACATCCATCATGTTGCAAGTACATCGCCATTCTGTCATGCAGTGAAACATCTTGTAATAACATTGGTAGAACATTACGTAGGAAATCAGTATACATTGCACCATTTAGACTGCCATCGATAAAATGGGGGCCAATTATCCTTCCTCCCATAATGCCGCACCATACATTAACCCGCCAAGGTCACTGATGTTTCACTTGTCGTAGCCATCGTGGATTTTCCGTTGCCCAATAGTGCATATTATGCCGGTTTACTTTACCGCTGTTGGTGAAAGACGCTTCGTCGCTAAATAGAACGCGTGCAAAAAATCTGTCATCGTCCCGTAATTTCTCTTGTGCCCAGTGGCAGAACTGTACACGATGTTCATAGTCGTCGCCATGCAATTCCTGGTGCATAGAAATATGGTACGGGTGCAATCGATGTTGATGTAGCACTCTCAACACCGACGTTTTTGAGATTCCCGATTCTCGTGCAATTTGTCTGCTACTGATGTGCGGATTAGCCGCGACAGCAGCTAAAACACCTATTTGGGCATCATCATTTGTTGCAGGTCGTGGCTGACGTTTCACATATGACTGAACGCTTCCTGTTTCCTTAAATAATGTAACTATCCGGCGAACGGTCCGGACACTTGGATGATGTCGTCCAGGATACCGAGCAGCATAAATAGCACACGCCCGTTGGACATTTTGATCACAATAGCCATACATCAACACGATATCGACCTTTACCGCAATTGGTAAACGGTCCATTTTAACACGGGTAATGTATCACGAAGCAAATACCGTCCGCACTGACGGAATGTTACGTGATACCACGTAGTTATACGTTTCTGACTATTACAGCGCCATCTATCACAAAGCGAAAAAAGTGGTCCAACTAAAACATTCATATTTCTTTACGTACTACACGAATATGTAATAAAAATGGGGGTTCCTAATTTAAAAAAAACGCAGTTGATATCCGTTTGACCTATGGCAGCGCCATCTAGCGGGGCAACCATAGCGCCATCTGGTTTCCCCTTTGAAGCTAGACGAGTTTCGTTCTTCGTAGTTTTTTCATTTGATGCTTATTTCGTGAGATATTTGGCCCGATCACTATCAATGGACCACCCTGTATAAGCGGAGCCGAGGCGAGTGTTTAGTAGCTCTAGGGACGCTATTGGGGAAATTCCGTGACATTAGAGGTTTTGATAAAGGGTAGACTGTTATTGACCGGCATCTGGGAACGAGCATCACAGAAACGGCAAAGCTGGTAGGTTGTTCTCCTGCTGCTGTGATGAGCATCTATGAAATGTGGCTGAAGGGCTGTAACACAACGAGGAGGCGACAAGGTGTTGGACGTGCACGCCTCCTCGCAGAATGTAGAGATTGGATGCTTGCCCGTTCCCTAAAGGGGAATAAGTGGCGATCTGTGACATAACTGATGGTAGAGGAGAGTGCTGGTGCAGGCACAAGTGTTTCAGAGCACAGTTAATTTCATATTGTTGAACGCTTGGCTTTGCAGCAGATAACGCATATGTGTTCCCACGTTGACCCCAACGGCATCGTCAATTACGACTGCAGTGGACACAGGTTCAGGATTGGACGGTGGATCAATGTAAAGATGTCGCCTGGTTGGAGGAATCACATTTCTTGCTACACCAGGTCGATGTGCCCAGATACGCCATAATACAAACGACGGTTGCTCAAAACATGCACTGTGCCACAGACGCAGGCCGGTTGGTCCAGTATTATGTTATGGGGGACATTCACATGGGCTTCCACAACACCCGAGGTAGTAGTCGATGACATCATGCCAGCTGTGGATTACATGAAAATTATTGCGTACCACCTGCATTCCCATCATGTTCATGTCTTCCCCAACGTCGATGGCATCTTCCATTTGGTTCAATATGGTTCAAATGGCTCTGAGCACTACGGGACTTAACATCTGAGGTCATCGGTCCCCTTGATCTTAGAGCTACTTAAAACTAACTAACCTAAGGACATCACACACATCCATGCCCAAGGCAGGATTCGAACCTGCGACCGTAGCGGTCGCGCGGTTCCAGACTTAAGCGCCTAGAACCGCTCGGCCGCAACGGCCGGTCTTTCCATTTGGAGAACTGGCCATGTCACAAGGGCTGAATCGTGGAAGAGTGGCTTGAGCAGCGTGATAGAGAACATTCGTTGATATCTTGGCAACTAAATTCGCCTGATCGAAACTCGGTGCGACACATCTAGAAAGCTGTTGCGCGCCAGCAGCGCACCCTCAAACCACCGGTCTGTAATTTACGGGAATTCTGTGACCTGTGCGTAGGCATCTGGTGCCACATACCTCTGGAAACCTACCAAGGACTTGTCGAGTCCACGGCACGTAAAACTCCCGCTGTATTACATTCCAAAGTTGGAAGTAAGCAGGTGATCATAATGTTTTGGCTAGTGAGTGTGTGCGGGAATGCAAGGAGTCCTAACGCCTAACACAAGAGACTCTGCAATATCGATTATCTTTGAATGATACGCCAGTAATACTGCAGCATATTTCCTAGAGTCTTTTGAGTTGTAAGCAGAAACATAGGAAAAATATAGACATTTAGTTTCTTATTTAAAAATAGGAATTTGTTTCGCCATGAATGACAATAACTGTGAAGAGCCTGGTGTGAGTTTACGAAGGACACAATATTTCAGCGATCGACCTTGTTGCCATCATCAGGTGTGCTGATGTGCTGCCGTCCCTTGGCAGTACAGCAGCACACCTGGTGACGGCAACAAGGTCGAGTGCCGAAATATTGTGTCCTTTGTACACTCACATGCAGGCTGTTCACCCTATATTTATTTCGTCATGAAATACGCCTGGAGAAATTGAATAATCGCATCAATAACTGTGAAGTTTGAATAATTGCAGGTAAGTGTAGACAGGTCTTCTGCTATTGATGTCATTGCCTAGTAATCCACGGCTTATAATCGCCATTCGTCAGTTGCAAAAGGTCTGTGACTGAAGTGTTCAAGTTGAAAACATCGTGTTGTCCGATTACCCTATCTTTCGTTGTTATGTATCCAGGAGACAGTTCTAGCAAGATAAGGTTCATTGACGTAGGGGATCAGGCTTTCAAGATATTTACGTCATGGGGCTGCCAAGTTCCCTGACCGGTAGCAAATGGGACATTTGTGGAGCGGCGTGAGGTGCCTATTCCCTCCACTACACGTATGCGTGAATTTGTGAGAGCGGCGGGAAAGTGATTATTTGATTTCACGTAATTATGCCAAATTATATTAATCGCAGGATTTGAAGTTACATTCCTGTGCGATGCTGATAGGTACTGAATCGTCATGAAGCTAGAAAAAAACGGATAAATATCTGAAGGGAAAGGAATTATTTTCCCGGTATAGCGAACAGTAGATAAGTCGACATTTCAAGTAAATGTTCGACCACGTGCAGGACAAGTAGTTTTCATCTGCATTATTAAAGTGATTCGAAGTGAGAGTACGAATAGCGAATGACAGACTCCGGCTCATGTGAAGAATTCTAAGAAGGTACAGCCAACAAGCGAAGTTGACCGTTTATGAGGTACTTTCTTTCTACTTATTCTTATATGCGGTTTCTGCGTTAGCGATCTACAGAAAATCTCTCCCAAGAGAACTGCTAATAACCACGCTGCTGTGCGTTCAAATCACATAACTTACATACACACAAGTGTTGAGTTTAGTTAGCTAGAGAGGGACAACCAACCGCTTAGTGATCCCAAGTAGGAAACGTTGTCAAGTGGACGATATACCACTCAAGAAACACGTCACGTGAAACTGCATGAAGTTCTCTGTGTAGACTCTCAAAGGAGTGACGTCTCGAGCGCATCTTTCGCTTAGGGACTACAAGAAGTCGGATTTTGTGCATATGAATGAATCATTCAAAGAGTTTATTCATCTTTCCCGTTGCACGATAGGACAAGAGTAATACTGATAGAGCTGCCTAGCATGAAAAAAATGGTTCAAAAGGCTCTAAGCACTATGGGACTTAACATCTGAGGTCATCAGTCCCCTAGACTTAGAACTAATTAAACCTAACTAACCTAAGGACACATCCATGCCCGGGGCAGGATTCGACCTGCGACCGTAGCAGCAGCGCGGTTCGGGACTGAAGCGCTTAGAACCGCTCGGTCACAACGGCCGGAGAGTAGCATGAGTTTGATTATAGAGATCCGTAGCTCGATGTAGGCTACATGACTGCTGGCATGTCTGTTGGTACAGAACACGACTAATTTCTTTTGTTCACATGTATGGTAACGTTAACAAAACTTCTTTCGAATCCAGTTGCCATTTCTTGATACGAAAATTATTGTATTACTATTACACCTAACCACAAGAAGCGGCTGTAGGCGATGATTTGCGCTTACCGTTTCCTGACATGTATGATACACGGGAACAGAACTTAACCGGGGCTTCTTCGTAAACTGTTCTGTGGGCATACGAAGCTTCAGAAAATATACGCTGGTCAAAACGCTTGGAAGAGTATTCGAGACATCATCATCAGGAGGATTTGCTCACAACTTGGAAGACAATTACACATTGTTATTGTATCAGGAGGAAGAAGGTCGTTCCTCTCCATTAGACACGTCAACTACGAAAGTAAGTCAAAAATTAAAGGCAAATTTTTAGAAAGAAACTTCTCATTGGGAAAAGAGTATTGCAAATAACATCATTTTCGAGACAATCCACCTCAACCTCTATGCACTAAGTCAATATCTTGCAAAGCATCGAATTTCCGTCCCGGCATCATGCCCAACCACTTTTGCAAGGCCTCCACCTATCTCGGCATTCGACAAAAACTTGGATTAACGAAGGTACTCCTTCATCGGACCATAAAGATGAGAATCACTCAGAGATCGGTAAGAACTTTATACCGAGTGCTCCAACAGCTCTAATCTGTAAGACTTTGAATTCATTGGATTGTGAGGGCCGGCATTATCTTCAAGTAAAATGCTTCCCCCGCCGCTTCGTTTTCATTTTTTGTTTCAGACCTGTCAGTAGCTTACAGTAGCTGTCATTGTTCACTTTCACATTTTGCCGTCGGCTCACGGACCGTGCTGTCGAACGTCAACGTTGAGCGCGCCGAGTTTAATAGTTGCTGAAGGCAGCTTAACACGCTGCTAAACACTCAGATACGATGCAACTTGGGCATACGGTACGTGTGCCCCAACGTGGTATACGCGATCGCCACGCGCTCCGGCGCCAATTGTCAACTGTTTCTGGTTCGTAAATCACACTGTTTACGAAATGTATTCGTGAAAAATTCCTACGTTAGCTCTATTAAAACGCACATTTCCTCCACTGTCCATATGCTAATCACGTTGTTCTGGCGGTAGTATATTTAAATAAAAACTACAATATCTGTGGATATATTTTAAGGTAAAAAGGAAAGTACCGTGTCTGTTCAATAAAGACATCGGCTTATAAAAATTCCATTACAAATGGTGCGATACAAATTTACAATAGTTATCCATATTAGACAAAAATTATTTCATCATTCTCACTTTTTAGTGAAAGCCTAAGGTCATACTTAGTTGATCAATGTTCCTTTCCAGTAGCAGAATCTTACAACAGGTGATTTACCGAACTTAAAACAAAAAAAGGGCAAAATATCTTACTGCAAGTAGTGTAAGCTATCATGTAGATTAAGTCAATCGAACAAACTCATTCCTCAAAAAGGGCGTACTCATATTTACATAACATCGAATAGTATAGTATATACTTACATTAAACTAATAAGGAAGTATCAGAACCTATTAAAACGCGACGGTTAGAAAAAAAAGTCCCCAGGGGTAGCTGATGTCATTTCGATACAAGATAAAGTCATGATATGTATTTTCAAGGTGATTTATTGAGATCTGGGGTAAGCCCAGCTGTTGGTGTCATAGAACCTGATGAGTCACAAAGTGAGCTAACAAAAGCCATTGTAGCACCTCGAGTATGAATTCACAATTGTGGACTCACAATCAAACAATCGGAGGCACTCTTAGAAAATCAGGGAAAGGCCATCTATAAAAAAATATCGCAAAAGACGATTGTCCCACTGCGCTCACAGCCCACGCAGAATAAGGGGCAGTTTAGCAGAGTTTATTTACGTATTCCATCCACCATATCTACGATAATGTTATTATGTGGACTAAATGAAATAATAAAAAAACATTGCACACATTTAAACAGTATACATATCACTGCATCTTGTTCACTTAAATGATTTTAAGTGACAACTTATTTCTAGTCAAGAATTCTACTTCTTTTTATAGAAGATGTCGTTAAAGAGACATACCTCTTATCTGGATATGTCATCGCCTCTGCTGTCTATAAGATATTTTATTTTCGCAAGTGGGCTGCTAAAAGAGTTTTATGACTGTGTATTTTACTCCTATCTGCACAAAAGCTAGATTCACTAGGAGGTAATGCAGGAGATACTTTTCCTTTTAATATTGATACGAAAATACCTGCATTTCATCCAAATTCATGGCTTTTTGACAAAAATAAATAATTTCATTAGTCGTGCACGCTATTTTATTGATGGCCATTTTAACTCTGAAAATCATCAGATACCTATTCTCATCTTAAGATTTCTTGACAATTTCCTAATACTGAATTTAATTATTTTTTGGGAAAACTGTTACCAAAATCGGGCAGTCGGTTATTAGTAAATATGTCGAAATCAGAGATGGCTTTTGAATCATTGTAAATTTCATCTCAGCCAACCTTTTTCAGTGCTTTATAATTAATCAGCCTCACTGCTTTCTTTAAGTGTTTCAAAACTGTATATGAAGACAAGTCATGTAAAGAGTCAAGCTGTGCTTAATGATCTGACAATCCATTAACTTCAAGATAAATATGACTATGTTAAACTTGCACTTGTTACGTGAAATTTGATTAATACTAAGTTATAAGTGACGAACATCACCTCACTTTCTCTGTTGTATTTATTTTTAAAAAATAAATTTGAAGCGCCACAATTAATTACTCCGTCTTTTTGATTGAAGGAAATCGTTCTAAGGCGTCAAAATTTTGCAGTTACCCAATGAGAACACATATTATTAGTGATTATCAGTATTATATTTTACAATATTGACTCAAAAGAGTTTTTATGAATTAAGAGTAACGCTTGATCAGTGTGAAAACTCCGTCCTTCATCAATTTTACCAAGCCAAGTAAAAGGAGTTTTGTAGAATATCAACCCAAAATATCCACAGTCGTCCTAATGAATTTGTCCTGTATGTACATAGTGGATGGAGCTCCATATTAGCACTACACTATCGCAGTGTCAGAAGATAATGGCAGAAGGAACAACGTGGTTAAATACACACCCCATGAAGCCAAGCCGAAATTTTGGATGTAACCTGGAAACCAATGAGATTACTTCTGGCATACTGTCAAACACGGAAGAAGCCCACACTGTTCCGTCATCGTGTACTGGTGGTTGTACGGACCTCCACGTCAGCAGAAACGGTTCTTTGAAGACGTCGAAGTTTTAGCAACGAGATCCTCCGACATTTGTTCCCCCGTATGCTGGTCCTGTTGACAATTGTCTCCTGCTTAAGGTCGTGGAGATCAATTAGTGGACGACCTGCATGGTTAAGCGAGTGCGTTAACGCGCCGCTTCCGAGACAGCGGGAGGCGAACCTGACCCGCATCGAATAGGCTTCACGGATTTACGACGAGAGCAGGTGAGTCGGCCAGTCTTCATGTGGATTTAGGTAGTTCCCATACATGCCATGGGTGAATACCGGACTGGCACCCAAGTCCAGCGTCAGATACACGCTACACAAACGTTTAGGAAACGTTCTCCCACATGCACATAGGATTTACTCTAGATGCAGACTGATAGGGTACACTGATGCAGTCGTGGTGATGAATAGGTGACTGATAACCTTAGATGTTAAGTATCCTTAAACCCATAATCAGCAGCAGCAGTCAGCAGTTAGTGGACGACATACTACAAGGTTAGAGTGTCGTGCCCATTGGAATCTACGAATTTTAATCTTACTGGACATGTGCAAGATTCGCCTCGAATTACAAATGGATGCGTTTGAGTAATATGACGCGAAAGGATCACATGAGACGGGCCACAGATATGGCATCCGCCAAGCTAAGACTCGTTACTAGGATGCTGAGAAACTGTAGTCTGTTTTCAGAGAGACTGCTTATGAAACACCTGCACAGCCTATTATGGAATACGGCTGAATGTTAGTATCCACTTGCAGTTTTGCACTAAAAGGAAAAACCGCGAGTAAGGGAGTACTGATCAAGAGTGTAGTATCCACGCGAAGTTGCGTATTGACAGTGGAAACAGAGCACACCTAAAGGATGAATAATTGTAATAGGCTTGTTTGCTTTGCAAAAGAGGTAATAGAAATGTTGAAGAATACTCAAAAAATCTGCAAACCAGTTTTCGTAATCGAATCTGCATATATTCTTCAGTATATCGCTCCTGCAAAGGTTGCTAAGACAGAACCATGGTAATAACGTGTTGCACAGAGCTGTACATGCATCTTTCCATTCTCCATCTATGAACGAAACGGAAAAAACCTTGATATTCGGTACAATGAAAACTACCCCGCGACCTGTTCTTTACAGTGATTTACAGAATCCTGATGATACTGTTGTATATAGGGAAGACATCGCCAGGTAGCTAAGCGAAATGCAGGAAGACGATCGACTCTCGATGTAGTAACTGGCAGTTGAACTGTCGGCATAAAATAAGGTAACGTACAGCACAACACTAGGCGGAACCCCTTATTTTATTACACGACAGTCACTATTGTTAGCAATCTAAGAGTAACGATTCAGAACGATTTAAAGTCTAATATCCACAAAAATTAGTTATAGGAAAGATAGGTGCCCATTGTGATTTTCTGGAAAAATACCAAGGAAATGTTCACCTATCGAGGTAACTTAGAAAGTCTTCGTAGAAAAATTCGTAAGTACTGCTCGTTTGTGTGCTACCTACCAGGTAATAGTAATAAGCAAGACAGAAATTATCCACTAAAGAGTAGAGTGTTTTGTCACCGTCTCGTTCAGGAAGCACAACAGTATCAAGTAGATGAGCATTACAGAGACGCTTCTAGTTAAAATTCTGAGAACAGTCGTTCCAAGAAGAGTCAGGCAATCTGTTACATCTACACTCCTGGAAATGGAAAAAAGAACACATTGACACCGGTGTGTCAGACCCACCATACTTGCTCCGCACACTGCGAGAGGGCTGTACAAGCAATGATCACACGCACGGCACAGCGGACACACCAGGAACCGCGGTGTTGGCCGTCGAATGGCGCTAGCTGCGCAGCATTTGTGCACCGCCGCCGTCAGTGTCAGCCAGTTTGCCGTGGCATACCGAGCTCCATCGCAGTCTTTAACACTGGTAGCATGCCGCGACAGCATGGACGTGAACCGTATGTGCAGTTGACGGACTTTGAGCGAGGGCGTATAGTGGGCATGCGGGAGGCCGGGTAGACGTACCGCCGAATTGCTCAACACGTGGGGCGTGAGGTCTCCACAGTACATCGATGTTGTCGCCAGTGGTCGGCGGAAGGTGCACGTGCCCGTCGACCTGGGACCGGACCGCAGCGACGCACGGATGCACGCCAAAACCGTAGGATCCTACGCAGTGCCGTAGGGGACCGCACCGCCACTTCCCAGCAAATTAGGGACACTGTTGCCCCTGGGGTATCGGCGAGGACCATTCGCAACCGTCTCCATGAAGCTGGGCTACGGTCCCGCACACCGTTAGGCCGTCTTCCGCTCACGCCCCAACATCGTGCAGCCCGCCTCCAGTGGTGTCGCGACAGGCGTGAATGGAGGGACGAATGGAGACGTGTCGTCTTCAGCGATGAGAGTCGCTTCTGCCTTGGTGCCAATGATGGTCGTATGCGTGTTTGGCGCCGTGCAGGTGAGCGCCACAATCAGGACTGCATACGACCGAGGCACACAGGGCCAACACCCGGCATCATGGTGTGGGGAGCGATCTTCTACACTGGCCGTACACCACTGGTGATCGTCGAGGGGACACTGAATAGTGCACGGTACATCCAAACCGTCATCCAACCCATCGTTCTACCATTCCTAGACCGGCAAGGGAACTTGCAGTTCTAACAGGACAATGCACGTCCGCATGTATCCCGTGCCACCCAACGTGCTCTAGAAGGTGTAAGTCAACTACCCTGGCCAGCAAGATCTCCGGATCTGTCCACCATTGAGCATGTTTGGGACTGGATGAAGTGTCGTCTCACGCGGTCTGCACGTCCAGCACGAACGCTGGTCCAACTGAGGCGCCAGGTGGAAATGGCATGGCAAGCCGTTCCACAGGACTACATCCAGCATCTCTACGATCGTCTCCATGGGAGAATAGCAGCCTGCATTGCTGCGAAAGGTGGATATACACTGTACTAGTGCCGACATTGTGCATGCTCTGTTGCCAGTGTCTATGTGCCTGTGGTTCTGTCAGTGTGATCATGTGATGTATCTGACCCCAGGAATGTGTCAATAAAGTTTCCCCTTCCTGGGACAATGAATTCACGGTTTTCTTATTTTAATTTCCAGGAGTGTATATAAATCTTCAGAAGTTATCATGATGGAAAATTTCCAACTAAAGCGATGGCTTACACACAGTCGTTCTTTCTGCGCAAATGGAGCTTGAAAGGGAGGAAATAATGGCGGCACATGAGATACTCTCCGCAACACTCGGTAAGATGGCTTTGGGAGGGTATAGACAGACAGACAGGTGTAGATCATCTGGAATTTAAATTTGCTGGCTATTTGCCACAAATGAGCTGCGCACCGTCGCCATACGCTCGGTAGCAATCTCGCATATAAATAAGCTTACAGATTACGAGTTGCGCCACTTTCTTGTTGTCATAAGCACACGGTGTAGTCAACATCCTAATGAAAAATTCCTGAAACTTCGGTTATGAAAGGAGAGTGTTAATATGTTTACTGAAGCTCCTTTCCTTTTTCATCGTCTTTATGCGAATCCCAAACTGAGCACGAAGGGTTAAGAGACTCTGTATAAAATTTTGGCCCAAACATTCTCGGTACTGTTTACCATGGTTTCCTTAAATCAGTTCAAGCCAACGAATACTGAGACGACTCTCTGGTAATCCATCAAGGAAAGTGGGACTGCAGCCGGAAGCGTAGTACTTGAATAATGGTAACAAAACCAGCTGCTATACTTAAATCTAACGTCGATTACTCTTTATAACACATGCTGCCATGTGGTGTCGGAACTGGTAGCATGTGTTAAAAAGAATAAGCGACGTTAGATTCAAATACAGCCGCTGGTTTTGTTATCATTATTCAGGTACTGAGACGGTCCCTTCGATAAATATATGACCAAAGACTTTACCATCATTTTTACAGCTGAACCAGGGCCCCTTTTTGATATCTCTATTTACAGACAATTAGACCGTAATAGTAAATGAACTAGAAAAACGCTTAAACAGCACTATGCAGTTTTTAAACTTACTTTATCAATGACTGATGAAATTTTGTAAGGCCTCCATCCGAATGGCTGCGTTGCCGATGAGTGTCACTCGCTTTATAACCTGGCGAAGTGTCGAGATTGCGCTGGCGTATATACCTAAGCGGCGGCAGCTTCTCTCTGCCCTCCACCTCCGTCTTCTCCGTGCGTCCCGTGCTGGGGTGGGGGGGGGGGGGGGGGGGAGGGGGGGACGGACTGCCGTTCGACTCTCGGCGCATTCAGTCTCGTCCAGACTCCTGAAGCGTCAGTTGCAGGGCACCGTCTTTGCTTATAGCTGTTAGTGCAGGATTATATGCCGAATATTAGATATACGCTTCTTCGTCAGAAGATGATGATAGCGACACTCATGGAAACTTGGTGGAATTTCAACGCAGCCACCCGGATAGAATCCCGAGAAGATTTCGCCAGCAGTATACGCTGGTAAAGTTTACATTCACTTACATATCAATGAAAGTTTGTTTTCAAAAACCATGAAGAGTACTTTTGACGATGTATGTTACCATTTTACTATGACCTTTGTAAAAAAGAACAGATAATTTCTGAATTGTTCCATCCAGGAAAAAGTTGTTGGTTGCTTTTTGTGTTATGCATATTATTTTGTCCAGTCGTTTCATATGGGGTCGCAGTAGGTATTAAGGCTGCAGAGTACCTATTACGTTATGCTCGTGAGTCGCTCATCAGAGTTGGGCGCAATGACGAAAACTTCTCAGCCATCTGTGACTGGAGAACCTGACTATGGTGGTCTTTGGCCAGGAAGTTTCACATCGGCGCACACTCCGCTGCAGAGTGAAAATCTCATTCTGGAAACATCCCCCAGGCTGTGGCTAAGCCATGTCTCCGCAATATCCTTTCTTTCAGGAGTGCTAGTTCTGCAATGTTCGCAGGAGAGCTTCTGTGGAGTTTGGAAGGTAGGAGACGAGGTACTGGCAAAAGTAAAGCTGTGAGGACGGGGCGTGAGTCGTGCTTGGATAGCTCAGATGGTAGAGCACTTGCCCGCCAAAGGCAAAGGTCCCGAGATCGAGTCTCGGTCCGGAACACAGTTTTAATCTTCCAGGATGTTTCTTATCTTCAATCAGATTTTTTTTATTTCAGCGTTGTTAGTACGAACTCTTGAAAATGTGAATTGAAAATAACTAATGCTGAACTATTTTTGTATACATTTAAACACAACTATGATACTGGTTATGTGCTGAAGTTTTAGACTCTTACAGTAGAACAAACAAGAGTTTTTGTATAAAATTAGAGACAGTCACATATAAAACTTAAGTGGTGCAATTATTGTAATGTAGATTCATTTCTCTCAGTTTTCTTTCCAGTAACATTGCCATACTGGAGCAACTTTTGCCAAAAATTAGCTAAAGCATGGTCTCCAAAGCACAATTTAAAAGCTCTAATTGCTGCTATCAGAAGAGTTACTGTTTGGTTCGACGGCTGACTGTTTCGCGACGTGTTGTCAAGCTCAAAACTCTCACAGGAAACAGGATTCAGTACCTTCTGTGACGCATGAAGCTCTAAGAATTATGAGCAACCATTAAAAATAGGCACATTGCCAAGCTGCTGTAGAGTCTTCTTCGAAGAGTTACGTATCCAGGCAGACGGAATCTGTGCCTAGCAATACACATGCTGGCGAGATAGTAACAAAGCCTCATATAAAACATGAAATTATAATCAGTTTTCCTTCTAATTTTGTTTTTAGCGCCGACTTTATTATTACGAGCTATGCTTTTGTCTTTGCGTTAAAGACGTTAATTGATAAGTGTGACAGTTTCTGAAGTGATATACACAGTTCAGCCATATTAATGTGGCCGACAAACCCCACCCCCTTAAATCCTGGACCTTGCCGTTGGTCGGGAGGCTTGCGTGCCTCAGCGATACAGATTGCCGTACCGCAGGTACAACCACAATGGAGGGGTATGTGTTGAGAGGCCAGAGAAACGTGTGGTTGCTGAAGAGGAGCGGCAGCCTTTTCAGTAGTTGCAGAGGCAACAGTCTGTATGACTGATGGATCTGGCCTTGCAACATCAACCAGAACGGCCCTGCTGTGCTGGCACTGCGAAAGGCTGAAAGCAAGGGGAAACTACAGCCGTAATTTTTCCCGGGGGCATGCAGCTCTATTGTACGGTTAAATGATGATGGTATCCTCTTGGGTAAAGTATTTCGGGCGTAAAATACTCCCCATTCGGATTTCCCGGCAGGGACTACTCAGGAGGATGTCGTTATCAAGAGAAACAAAACTTGGTGTTCTACGGATCGAAGTATGGAATGTCAGATCTCTTAATCGGGCAGGTAGGATGGAAAATTTAAGAAGGGAAATGGATAGTTTAAAGTTAGATACAGTGGAAGTTAGTGAAGTTCGGTGGGAGGGGGAACAGAACTTCTGATCAGGTTATACATACAAGATCAAATAGGGGTAATGCAGAAGTAGGTTTAATAATGATTGAGAAGCTACTATGAACAGCATAGTGAACGTATTATTGTAGCCAAGATAGACATGAAGACCACATCAACCAGAGTAGTACAAGTTTATAGGCCAACTAGCTCCGCAGATGATGAAGAGATTGAAGAAATGTATGATGAAGTAAAAGAAATTATTCAAATAGCTAAGGGAGACGAAAGTTTGATAGTCATGGGGGACTGGAATTCGGTAGTAGGAAAAGGAAGAGAAGGAAAAATAGTACGTGAAAATGGACTGGGGGAAAGGAATGAAAGAGGAAGCCGCCTGGTAGAATTTTGCACAGAGAATAATTTAATCATCGCTAACACTTGTTTAAGACTCTTGAAAGAAGGCTGTATATGTAGAAGAGACCTGCAGGCACTGGAAGGTTTCAGAGGTTGTAGAGAGTTTCAAAGGTAGCATTAAGGAACGATTGATGAGAACAGGGGAAAGGAATACAGTAGAAGAAGAATGGCTAACTTTGAGAGAAGAAATAGTGAAGGCAACAGAGGATCAAGTAGGTAAACAGAAATCCGTGGGTAACAAGAGACATTGAATTTAATTGATGAAAGGATAAAATATAAAAATGCTATATATGAAGCAGGCGAAAAAGAATACAAACGCCTAAAAAATTAGATTGATAGGAAGTGCAAAATGGCTAAGCAAGAATGGCCAGAGGATAAATGTAAGGATTTAGAAGCATATATCACTAGGGGAAAGATAGATACCGCCTCCAAAAAGATTAAAGAGACCTTAGGAGAAAAAAGAACCATTGCACGAAGTCAAGATCTCAGATGGAAAACCAGACCTAAGCAAAGAAGGGAAAGCTGAAAGGTGGAAGGAGTAGATAGAGGGTCTGTACAAGGGAGATGCACTTGAGAGCAATGCTACAGAAGTGGAAGAGGATATAGATAAAGATGAGATGGGAGATAAGATACTGCGCGAAAAATTTGACAGAGCGCTGAAAGACCGAAGTCGAAACAAGGCCCTGGATGTAGACAACATTCTGTTAGAACTACTGACAGCCTTGGGAGAGACAACCATGACAAAACTCTTCCACCTTGTGAGCAAAATGTATGAGACAGTAGAAATACCCTCAGACTTCAAGAAGAATATAACAATTCCAACTCCAAAGAAAACAGGCGCTGACAAGTGTGAAAATTACCGAACAATCAGTTTAATAAGTCATGTTTGCAAAATACTAACACTAATTATTTACAAAAAAATGGAGAAACCGATAGAAGCAGACATCGGGGAAGATCTGTTTGGATTTCGGAGAAATGTAGAAAAATGCGAGGCAATGGTGAATCTACGACTTCTCATAGAAGATTGGTTAAGGAAAGGCAAACCTATATTTATAGCGTTTGCAGACTTACAGAAAGCTTTTGGCAATCTTGACTAGAGTACTCTCATTGAAATTCTGAGGGTAGCAGGGATAAAATACAGGGAACGAAAGGCTATTTACAGATTGTACAGAAACCAGATGGCAGTTGTAAGAGTCGAGGGGCATGAAAGGGAAGCAGTGGTTGTAAAGGGAGTGAGACAGGGATGTAGTCTGTCCCCGACGTTATTCAATCTGTACATTGTGGAAGCAGTAAAGGAAACAAAAGAAAAATTTGGAGTAGGAATTAAGGTCCAGGGAGAAGAAATAAAAATCTTTAGGCTTGCGAATGACGTAGTAATAATGTCAGAGACAGCTAAGGACTTGGAACAGCAGTTGAACGGAATGAACAGTGTGTTGAAAGGAGGATATAAAATGAACATCAACAAAAACAAAAAGGGGATAATGAAATGTAGTGGAATGAAATCAGGTGATGCTGAGGGAATTAGATTAGGAAATGAGACATTGAAATCAGTAGATGAGTTTTGTTACTTGGGCAACAAGGTAACTGATGATGGTCGAAGTAGGGAGGCTATAAAATGTAGGCTGGCAATGGCAAGAAAGGTTTCTCTGAAGGAGAGAAATTTATTAACATCGGGTGTAGATTTAAGTGTCAGGAAGTCTTTTCTGAAGGTATTTGTGTGGAGTGTAGCCATGTGTGGAAGTGAAACATGGATGATAAACAGTTAAGACAAGAAGAGAATAGAATCTTTCGAAATTTGGTGCTACAGAAGAACGCTGAAGATTAGATGGGTAGATCACGTAACTAATGAGGAGGTACTGAATAGAACTGGAGAGAAAAGAAATTTGTGGCACAACCTGACTAGAAGGGATCGGTTGGTACGACACATTCTGAGACATCAAGGGATCACCAATGTAGTACTGGACGGAAGCGTTGGGGACAAAAGCCGTAGAGGGAGACCATGAGATCAATACAGTAAGCAGATTCAGAAGCGTGTTGGTTGCAGTAGTCACTCGTAGATGAAGAGGCTTGCACAAGATACAGTAGCATGGAGAGTTACATCAAACCAGTCTTCGGACTGAAGACCACAACAACAACAACGTGCCCGCATCTCGTGGTCGTGCGGTAGCGTTCTCGCTTCCCACGCCCGGGTTCCCGGGTTCGATTCCCGGCGGGGTCAGGGATTTTCTCTGCCTCGTGATGGCTGGGTGTTGTGTGATGTCCTTAGGTTAGTTAGGTTTAAGTAGTTCTAAGTTCTAGGGGACTGATGACCATAGATGTTAAGTCCCATAGTGCTCAGAGCCATTTGAACCATTTGAACCAACAACAACGTGGTCACCTATTAGAAGCCTGAATAACGACCTTTTGCAGAGCGGACGTGCAGGAAGAGAGTGAATGAGGTTCTGAAAGGTACAGGGATATGGAACCATACCGACTCAAATGCTGCCCCTAGCTTCGCTAGGTTTCAGGTTGGGAATTCATGGCACGAACAGCCCGATCAAGGTGTCCCACAGATTCTCGACTGGGTTTAAATCTGGGGAGTTTGGAAGCCAGGGGAGTACAGTAAACTCATCCTGGTGCTCTTAGAACCTCGCATGTACACTATGAGCTACGTGATACGTTGCATTGTCCTTCTGATAGATGCCATCGTGCTAGGGGAAGAAAACCAACTGCATGAAGGGATGGGTAAGCCACCAAAGATAGAAGCATTCTTGTCTTGATTATTGCGCCTTTCAGAACGACGAGATCACTCAAAGAATGTTGTGAAGATATTCCACAGACCATAATGCTTCCTGCTCTGGTCTGGGCAAGTACGTCGATTGTTGCAGGGACATACACATCAACGGCCATCTGTCCGATGGAGTATAAAATGTGATGCACCTGGAGAGGCCACGTGTCACCAGTAAGTGGACGTCCAGTTGCCGTATGGGCGTGTAAATTCCAGCCTTCGTCGCTGATGAACAGCAGTCTGCATGGGTGCACGACCCAGTCGCCTACTGCTTAGGCCATTACGCAGAAAGATTCGCTGAACTGTCGTTGAGGAGTTACTGATGGTAGCCCTTGGTTCATCTAGGTGGTCAGTCGCTCAACAGTTGCACGTCTATTCGCCCGTACACATCTCCGCAGCCGTCGTTAACCCCTGTCATCTATGGCCCGTTGTGCACCACAGTTACCTCGGCGCCGCGTTTGTATAGCGTTATTTTGCCATTCACGGTACACTTTAACCACGGTGGTACGCGAACGGTTTCCAGACTTCGCCATTTCGGATATGCTTCCATTCTTGGCCCGAAAGCCAATAACCCTGTCCCTTTCGACGTTAAATAAATCGCTCCGTTTCCGCATTATGGCAACGACTACACTGTTTTCTGCGTCCCCCAAACGCGTTTTATATACCCTGAGCTGCTAGTGCCTGCCGTCCCTGAGTGGTTACTTCACGTTGACGTCGAACATACGTGGGAATCACATTAGTGTGACTGGTCCTTGTATTATACACTACTGGCCATTAAAATAGCTGCACCAAGAAGAACTGCAGATGATAAATGGGTATTCACTGGACAAATACACTCCTGGAAATTGAAATAAGAACACCGTGAATTCATTGTCCCAGGAAGGGGAAACTTTATTGACACATTCCTGGGGTCAGATACATCACATGATCACACTGACAGAACCACAGGCACATAGACACAGGCAACAGAGCATGCACAATGTCGGCACTAGTACAGTGTATATCTACCTTTCGCAGCAATGCAGGCTGCTATTCTCCCATGGAGACCATCGTAGAGATGCTGGATGTAGTCCTGTGGAACGGCTTGCCATGCCATTTCCACCTGGCGCCTCAGTTGGACCAGCGTTCGTGCTGGACGTGCAGACCGCGTGAGACGACGCTTCATCCAGTCCCAAACATGCTCAATGGGGGACAGATCCGGAGATCTTGCTGGCCAGGGTAGTTGACTTACACCTTCTAGAGCACGTTGGGTGGCACGGGATACATGCGGACGTGCATTGTCCTGTTTGAACAGCAAGTTCCCTTGCCGGTCTAGGAATGGTAGAACGATGGGTTCGATGACGGTTTGGATGTACCGTGCACTATTCAGTGTCCCCTCGACGATCACCAGTGGTGTACGGCCAGTGTAGGAGATCGCTCCCCACACCATGATGCCAGGTGTTGGCCCTGTGTGCCTCGGTCGTATGCAGTCCTGATTGTGGCGCTCACCTGCACGGCGCCAAACACGCATACGACCATCATTGGCACCAAGGCAGAAGCGACTCTCATCGCTGAAGACGACACGTCTCCATTCGTCCCTCCATTCACGCCTGTCGCGACACCGCTGGAGGCGGGCTGCACGATGTTGGGGCGTGAGCGGAAGACGGCCTAACGGTGTGCGCGACCGTAGCCCAGCTTCATGGAGACGGTTGCGAATGGTCCTCGCCGATACCCCAGGAGCAACAGTGTCCCTAATTTGCTGGGAAGTGGCGGTGCGGTCCCCTACGGCACTGCGTAGGATCCTACGGTCTTGGCGTGCACCCGTGCGTCGCTGCGGTCCGGTCCCAGGTCGACGGGCACGTGCACCTTCCGCCGACCACTGGTGACAACATCGATGTACTGTGGAGACCTCACGCCCCACGTGTTGAGCAATTCGGCGGTACGTCCACCCGGCCTCCCGCATGCCCACTATACGCCCTCGCTCAAAGTCCGTCAACTGCACATACGGTTCACGTCCACACTGTCGCGGCATGCTACCAGTGTTAAAGACTGCGATGGAGCTCCGTATGCCACGGCAAACTGGCTGACACTGACGGCGGCGGTGCACAAATGCTGCGCAGCTAGCGCCATTCGACGGCCAACACCGCGGTTCCTGGTGTGTCCGCTGTGCCGTGCGTGTGATCATTGCTTGTACAGCCCTCTCGCAGTGTCCGGAGCAAGTATGGTGGCTCTGACACACCGGTGTCAATGTGTTCTTTTTTCCATTTCCAGGAGTGTATATTATACTAGAACTGACATGAGATTACATTTTCACGCAATTTGGATGCACAGATCCTGAGAAATCAGTACCCAGAACAACCACCTCTGGCCGTAATAACGGCCCTGATACGCCTGGGCATTGAGTCAAACAGAGCTTGGATGGCGTGCACAAATACAGCTGTCCATGCATCTTCAACACGATACCATAGTTCATCAAGAGTAGTGACTGGCGTATTGTGACGAACCAGTTGCTCGGCCACCATTGACCAGACGTTTTCAATTGGTGAGAGATCTAGAGAATGTGCTGGCCAGGGCAGCAGTCGAACATTTTCTGTATCCAGAAACGCCCGTACAGGACCTGCAACATGTGGTCGTGCAGTATCCTGCTGAAACGTAGGGTTTCGCAGGGATCGAATGAAGGGTAGAGCCACGGATCGTAACACATCTGAAATGTAACGTCCACTGTTCAAAGTGCCGTCAATACGAACAAGAGGTGACGGAGACGTGTAACCAATGGCACCCCATACCATCACGCCGGGTGATACGCCAGTATGTCGATGACGAATACACGCTTCCAATGTGCGTTCACCACGATGTCGCCAAACACGGATGCGACCATCATGATGCTGTAAACAGAACCTGGATTCACCCGAAAAAATGACATTTTGCCATTCGTGCACCCAGGTTCGTCGTTGAGTACACCATCGCAGGCGCTCCTGTCTGTGATGCAGCGTCAAGGGTAACCGCAGCCATGGTCTCCGAGCTGATAATCCATGCTGCTGCAAACGTCGTCGAACTCTTCGTGCAGATGGTTGTTGTCTTGCAAACGTCCCCATTTGTTGACTCAGGGATCGACACGTGGCTGCACGATCCGTTACAGCCATGAGGATAAGATGCCTGTCATGTCGACAGCCAGTGATACGAGGCCGTTGGGGTCCAGCACGGCGTTCCGTATTACCCTCCTGAACCCACCGATTCCGTATTCTGCTAACAGTCACTGGATCTCGACCAACTCGAGCAGCCATGTCTCGATACGATAAACCGCAATCGCGATAGGCTACAATCCGGCCTTTATCAAAGTCGGAAACGTGATGGTACGCATTTCTCCTCCTTACACGAGGCATCACAACAACGTTTCACCAGGCAACACCGGTCAACTGCTGTTTCTGTATGAGAAATCGGTTGGAAACTTTCCTCACGTCAGCACGTTATAGGTGTCGCAACCGGCGCCAAACTTGTGTGAATGGTCTGAAAAGCCAATCATTCGCATATCACAGCATCTTCTTCCTGTCGGTTAAATTTCGCGTCTGTAGCGCGTCATCTTCGTGGTGTAGCAATTTTAATGGCCAGTAGTGTACTTTGGGCCGTTGGCTATCACCACTTCTCAATGTAAACCTTCTGATACAAATATTTCGTTACAATTAGGCTACGTAGCGCAGCATTTTTCTATATTGCCATTTTCATCGCATGATTTTTCCGAGATACCTTCTGTTAGGTGTACATAGATATGTGATTATGACCTACGGACGAAATATTCGCAGTCTGCACTGAATATGTAATAAAAACAATATTCCTTACAGCTGTTCGAAATTCAGTAACATCGCGGCTGGATGAGTACGCTCCACACTATTAAATAAAAGGTCCTTGATTCGATCCCAAGTTTACCTATAGCTTGTTCGCTCCTCGCAGTCGTTTACTAACGTGAAGTTACGCCAGCGCCAAGTTGAACTGTAGGTCCCCCTCCCTGTAACTTGTTTGGTATGTTCCAGGTCGGTGGATAGCATGGGCAAACCAACTACAGTAGAACGACGCCCAGCGAAGCACTGCAGTGATCAACTCAAATTTCGGTTGAGGACATCTTAATTAAGTGTGCTTAGGGGGAAGGGAAGCGTACTTTCCTATGACGAATGAAGACCTGCGTTTGGCGTAAGTAATGAAAAATGAAATACAAGGTTCCCATTAACAGAAAGCATAGGGAGCATCATCCCGTTGTTTCGTCGCCCTAAGGCGGTCTGCAGGTGTAATGTGAAGGAGAATTGTCCGCTTCCGAGAAATGTGCGCAATCAGAGCGACGACTGGTCGCTTCTGCCCTGAGGCGCGGAAAGGAAAACCCGCAGGGAAAAACATAAAAAGCATCGTAGCTGCCTAGAATGACAGCGCATTCACCTTGGAACAGAGTAAAACGACGTAAAATAGGAATGTCTGAGTGGAACATTTGTGACGGACAGGAAATGACGCAGCCAAGATTTTAAATTTCCATGAGCGCGCAACATTGTACGATTATATCTGCGGCGCCTTGATACCGACGCACTTTCGCAGAATCGAAGTTTGGTATCGCAGTAGTTACAGCATTACACTCACCTCCCTATGTTCAAAACAACACTCATCGGCAACATATCATCAAGTTTCGTGTCATTGGTTTTACTGCTATCAATGTATTTTGATGTCATTTTAATTGTTTTATTCAAAGACTGGCTTCCGCCCCCACCATCTGAACCCTCCCACTTGCCGGGGGAATGGAAGTAACACACAAATAATATAAAAAAAACTGAAAATTAATTCCACTTTAGATTGAGTTGTATTAAGTATCATATGCTTCAGCTTTCTTAGAAGACTGAGGAATCAAATAGTCACTGCAAGAACACGCTGAAGTATAAGTTAATATTCAGAAAACACCTCCTACCTCAGACACTAGATGGCAGGTCACGCGATACCAGATAAATGAATAAATGAGTCTTTGTGGTAACTGGATTAGAATCCATATGATCCCGCTGTGCGCAGCGATCGTTGAATGTAGACAATGGACGACAAAACAGCAATCGATCGAGAGTTCATATTACACTCCTGTATGTTCTACATCAAGCAATATTATTTACTACGTGACACTTTGGATTAATGTCACCTGCTCTTATGTGCATTGAAGATGACTATGTGATAGCTGAAACATAGATCTGCTCTAATAAAACGACTGGTTTCGCAACCGATTTCTGTTCTCCATTATCTTTGTGATAACTTGCACACAATGTTTAGTTATGGATAGGAAGTAAAGCTAACTTGTTTTTTGGAAGTATTTGTATGTCCTGAAGTGGTAATGTAAAGCACCGACAGCGATCTGCCACAGAAGACAGGAAGAGGTGTCCTTTGTCAAGAAATTATTCCAGGCGAGAAACTGGTTTCCCAAACTGACATATTGTGCACGTTTCCGAAAATTCATAAAATAAATGCCGTTCACAATATACGAGAGCGTGTTGAAAAATAATGGTTCCGATTTTTTTATGTGAAAAATCTTACGGCTTTTTAAATCAAACAAACGTTATTTAATATTCTACACCTTTATTCTTCACGTCTTCATATTTATTCCTTACCATAGCCATCTCGGCGGTGAACACATTTCTTTCAACGAGAGACCAGTTTGTTGATACCGTCACTGTAGGATGGCTGACTTTGTTGACGGAGCCACAACCTCACCTATGCCTGCACCACTTCATTACTATTAAAATGAACTCCTCGAAGGTGTTCTTTAAGTTCTAGAAACATATGATAATCGTATGGGACCAAATCGGGACTGTACGGAGCGTGATCGATAACAGTGAACCCAAGGCGTCGGATTGTTGCAGTTGTCGCAGCGCTCATGTGTGGTTTAGCATTGTCATGCTGAAGGACAGGGTGCTCCATACGTGGACGAACTCTTCGAATTCAAAATTCGATTACAGCACGCTCTTTCTGAAGCACCGGCATAGTTACGTTACACATCGCCATGTTACACGCTACAATTCGGAACCTTCTCACGGCAAAGGGTTGCAAATATGTACACACGAAGAATAGAGATGTAGAATGTTAATAACTGTTTCATTTAAAAAGCTCCTGTATGCACAGTGTATGGCACTGGTGCTGACTGCATAGTTCTCGTAGCAGTTCTTCTTTGGCCGGTGTTATGCCTTCTACGTTAATAGATATAAACGTAAACTGTGGTCCTGAAAAGGGCTCAGGTATATGTGTTACAACTATGGAAGGCTACAACCTACCTTCCCCCTGGTTTGAAAAAATTTGTTGAAGCTTTACCTCCAGGCCATGACGGGGAATGGACAACTTGGAAGTCCCTGAACAGAGTGAGAAAGTTAACTTGGCAAGATGGGAATACACTGATCCAAATGATATGCGGTGTGACTGTGGAGAAGAACAAACAATTCGGCACATTCTTCGGTATCGATTGTGCCCAGTCTCCTGTACAGAAGATGATCTTCAACAAGCAACAGAAAATGCACTGGAAGTGGCCAAGTTTTGGTCAAAAGTAATTTAATCATAACTGTATAAAACGTATGTACATGTACCTGCATGCTTCTGACACGAGAATGATAATAATGATTTAAAAAGCTTTGAAAGTTTTCACCAGAAATTCGGAGGTATTACTTTTCAGCATGCACTCGTACCTTTGACATCGCTAGCCATTATTAATAAAACTTGTAAACATTTATCGCGTGATGTTTCTGTTTCCTCGTAGAGAGACAAATACAGCGAAACCCAGAACGACCTATAGAAGGACTTCATCTGTTGTAATTATAGCTAAGTGGCCCGAGACCAGTCGAGTTGTTACGTAACGCATACCAGAATACGTAAACGAGTTCTCTTGTTTGAACTCAGCACAACGGAAAATTTATGCTTCGTACGTCGATCAGATACTTCGGTCTATATATTCGAAACGATGTGGAGTGAATTCACTGTTCCTATCTATGGTGCAGTGTCTGGAATTATCACTTAAATGGATAAAAGTCTAAATTAGAGTCACTCGCGGACAACATCGCAGCGGAGAAGTACACTACTGGCCATTAAAATTGCTACACCAGGAAGAAATGTAGATGATAAACGGGTATTCATTGGACAAATATATTATACTAGAACTGACTTGTGATTACATTTTCACGCAATTTGGATGCACAGATCCAGAGAAATCAGTACCCAGAACAACCACCTCTGGCCGTAATAACGGCCTTAATACGCCTGGGCATTGAGTCAAACATAGCTTGGATGGCGTGTACAGGTACAGCTGCCCATGCAGCTTCAACACGATACCACCCACAGTTCAGCAAGAGTAGTGGCTGGCGTATTGTGAGGAGCCAGTTGCTCGGCCACCTTTGACCTGCAACATGCGGTCGTGCAGTATCCTGCTGAAATGTAGGGTTTCGCAGGGATCGAATGAAGGGTAGAGCCACGGGTCGTAACACATCTGAAATGTAACGTCCACTGTTCAAAGTGCCGTCAATACGAACAAGAGGTGACCGAGACGTGTAACCAATGGCACCCCATACCATCACGCCGGGTGATACGCCAGTATGGCGATGACGAATACACGTTTCCAATGTGCGTTCACCGCGGTGTCGCCAAACACGGATGCGACCATGATGATGCTGTAAACAGAACCTGGATTCATCCGAAACAATGACGTTTGCCATTCGTGCACCCAGGTTCGTCGTCGAGTACACCATCGCAGGCGCTCCTGTCTGTGATGCAGCGTCAAGGGCAACAGCAGCCATGGTCTCGGGGCTGATAGTCCATGCTGCTGCAAACGTCGTCGAACTGTTCGTGCAGATGGTTGTTGTCTTGCAAACGTCCCCAGCTATTAACTCAGGGATGGAAACGTGGCTGCACGATCCGTTACAGCCATGGGGATAAGATGCCTGTCATCTCGGCTGCTAGTGATACGAGGCCGTTGGGATCCAGCACGGCGTTCCGTATTACCCTCTTGAACCCACCGATTCCATATTCTGCTAACAGTCATTGGATCTCGACCAACGCGAGCAGCAATGTTGAGATACGATAAACCGCAATCGCGATAGGCGACAATCCAACCTTTATCAAAGTCGGAAACGTGATGGTATGCATTTCTTCTCCTTACACGAGGCATCACAACAACGTTTCACTAGACAATGCCGGTCAACTGCTGTTTGTGTATGAGAAATCGGTTGGAAACTTTCCTCATGCCAGCACGTTGTAGGCGTCGCCACTGGCGCAACCTTGTGTGAATGGTCTGAAAAGCTAATCATTTGCATATCACAGCATCTTCTTCCTGTCGGTTAAATTTCGCGTCTGTAGCACATCTTCGTGGTGTAGCAATTTTAAGGGCCAGTAGTGTATATCTGTCAGTTTGAGCCACTTGATTCCGGATATGGGCTGTGGTTTATTGTGTACGATACCGGGGCTCGCATCATATCTGCGGGGGAAATCGTATTCTAAGCTATGTAGCCCATTGTCCTTGCACATTACGCACGTATGTGGGGTCACAGAGTCATCTACACGTTGATTGAAAAGCTCGAGCATGATCTAATGAGGACTGAAGGGTCCATGATAGGGGCAGTGCAGTGCTTACGGTGACGGCCAGTCGTAAAAAATGGGGACACCAACTGAATGTGTTGCAATTTGTTTAAAGACAGTAATTTGTAGTTCTAAGAACCTCGAGGCAAGTCGTTATTAATTGTACCAAATGGAAATTAATCAGCAATTCTCTGTAAGTAATAATGATATCGTCATTGAACTTCGAGTTTTTCAAATTCGAAAAGCGTTTCCAACCGCTCATCGTACCTTTAACCTTGGAATTCATACGTCAAAGTTTAATCAATAACACATCAAACCAACAGGGCACGGCAAAACTGTATTTCACGAAATCATCTGTCCAGCATTGTGATCCTTTTTAGATATGCTTTTCTTCAAATGCTATGCGTTTTGTGCAACTTCTACTATACGTATTCGCAAATGTAATTTTCCGAAAACTACAGTGCCTCATGTGCAGTTCCTCTATTCGCTCGTTCAAAATATTTTTAGGTGCTGGAGGAGCTATACGAAAGCAGTATGTGCATATTGGTACAAAGCACGAGCATCAAGCAGTGTTGCAAACGTATCAGGAGTAACATAGTTGTACAAAGGTAATTTCTGTTAGTATTTATTCAAACTCTGAACACTAATCCAGGTGCGGAAGTTCTTGCATTATTTGTATATGAAGCATTTAAATTAAACCTCCAGAACATGAGAGATGTAAACGTTCAAAGCAGAGCTAGATCGCAGGCTAAGAAGACTCCCCTACACATATGAATATATTGCAGAAGACCCTAGAGGAGCAATGAATTCCGAACTTCATCTTTTAGCCAGTATCAGCAAGAATTTTTTTTTTTTTTGTGTAGTAGCATATCGTCTGTATCCTTGTCTTCGTATTTCATTATTCCGTGAAGTCGCGCAGTTCATCATCATTGTTGTCGATCTCTTGGCATGAAGCGACGCTGTTAGTAGTCTCCAGAAAATATATGCCTACGTCCGGATCTACACAGCGGCTATCAATGTTAAGCCATCGCTGCTGTGGCTACAGTTTATTGTTTTACGCCACGTCAACAGATCTTAACTGAACCTTTCTTCTTAATAATACCCTTCACTGTCCCAAACCATATAAACCGGCGCCACCCAATACCATCCTATAGCCACCGCTGAGTCCATCTACAGAATTACCCATAATACAAATCACAAACAGCAATCGCTACTCTCATATACACACATTCTTCCACGGCTTTAGAGCTCGTAATTTTCTTATAAAATATATTCTCCTTTTCTGCTTCATCTCCCTTCTGGTTCATCATCATCATTAGCAGCAGCAGCAGCAGCAACATCAGCACCTGCAGAAGAGTCGTTACCTACTCCTACAAGAGTAACAACAGCAGTGACAATTCTCATTTCCACTTCAAAACCATCCGCATCAGCTCCATTAACAACTACAGTACTTGTAGCTGGAAAAGTGTTAAAGTGTTCTGTCACTATAAAATCCTCACTTCTATTCCAGAGTCTTACAAAATATATCTATTACCTTCTACCAAATGAGTGATTTTCATATTTTGGAAAGCATTCCCAGATAATTCCACCTGTGCATACCATACTCATTAAGGAAAGAGCTCAAGAAATCCGCAACAGAAAACTGAACAGTAAATGAACACCCACACCAACTGGAAACGCGGAAATCTCTCCGCTTATCTAATAGTTCGGTTCTACCTACTTCGGCTATTTACTGATTGAATCACTATCGCGAATGCGGGTTTCATAAATCAACCCAGACACAAGGTCGGCCCTATCAAGAACACCACTGCAAGCTTAGCTTCCTTTGAATAGTATTCCTTCTTGACAAGCAATACTCAAACTTGAACTCTCCTGTCACCAGTCCGCAGCTCGTGGTCTAGTGGCGCCGGTGCGGTAGCTCAGCGTGTTCGGTCAGAGAGGTGGTTGGCCTCTGTCATAAAAAACTGAGTCGAAGAATCAACAAACGAACTTTAACGGATGCCATGTGACGTCCGCAACGACCAAACACAACGATCACCAACGGAAAAAAAGTGACTAGCGCTGCAGCCTCTGGATCACGGGGTCCTGTGTTCGATTCCTGGCCGGGTAGGGGAATTTCTCAGCCCGGGGACTATTGTTTCAAATGGCTCTGAGCACTATGGGACTCAACTGCTGAGGTCATTAGTCCCCTAGAACTTAGAACTAGTTAAACCTAACTAACCTAAGGACATCACAAACATCCATGCCCGAGGCAGGATTCGAACCTGCGACCGTAGCGGTCTTGCGGTTCCAGACTGCAGCGCCTTTAACCGCACGGCCACTTCGGCCGGCAGCCCGGGGACTGGGTGTTTGCGTTTTCCTCATCATATCATCATCACTCGTGACAGTGATTAGATTGGAATGTGAAAAAATTGGACTGTGTGAAAATTGAGACTTTGTACGGGCGCTAATGACCGCGCAGTTGAGCGCTCCACAAACCAAACATCATCATCGTCCTGTCACCAGCAATACCTCCAACCGCTTCACACCCACTGTCTCACAAAAACCCAGTCGATAACCTGTCCCACGATTCCGAATGTAATGTACCAGATCGTTCAATAGACAGAGCCCTCTGAAAAGACAAACTGAAAAAATTATCTACTAGAATGTAATGTCAGTGCAAAACATTAGGCTGTTTGAGAACTCCCACACCCTACAACAAAGGACTCCTTTCCGTACGTTCCAGATTCCATTTCGGTGGAAAAGTTATCACCTTTCCTAGGTCAGCACCTTGTTATCACTCATCCTCGTTCCTTCTTGAACCAACCACCCGAAATTATCAAACAACTGAGCAAGGTGGTGCGGAGGTAAGACAGTGGCAGTTCGGATCTCAGACTGACCATCCAGATCTAGGTTCCCTTAAACTGCTTAAGGCAAATGCCGCGATGATTTATTTGGAAAAGACACGGACGATTTTCTTCCCCGTCCATGTCTTATCCGAGCTTGTTCCCCATTTCTAATGACCCTGTCGTTGATGAGACGTTAAACTCTAATCTCCCTTTTTATCAGTAGCAAACAAACCTCTTGTCTCACCTATTCTCTCACACAGATTTGACTCTAACCCAATGATTTACTCAACAAAATCCTCCAACAATTCTCAGAATAGAACATAACTGATATCCGGGATGTCTTCAGAGGATAGAAAATAAAGAAGTTAGTATAAGTATCAGTGTAAGGAAGCTGCGACTTCTATATGGGCTTTGCTTTATTGCCAGTGGAAGCTGTGTATCTGAGAGCCCATATCGAATACAGCATCCTTACACAAAATGAAAATTCGTGTGTTCACTGTTCTCGCTTTCTCTCTTTCTACCACCTACCTATCTCTCCCTCCCATAATCTCAGCGACAGCTGCAAACATATTTAGATTGTAAGAACTTCGAACACTCATAATCTGCATCCCTCAGTTACAAAGAGAACGACATTTCTTGCAACATGAGTGTGAGAGGAACCCTGAAATCTATGCATCCCGCAACATTTGTAATACCACCGACCACAATGAAAAATCAAAATCTAAGAAACACATTTAATTAACAACGGTATTGGTGCACGAAGGATCTTCCTGTGCAACCCTAGAGTTCCGCTTCGTGACGTGCACACACAAAACACTCACACACAAATCACACGTCACCACACTTTTTATGTATGAAGTAGAAGAACGGTTAAGTAAAAATCATTTTATTTTCTCTTATCTTCGAACTATTTCTTAGTATCTATCAAAACGTGTAATTACTTAAAGTGGCGGTCGAGTACTTTTATGGGTCATTTTCCCCCCATAACTACTAAACTAAGTATACGAGGTGGTGAAACATGGATAAGCGAAGAAAAAAATAAATCATTAAGTAATTTTTCTCTGTTTACATTTAATAATTGTAAAAAGTCTATAGCTTTGCACATACACATGTTTGAGAGTCTGTTACCGTAACTGTTCCCTTTTATCAATGACGCGTTTCGGAGGCTTTGCCCCATCGTCATATACTTCATTATCCCGATTCCAACCAAAGATATAAACCTTAAACAATCTAGATATTTCGATGTCGTTGGTTTCCGAGAAGCAATGCACAAAAGGTAAGCACCGGAACTGCCACTGATGACGGGGAAAAACCCGCAAAACACTTCGTAAATAAAAAGGACGTAAAACATACTGACTGATTAGTTGTGTTTTTATTTATGTTTTAAAACGTATATGGTTCTGACGCAATTAGCTGACTTCGCCCTCTACCGAAATTCGTAAACACTGCGCGTTAAATAGGTATTGCATTATATACCAGCAGCTCATAATTCGTGTACATCTGCAGATTTAACATTAACATTTTGTGTATATTTCTAAGTTATCTGTACACATTTACTACTTAAAACTGGCCGTAGAGGACAAATAAGGAGCCTTTTTACACACATAGACTTTTGCCTATTTACTAATATCAAATCAAGGAAAAACGACTTCGCTTGATAATTAGTAATGGCGTCGGACTCCGGTTCGAAGCCTTTATTATAAAAATAAATTAATGCTCTCTTGCATGAGGCAGAAATATCATACCGATTGCACTGTGTGAATACAGAACTCAAAAGAATAATAATAACGAAAATATAATGGTATCGCAGTCTAGCTGAGAAACGACAATTGGTGGTTTAATACCAGAGAACACTCATTACTGGTGTACCTATCATTGCCATTACGATACTGTAAATTAACAAAAAATAGAAACAGACATCTTAGGTAGCTTCGTATCAGATAAAAATATCAGTACCTGTACCACAACCCAGGCCTGGATACCTTCAGGAAGTATGGCACATATGAGGGAGTTCTTTTAAAAATGACTCTAGTTATCGGTGTTACATTCATCTTACCTATTGACGTTATGAAATATTCCGATGGATGATTGAAATTTCTTTTTATCTCGGTTCGTCAGTAGGTTTTATACACACGGAGAAAGCGGCATTTGTAAACTCTATGTTTCGCCATTTGTAAGGCCAAATCCTTCACCACACAGACTCCATCACCAGTGCACTAGAAGTACGTCATGCGCAACGTACCTGCAGCAACGGGCACGTGCTGCTGAATTCGCGGCCCGCATCCTCGTGGTCTAACAGAAACGTGCTCTCTTCCATGGCGCCTCATCTGGGCGCTAGTCCCTGCCAAGATAAGAGAAACACAAGAGTCATGACTTATGCCGCAATCTAGAGCGCTGACGGTGCTTGCGCAGCAGCTATCCCGCTGACGGCTGAAGCGAGGAAGCCTCTCAGTCATCGTTGTGGGCGGGCCACGCGTCCAACGCGCTAGCTTTACGTCGTATACCGCCTCACGCTTACTCGCGCTGTATCTGGGGAAATCGTGGTGGCGCCTATCTGCACAGTCAGTGTACCTAGCACCTTGGGAGATACGCAAGGACTCATTTAGCATATATCAACAGTCATTCTAGTAGATACGTGGTTATGCGGTTATTGCGCTTCATACATGTAACACCCGTATATCCCTCTCCATTCTCTCACATGAAGCTACCAGTATGCACATTTCCATGAGACTGTACTTTTACACTTTTTGCCGAATTATCTCAGATAGAGGTCATTATAAACCGCAGCCCCTATTGTTGCTGGCAACACACTTAATGAGAGCCGGCCGCTGTGACCAAACGGTTCTAGGTGAATCAATCCGGAACCGCGCTGCTGCTGCGGTCGCAGGTTCGAATCCTGCCTCGGGCACGGATATATGTGATGTCCTTAGGTTAGTGAAGTTTAAGTCGTTCTAAGTCTAGGGGACTGATGACCTCAGATGTTAAGTTCAAATGGCTCTGAGCACTATGGGACTTAACATCTGAGATCATCAGTCCCCTAGAACTTAGAACTACTTAAACCTAACTAACCTAAGGACATCACACACATCCATGCCCGAGGCAGGATTCGAACCTACGACCGTAGCGGTCGCGCGGTTCCAGACCGAAGCGCCTAGAACCGCTCGGCCACACCAACCGGCAGATGTTAAGTCCCATAGTGCTTAGAGCCATTTGAACACTTAATGAGAAAGAAAAACCGTAATCAGAACATATTCGATAAGTAAAAATGATTTAAAATTTAAACTTTCAGGTTTCTGTCATCATTACCGAGCGAGGTGGCGCAGTGGTTAGCACACTGGACTCGCATTCGGGAGGACAACGGTTCAAACCCGCGTCCGGCCATCCTGATTTAGGTTTTCCGTGATTTCCCTAAATCTCTCCGGGCAAATACTGCGGTGGCTTTGAAAGGGCACGGCCGATTTCCTTCCCCAACCTTCCCTAATCCGATGAGACCGATGACCTCGCTGTTTGGTCTCTTCCTCCAAACAACCCAACCCTCTGTCATCATTACGTCTCCAGAAATAATAAACACTATTAAACCAGAGGACGTCAAGTGAGCTTCTAAAACGTTTATGCGACGAGAGTCAAAGTTTCTCGCACTCATGATGAACGTAGGGTTTCTTGGTAGCTGTGTTAACAGGTATCAGACAACAAAACCAAAAGTTCGGGGTCAGATCATTGACCGATTCCAGGATTCGTTTTCTGGCATTTATCGCTTTTAACACCTTGAATGTCTAACTAGTGGAAAGATAGATACCGACTACAGGAAAATTAAGCAGACCTTTGGAGGAAAGTGGAGCAACTGTATGAATATAAAAAGATCAGATGGGGCCTCTACAACCGAAGTGAACTTGAAGACAGTATTATACACTAACGAAAAAAAGTCGCAACACCTAGAAGGATTTGTGCGACATAAACGAAAGTTGGTAGGCGTGTCCCTACGTTTGAAAGATGATGTTTACTCATATTTCGTCCCAGTCGCATATGAGCGGCGCTAGAAGCGCCACCATACGCAAATTAGGTTTGCTTTGAATATACAGGGTGTCCAGAAAAGGACTCCCTGATTTCAAAATTAAATATCTCGAAAACAAAGATCGATAGAGGAATGCAGTATACGGTATGTTTATTGTGAAAGCTGTGTTCCTACATTTGAAAGATGATGTTTACTCATATTTCGTCCCAGTAGCGTATGAGCGGCGAAGAAGCGCCACCATGAGGACGCAAATTAGGTTTGCTTTGAATATACAGGGTGTCCAGAAAAGGACTCCCTGATTTCAAAATTAAATATCTCGAAAATAAAGATCGATAGAGGAATGCAGTAAACGGTGTTTATTGTGAAAGCTGTAAGAAGTTTATACAGCAGTTTGAAATAATAGTTACAAAAGCTGCCAACAGATGGCGCTGTAATCGCCATACGTAAGGCCTAGTATAAATAGTGATCCGAAGCCCAGAGCGATCAGTTCCACTATTGAAACGTCAAAGGAGGTTTGCGTACCGAAGGAAGAGATTAGCACCATAAAAACGCGTTGATCAATGGAGTACATGGTTTTAGAGTACCACAGGTTAGAAGAGAGTCCTACGGCAACAAGGCGAAGTTTTAAAGCACGATTTAATGTTCAAAAAGGACCCGATGCGAAAACCATTCGTACACTCTTCGCAAAATTTCAACGAACAGGCAGCGTAACTGATGATCTAGTGGGGCATGTTGGCCGCAAGCAAACCGCACTTACGCCTGAAAATATCGCCACAGTTTCTGGAATTATTCAGCGAAATCCAATGTCATCCGTCCGTAGAATTGCATCCGAGACTGGTTTGAAGCGTTCCAGCACGCATAAAATACTGAGAAAGAGCCTACACATGTTTCCATTCCAAATTCAAACGCACCAGACCATACCCGTACGAGCTGTGCAACAAAGGGTTGCCTTTGCTAAGCAGATGCTCACAATGATTGATAGTGAAGGATTTGATGTTGGCTGCATCTGGTTTACAGATGAAGCACACTTCCACCTGAATGGTTACGTGAATAAGCAGAACTGGCGATTTTGGGGTTCCGAAAAGCCGTATTGGTGTGAAGCGAAACCCCTGTATTCTCCTAAAGTTACTGTGTGGGCTGCAGTATGCAGCAGAGGCATTATTGGCCCTTTTTTCATTCGAGAAACGGTCACTGGTGCACGTTACGTTGCAATTTGGAACAATTTGTCGCCACACAGCAAGCGTTAGAGGATCGACCAGGTACTGAATGGCTTATGCAAGATGGAGCCCGACCACATCGGACCGAACAAGTGTTTCGCTTTCTTGAGGAATACTTCGGGAATCGAGTCATTGCTTTGGAATATCCCAAATTTACTGGTGCAGGCATGGATTGGCCTCCATATTCGCCGGATTTGACTCCCTGTGACTTTTTTTGTGGGGCACAGTGAAAGACATGGTCCACCCGAGGCATCCCGCCACGCTGGACGAGCTTGAATCGGCGTGTGAATCCATTTCGGTTGAGACACTACGAAATGTGATGGCGAATTTCATTCTTCGTTTGCGCCACCTCTGTAGTGCCAATGGTGAACATTTTGAAAACATTGCGATGTGATTGCTTGCAAAGATTGTTTTCATACGATTATTTCACTTATGTATACTGATATGAGCTGTACAGCGTACAGCGCCATCTGTTAGCAGCTTTTGTAACCATTATTTCAAACTGCTGTATAAACTTCTTACAGCTTTCACAATAAACATACCGTTTACTGCATTCCTCTATCGATCTTTGTTTTCGAGATATTTAATTTTGAAATCAGGGAGTCCTTTTCTGGACACCCTGTATGCTGTAATGGTGTGAGCTTGGACGTGGTGAGCTGATGTTAGTCAATAATGCCTTTAAGGCGACAAAGGCGCATCATCAACATCTCACTAAGTTTGAATGAGGTCGTGTAATAGGGCTACGAGAAGCTAGACGTTCCTTCTGCGATACTGTAGGAAGATTTGGCCGGGTTGTAGCCACTGTCCGTGACTGCTGGCAGCGGTGGTCACGAGAATGTACGGTCGCATGAAGATCAAGCTCTGGACGGCCACGTGGCACTACCGAGACAGAATAGCATCGTGTTCGGCGTACAGCTCTGCGCATCGTACTGCATCTGCAGCAGCAATTTGAGCAGCAGATAGCACTACAATGATAGAAAGAACTGTCACAAATCGGTTACTGCAAGACTAGCTCCGAGCCAGAAGCCATGTAGCGTACATTCTACCGATCCGAAACTACCATCATTTTCGACTTCTGTGGTGTCCAGCGAGAGCACATAGGAGGACAGGTGGAGGTTTGTTGTGTTTTCTGATGAAAGCTGGCTCTGCGCCGGTGCCAGTGATGGCCGTGTGTTGGTTAGAAGGGGGCCAGTTGAGGTCCTGTAACCAACCATTCTGCATGCTAAGACACTCTTGACCTATACCTGGAGCTATGGTGTGCGGAGCGATTTCGTATGACGGCAGGAGCACTCTCGTAATTATTCCACGCATGTTAACTGCAGATTTGTACGTCGGTCTAGTAATTCGACCTGTTGTGCTGTCATTCATAAAAGGCGTTCCAGGGGGTGTTTCCCAGTAGGATAACGCTCACCCAAGTACCGCTGTTGTAGCCCAACATGCTGTACAGGTTGTCGACTTGTTGTCTTGGCTCGCTCGATCACCATGTCTGTCTCCAATCGAGCGCATATCGGACGACAACTGCAGCGTCATCCACAAACAGCATTAACAGTTCCTGTACTGACCGACCAAGTGCAAGAGGCATGGAACTCCATCCAACAGTCTGACATCCGGCACGTGCACGACACAATTCATGCACGTTTGTATGCTTGTATTTTACTTTCTGGCGGTTACACCGGTTATCAATGTACCAATATTTCACATTTGCAATAGCATATCGTGCTTACATTAGCCTGTGATCTTGCAATATTTATCACTTAAATGTGTTACCTAGTCCCAAAATTTCATTACTCTACATTAATTATTTTATGGTGATATGATTATTTTTTCCGTCGGTGTATAAATGGAAGAGAAAGTAGATTAAGATGAGTTGAAAGATATGATGCTACGAGCAGAATTTGACACGGCACTAAAAGAACTAAGCCGAAACAAGGCCCCTGGAATAGACGACACTCCCTCAGAATTACTGACGTTCTTGGGAGAGCCCGCCATGACGGAAGATACAAGGGATAGACAAAAATGTGGAAACACCGCATTCTTGATAATAAATGCAGGTGCTAGACAAGTCAGCAGGTAGTGCTGTTGTATTCGACCACGAACGGCATCTGTGCAATGTCCTCGATACATCGCAACTGTCGGTCGTGGTCAGAGCAATGTTCTGAGTAGTTATGTCGCAGTTCAGTGTATTCGAGAGTGGGAAACTTGTTGGTGCTTGTACGGTGGGTGCTTACGTAACCACGGTAGCTGATGTGTTTGGTGTTTCAAGAGGCACCACATCGAAGGGTTATATTGCGCACAGGAAAAGCGGAAAGAGAACTACAATTAAGTCATAATATGGACGCTGGCCGCTGTGGCCGAGCGGTTCTAGGCACTTCAGTCCGGAACAGCGCTGCTGATAAGGTCGCAGGTTCGAATCCTGCCTCGGGCATGGATGTGTGTGATGTCCTTAGGTTAGTTAGGTTTAAGTAGTTCTAAGTCTAGGGGACTGATGACCTCAGATGTTAAGTACCATAGTGCTTAGAGCCATTTTTGAACCATAACATGGGCGAAACTGTGCCTTGAGTGATCGTGACAGACGGTCACTTAAGGGCATTGTGGCGAAAAATAAGAGGACCACGGCTGAAAATGTCACTGCAGAACTGAATGTTGCACTTGCGACCTCCAATAATGGTTCAAATGGCTCTGAGCACGATTGAACTTAACATCTGAGGTCATCAGTCCCCTAGAACTTAGAACTACTTAAACCTAACTAACCTAAGGACATCACACACATCCATGCCCGAGGCAGGATTCGAACCTGCGACCGTAGTAGTCGCGCGGTTCCGGACTGAAGCGCGTAGAACCGCACCGCCACCGCGGCCGGCTTGCGACCTCCGTCAGCACCAAAACACCACTAAGAGCGCTCCATAAGCAGGGAATTGCAGGGTGATTTCTAATTCCAAAACCTCTCACCAGTGATGCAAATGCTAGCTACTGGAAAACGTGGTTGCCGAAGCCATAAAACCTGGAGTGTGGAGCAATGGGAGATTGTCATTTGGTCGGATGAGTCTTGTTTTTCCCACTGTTTCCAACTTATGGCCGAATTTACGTCGCAAGAGTGAAAAATGCCAGGGGTTCAATGACCATTTGGCAGTCACATTGTGGTATTCCATGGGTCCCGTCGTTACTCTACGAGGTCGCATTATTGCCAGGGATTCTATGACCATTTTGGTTGATAAGGTCCATTCCATGGTACAATGTTTGTTCCTCAATGGTGATGCTGTGTTCTGAGACGACAGAGCCCTTGTTCACATAGCTCGCATCGTCCAGGATGATTTTGTGAGCACAAGGATCGATTTTCGTATTTCACCTGGCCTCCACAGGCACCAGATCATAATATTATTGAGCCTTTTTGGTCCACTTTAGAGAGAAGAGTGTGCGATCTCTATTCACCTGGTTTGCACACTGGACTCGCATTCGGAAGGGCAACGGTTCAAACCCCCGTCCGGCCATCCAAATTTACATATTCCATGATTTCCCTAAGTCGCTTCAGGCAAATGCCGGAATGGTTTCTTTGAAAGGACACGGCCGATTTTCTTACCCATCCTTCCCTAATCCGAGCTTGTGCTCCGTTTCTAATGAACCCGTTGTCAAAGGGACGTTAAACACTAATCTCCTCCTCCTCCGCTATTCTCCTCCATCACAATTACTCGACTTGCTATTATTTTGGAGGAGAAATGGTACAATATTCCCTTGAAAACCAAAAAGGAGCTGCATTTATTCATTCTGAGACAGCTGAAAGGTGTTTTGACAGCCAAAGGTTTCCAAAAAAATGATTCAAATGGCTCTGAGCACTATGGGACTTAACTGCCGAGGTCATCAGTCCCCTAGAACTTAACAACTTAAACCTAACTAACCTAAGGACATCACACACATCCATGTCCGAGGCAGGATTCGAACCTGCGCCCGTAGCGGTCGCGCGGTTCCAGACTGTAGCGCCTAGAACCGCTCGGCCACCCCGGCCGGCGCCAATGGTTTCCCTACACCGTATAAAGCATGTTTTGCGTTTTCACGTTTTCGTACACCACGTGTATATGAGATAGGCGAATTACTATCACACTTCAGGAAGAATCTAATAATTCCATTTCCAAAAAATGCAGGTGCTGTCAAGTCTGGATATTACAGAGCTATCAGTTTAACAAACCATGGTTGCAAAATACTGACACGAATTATTTACAGAAGAAGGGAAAAACTTGTAGTAGCCGACGTCGGGGAAGATCATTTTTGGATCCCGAGAAATGTAGGAACACGAGAGGGTGTACCGACCCTTCGACTTACCTTAGAATATAAGTTAAAAGAAAGCAAACCCATGTTTATAGCGCTTGTACACTTAAAGAAAGTTTTTGACAATGTGCAGGGGACGATAACAGGGATAAGATATAGAAAGCCAAACGTTAAACACAACTTGTACAGAAACCAGACTGCAGTTACAAGATCTGACGGACTCGAAAGGGAAGCTGTAGTTGAGAAGTGAGTGAAAAAAGCCTATCCCCGATGTTATGCGAACTATACAACGAGCAAGTAGCAAAGGAAACAAAACAAAACAAAAAAACTTAGAGAAGAAACTAAAGTCCAAGGAGAAGAAATAAAAACTTTTAAGTTTACCGTTAACATTGTACACTACAGGCCATTAAAACTGCTACACCACGAAGATGACGTGCTACAGACGGGAAATTTAACAGACAGGAAGAAGATGATGTGATATGTAAATGATTAGCTTTCCAGAGCATTCACCCAAGTTTGGCGCCGGTTGCGACACCTATAACGTGCTGACGTGAGGAACGTTTCCAACCGATTTCTCATACAGAAACAGCAGTTGACCGGCGTTGCCTGGTGAAACGTTGTTGTGATGCCTCGTGTAAGGAGGAGAAATGCGTACCATCACGTTTCCGACTTTGATAAAGGCCGGATTGTAGCCTATCGCGATTGCGGTTTATCGTATCGCGACATGGCTGCTCGAGTTGGTCGAGATCCAGTGACTGTTAGTAGAATACGGAATCGGTGGGTTCAGGAGGGTAATACGGAACGTTGTGCTGGCTCCCAACGGCCTCGTACCACTAGCAGTCGAGATGACAGGCATCTTATCCCCATGGTTGTAACGGATCGTTCAGCCACGTCTCGATCCCTGAGTCAACAGATGGGGACGTTTGCAAGACAACAACCATCTGCACGAACAGTTCGACAACGTTTGCAGCAGCATGGACTATCAGCTCGGAGACCATGGCTGCGGTTACCCTTGACGCTGCATCACAGACAGGAGCGCCTTCGATGGTGTACCCAACGACGAACCTGGGTGCACGAATGGCAAACGTCATTTTTTCGGATGAATCCAGGTTTTGTTTACAGCATCACGATGGTCGCATCCGTGTTTGGCGACATCTCGGTGAACGCACATTGGAAGCGTGTATCCGTCATCGCCATACTGGCGTATGACCCGGCGTGATGGTACGAGGTGCCAGTGGTTATACGTCTCGGTCACCTCTTGTTCGCATTGACGGCACTTTGAACAGTGGACGTTATATTTCAGATGTGTTACGACCCGTGGCTCCACCCTTAATTCAATTCCTGCGAAACCCTACATTTCAGCAGGATAATGCACGAGCGCATGTTGTAGGTCCTGTACGGGCCTTTCTGGATACAGAAAATGTTCGACTGCAGCCCTGGCCAGCACATTCTCCAGATCTCTCACCCATTGAAAACGTCTGGTCAATGGTGGCCGAGCAACTGGCTCGTCACAATACGCCAGTCACTACCCTTGTTGAACTGTGGTATCGTGTTGAAGCTGCATGGCAGCTGTACCTGTACACGCCATCCAAGCTCTGTTTGTGGCCGAGCGGTTCTAGGCGCTTCAGTCTGGAACAGCGCGACCGCTACGGTCGCCCAGGCGTATCAAGGCCGTTATTACGGCCAGAGGTGGTTGTTCTGGGTACTGACTTCTCAGGATCTATGCACCCAAACTGCGTGAAAATGTAATCACATGTCAGTTCTAGTATAATATTTGTCCAATGCATTTCTTTTTGTGTAGCAATTTTAATGGCCAGTAGTGTAGTTCTGTCAGACACATTAAAGAACTTGGAGGAACAGTTGAACTGAATGGATAGTGTCTTGAAAAGAGTTTATAAAAAGAGCATTAACAGAAGTGTAACATGGGGTAATGGAATGTCGTCGAATTAAATGAGGCGATGTTCAGGGAATTAGATTAGGAAATAAGACATTGGAAGTATTAGATGAGTTTTGATGTCTGTACACAAAAATAACTGATGATAGTCGAAGTAGAGGAGAACTAAAATGCAGACTGGCATTAGCAAGGGAAGCATTTCTGAAAATGAAGAATTTAGTAACATTCGATAAAAATTTAAGTGTTAGAAGTCTTTTCTGGAGTGTGGTTTTGGATGGAAGTAGAACGTGGACGATAGGCAGTTCAGAAACTAAGAGAACAGAAGCTTTTGAAATGTAGTGCTACAGGAGATCGCGTAGATAATTAGGAGATAATGAATCGAATTGGGGAGAAAAGAAACTTATGGCATAACTTAGCTAAAAAAAGGGATTGACTGATAGGACAGATTCTGAGGCATCAAAGAATTGTCAATTTGGTATTGGAGGGAAGTTGGGAGGATAAAAATTGTAGAGGGAGACGTAGGGACTAATACAGTAAGCAGGTTCAAATGGATGTGGGTTGCAGTAGTTATTTGGAGATGAAGAGGTTTGCACGGGATGGAGTAGCATGCAGAGCTGCATCAAACCAGTCTCTTAACTGGAGGCCACAACAACACACCTTGAATGACGCATTACGTACGTGAAAACTGTCAAATGTCGCCGTGATTCGGATTCCACAATAAACTGTAAGACGCCACCTAGCTAGCTGGGAAACTCGAGCAGAAGACAGACAGGAACATACCACTTCCAACAGAACAGTGAGCAGTAAAACAGTTTCACGATCCTTTTAGCATGAAATATTGTTGCTCGGTGGCTCCGTGGTAAAATGCCACACTACAAATCTAAAAGGTATGGTATTCGATCCCCAGTCAATACTAGGAGTTTTGTTTGTCATTTCGTTCACCTCTGTCTCAGTGGTTCGGAATCTACATTAAACTGTTGGTACCCCTATCACTAACTGGGTAAGTCAGTTCAGAGGTCGGAGGGCTACGGCATACCACCTCAAACAGGACCATGCGTAGTAAAGCACTGTGGTGTTACAAAAAGACTTCGTATTGATAATTGCTTTCCTTACGTCAAATCTAGCGCTAGCTGACTAAGTTGGCTACAGAAATTAAAAAAATATTCATTTCTATTTGTCTAAGCATGCGGTGTATGTGCGCTAAGCGTATAGTCCAAAAGAATAACATATTAAAGCAAATAGTGTAACATGTTCAAATATGAATTAACATGAATTGGGTTAACAATATTCAAAAATATATAATATCGGAGAAACAACCACCAAAACTGGAAGAGGTTAGTTAGTAAATAAAATACGTATTTCCGAAATTTGCAAAATGTAAATTCATAAAATATTCTACGCCACAAAACACGAATAAATGACTAGGACAACAGAAAAAAATTCGATGAGAGCAATCTGTTGTTATTATAAACTGATCTTGATCTGCAGATAAGTAAAATTCTTCGAAATACACTGATTAGCCGAAACCTTGTGAGCACTGCACACAGCAACGTTGGATGCCACCTGGTGGCGTTGCGGATACGTGATGCGGTAACTAAAGTATGTAAGCGGAGCAGATACGGACGTGGGATCACACCAGCGAAAATGGGCTGCAAAGGAGAAAACCACTGAGATAAGCGTGTGATCGACTATCTCGAAAACGCCGAAGCTGGTCGAATGTTTACGTGCTACTGTCGTGAGCATCTACTGAAAAAAGTAGGACAGTGAAACTACCACTAGGCACTAAATGGCTGAATGTCCACGACTCCTCACAGAGCGTGGGGTTCGGAGGCTTTCCTGTTCTGCAAAACAGGAAAGATGGTGATCTGTGGCATCTCTGCCGAAAGACCACAATGCTGGTACGCGCACAAGTGTTCCGGAGCACACCGTTCATGGTACATTGTTGGTCAAGGATCTCCGCAGCAGACCACCCAACGTGTTCACATGTTGAGCCAACGACGTCGTCAGTTACGATTGCAGTGGGCACAGGACCATCGGGATTCGACCGTTGATCAATGGAAACATGTCGGCTCTTCGAGTGAATCGCATTTTTGCTACACTAGGTCGCTGGTGGTTTCCACAAATGCCGTCATCTAGGTGAACAGCGGCTTGAAACGTGCAGTGCGTCACGGACGCAGGCTGAGCTAGACAAAGGCTCTGAGCACTATGCGACTTAACTTCTGAGGTCATCAGTCGCCTAGAACTTAGAACTAATTAAACCTAACTAACATAAGGACATCACACACATCCATGCCCGAGACAGGATTCGAACCTGCGACCGTAGCGGCCGCTCGGATCCACACTGTAGCGCCTAGAACCGCACGGCCACTCAGGCCGGCGGCTGAGCTAGAAACGTGCTACAGTGGTTTGAGGAGTATTATAGTGAACTGACGTTGATGTTTCGGCGTCCAAATTCGCTTGATGTAAATCCTATGGAATCCTTCTAGGTCGCTATCCGGCACCATCACCGCGTACGAAAATGAGTGGCCCGTTATTTACGCGAATTACATGAACTGTGCGTAGACATCTAATGCCACATACCTCCACAAACCTACTAACAAACTGTCGAATCCCTGATACTCAGAATTAGTGACGTATTTCGTTCCAAAGACGTAAAAACAAGCTATTAAGCTGGTGGTCATAGTGTTTTGGTACATCAGTAGTATCTGTGCAGTATAAATTTTTAAAAAAAATATAGGACTACTGTTGACATGTTCACAACTACTAATTAGTACATTCCATGACCACAATTTTTGATGCTTTCTCTAATAAAATTAAGGAAGAGTATTGTAGATATCTGGCCGCGCGGTTCTGGCGCTGCAGTCTGGAACCGCGAGACCGCTACGGTCGCAGGTTCGAATCCTGCCTCGGGCATGGATGTGTGTGATGTCCTTAGGTTAGTTAGGTTTAACTAGTTCTAAGTTCTAGGGGACTAATAACCTCAGCAGTTGAGTCCCATAGTGCTCAGAGCCATATTGTAGATATCATATCTTACTATATACCGGAAATGATCGCAACCACAGCACTACTTCCCAATATAGATTGTATAAAACATTGGAATCAGTTACTGTTCGGTACATATAACGAATTATTAAACAACTGTAGTTCGATTCGGTTAAATAAAATTGCTGATGTTTGGGATTATATCCAGTCTTGTTACGAAATGGTTTTTTTTTTTTCAGAGTAAGACGACGATGTTGTATTGGATTACGTACTACTGGAAAACGGTATCATTTTCTAGCAATCAGAAATTTTACCTCCGTATTTCTTATAATTTTGCTGATCTAATGGATGATATTGTTTTCAGATAATGTATAATTTCAAGGATTAGCGTTGATTCGGAGAGAAAATAAACATTTAGCTTTCCTAAATTAAAATAATTTTGGTTCACTAATTCTACATCTACATCCATACACTGCAAGCCATTGCGAAGTGCATCGCAATCGGTATTTTTCACCGTACAAATTTTTAGGGCTTCTTCCCGTTCTATTCACGTATGAAATGCAGGAAGAATTAATGTTTAAATGTCTCTATGCGCGTTGTAATAAATGTAATCTTGTTCTAACGATAGCTACGGGAGCGATACGTAGTTGGCTGTAGTATTTTTCTAGATTCATGGTTCAAATGGTTCTGAGCACTATGGAACTTAACATCTGAGGTTATCAGTCCCCTAGAACTTAGAACTACTTAAACCTAACTAACCTAAGGACATCACACACATCGCCCGAGGCAGGATTTGAACCTGTGACCGTAGCGGTCGCGCGGTTTCAGACTGAAGCGCCTAGAACGGCTTGGCCACACCGGCCGGCTTTCTAAGTTCATTAAATCCTTTAAAACTTTCATTACGTACAGGTACTAATAACACTTCATTCTTATTTTTCACATAGGATGCATGTACAATTTTCACATTTTCATATTTACCTCTAACTTCATCCTCGCGCTAATCCACGGAATGTTCTGTCTATTTCAAATCATTAGTCCTATCACGCTGTTTCTAGTAGAATAGAGGAAGGTATCAAATGATAAGTCAGAAAATTTTAACGGCTCCCGCGGGACCACAAATGATCGCCTGTGGTTACGACCCACTGAAATGGAATCTTATCTCTTCCTTCACAGGTGAAGCGGGCAGTGGCTATGTGATTTGGAAACACAATGGAAGACTAATCGTCTAGGCGCACGCTATGGTCCAAGCCGAAAGCAATTTTCAAAAGTCTACAGACCAACTTTGTTCCATGATGCGAAGAGCACTGCAACCGCTGGACACCACAATGTTCTGAGGTTGTACGGGGTGTGCCAGAAATCACGGTCGGAAAGTATTCAAGTAACTTCACGTATAGTTTCGCGGTTACATGGATCTGGAAATGTATTCTAGATTGAAAATAATGTTCCGTGCTCGTAGTACGTATGTCTTCTGATAAACGTCACTCAAATTACAACATTGGAGGCGATAATTAGTTTGCGACAAATTACAATAATGCAGGCGTCATTTCATGAAAATACGGCATGCGATCGTGTTCCTTTGCTTGTGGTTCAGCGAATGCTACGGCATGTGATCGTGTTCGGTTTTGCTACCAAGGTGATACGGTTGTAAACATTTGCGTTATAATGGAGGATGCAAGCAGATTCACAATTGAAGAACGTCGTCTTAGCTTATGGGAGCATGGAATGGAACGAACGGGTGATACGTATGTTGAAATTTGAGGAAACTTTTTTAGTCGCTTCAAGAAAGAAGCCCCAACGGAGCCTAATCTTTTGGAACTGGAAATAAAGGGCTTTGCGACTGTGTAAGTGAGATACACCCTGCAGTGGAAGATCCAAGAAATATGTTCACCAGCGAAATCGACAAGGAAGCGGTCGGCGGAGTTGAAACATTCCCAGAACCTCCATAAAGAAAGAAGATTACCGTTCATTTCGACCCGGCAACATCAATGAGAATGATGGTCAGAATACAGAAACAGTTACAAATGTGTAAGAAGTATGTAAGAACATTGATTTTTGTGTTATCGCATTCTTGCATGTATCTTTCTCTGTTAAATACAATTTCTGCAAGAGCTAGAGAGCCGTTTCATGTTCCTGTTAGCCTTTCATGCTGCTTCTTATTTCAATACAATGACGTTAAACATTTACGATCATGACTTCTGGACCACCTCGTACAGCAACATGCCACATGAGACGCACCAAATGATGGCCGGTTCGCGGGTCTTACAAGACTCGTTCGACATCTCCCACGCAAGTGTGAGGGAAGCAACCCCGGAGGAATTTATGAGACAAGCAGTTTTAAGCATCTGGCAGATTTTTGCCGTACATCACCAAAAGTTACCGGATATAACAGAGAGAATCGACAAGGTAACAGTTAGCTAGAGGATAACACAATTTTTGTATAATAACTATCAATGGTGACAATAGGTAACTCAGGGATTAGTAACACGAAAGCTGAAATACTCATTTTTCTGCCAAACTTGTCACATTCTGGCGTCTACTTATTCCACTTATTTCCCAGTCTAAACAAATTTATAGCTGGTAAACGGTTCGAGTCTAACGTAGAAGCCGGCCGTTGTGGCCGAGTGGTTCTAGGCGCTTCAGTCTGGAACCACGCTGCTGCTACGGTCGCAGGTTCGACTCCTGCATCGGGCATGGATGTGTGTGATGTCCTTACGTTAGTTAGGTTTACGTAGTTCTACGTCTAGGGGACTGATGACCTCAGATGTTAAGTCCCGTAGCGCTCAGAGCCATTTGAACCAACGTAGAAGTTACGGTAACTTATGTCACGTATCTTTCAGACCTTTCACAATAGCACTTCGGGATGGACCTACGCCGGCCGAAGTGGCCGTGCGGTTCTAGGCGCTGCAGTCTGGAATCGCGAGACCGCTACGGTCGCAGGTTCGAATCCTGCCTCGGGCATGGATGTGTGTGATGTCCTTAGGTTAGTTAGGTTTAACTAGTTCTAAGTTCTAGGGGACTAATGACCTCAGAAGTTGAGTCCCATAGTGCTCAGAGCCATTTGAACCATTTTTTTGATGGACCTACAAGCGGACTAACCTCAATAATAAGAACAGATAAGAACAGTTTACGTTAAAAACAACAGTTTACCTTAAAAACCTCGCTCTTTTACAGCTGACTAATGAATTTTCACCCGTTCTTTCAACGAGTCATCTATACGGGTTTACAATTATCCGTTATGGAAGACGTGTCCGTATATTAACCCTTTGACTGCTACGAACGTTCTCGGTACATTCCGTGGAGAGCGCGACTTTGTTGTTCCCCCTACACTCCTGCTGGAAGACCGTATCGTGTTCCGGTCGCTACCTGTGAACTGGTTTTGCCGCACGGTGTGGTTCCCCTGTGCTGAAATTCCTGGAGCGCTTGACGCAGCGATTTCATCTGCCGCCTAGGTTTCGCCGCTCCCAGTACAAAATACAGTAGACTCTTGACTATCCGGCATGTGGAGGAATGTCAAGCAGGATAACAAAAAAGCTGAATGGGCTGGAGTCTTCAAAGTCTGTCTTCCGACCCCAGCCGTATCATTCGAAACACCCTTTTTTATACCAGGACCTGATTTTAATATTTTCTGACTTCTTACGTAATACATATCACCCATTTCGGAATTTTCAAAAGAGGACCGCAGAAAACAATTTAACAATGCACACAGTTTGGACGTCTGATACGCAACTGCAGGAACAAAGAACTCACGGTTGAGCTGCTCTCTGCGCGTGTTTATTTTTGTTTGTGAGCGCTGGAAAAGGTCTACTAAGTACAATTTGCTGAAGAGAGGTTCCGGTAATTTATTCAACATTAGCAACACAACATGTACTTTTTAATTGGAACCTAGATGTGCTAGAAGCACAAAAGACGCGTAAAGCATTTTGAGCCGGCCGTTGTGACCGAGCGGTTCTAGGCGCTTCAGTGTGGAACCGCGCTACCGCTACGGTCGCAGGTTCGAATCCTGCCTCGGGCATGGATGTGTGCGATGTCCTTAGGTTAGTTAGGTTTAAGTAGTTCTAAGTTCTAGGTGACTGATGACCTCAGATGTTAAGTCCCATAGTGCTCAGAGCCATTTGAACCATTTGAAAGCATTTTGAAAGCCAATACAGCATTGTAGACGGCGGTCGCTTGCTATGGCTTTGAAAAAGTACAGTACATACAGTGAATTAGTCCTCATTTTACAAGGGAGAAGTATTATTACGATATTAATCAAGTAGACCGAATAGTACAGGGGCCGGATAGTAACGAGCCGGATAGTCAAGAGCCTACTATAAATGCAGTTACTCCAACAACTCAAGTTTTTGACTTTCAAACTTCTCTAGAATTAAATCGCTGCATAGACAAACATACAGGTATGACAATATTGTTTCACGCCTAAGAACTGCATCTTTCCTGGAGCTTTTAGTGGGATGTTAGAAGCCTGTGACGAAAACGAAGTGTCACTTTCTATTCATCTCGATCTTATTCGCCGGCGGTAGTTGGGAACCACAGTAATAACGCTTTTACTCCACGTTTGTTCATTCCTTTCACGAACTGTCAGCGACGCGATTCAGAGGACATGCGTGCCGCTAATAGAGTACTTATCATCCCATTTTAAGAAAATTACTTTGTCAAAAAATTCGAGTCTTTCACATCTTACAGTACATCTTCGCCCGATAAAGAAATGAATTACTTTTCGTTATTCGTCTTAGTTCCTGTGCTGCATCCAATGAGGTAAGGCACTGCATGATATATTAACATTTTTGCAGAGGTATAAACACATTTCGTAGACTTTTCGTATGGTTTGTTTTTCGTCATTTATTGCAGTGTAGGAAATGTAGCTAACATATCGAAATTGTATTTAAAGCTGAGAGCAGAGCGTTATCTATCACCGTTCTCAAGATATGATATCCGCGGGACAGTTACGCGAATTGCGCCCAGTGTTGTTTTCATGCGAAACATGAATCATGTGGGCATAACAGCCGTCCTATTTCATTAATGGTCCAAGATATCGAAACGAGGTTTTTTGCAAATAGTAGCGCACAAAGAGGTGCATATATTGCCGTATTATTAACACTCGAATCATTTTTATCCACATAGATTTTTTTCGATGGAAAGGTATACTTCTTTTAACAGAGCCGTCCGCTGTGACCGAGCCGTTCTAGGCGCTTCAGTCCGGAACCGCGCTGCTGCTACGGTCGCAGGTTCGAAACCTGCCTCGGGCGTAGATGTGTGTGACGTACTTAGGTTAGTTAGGTTTAAGTAGCTCTAAGTCTGGGGGACTGATGACCTCAGATGTTAAGTCCCATAGTGCTTAGAGCCATTTGAACCATTTTTTAAACAGGATTCAATATCTAGTCAAAAAAGAATATTGTGGCACAGGATACATTAATATTTACGATATTCTATGTGGGATGCTCAACTTTAATGGAAACCTGTTCGTTGTTATTTCACAAGATATCATCGCTAAGTAACTAAATGTTTTACGAGTAATTATTTCAGTTTCCACCGGGATCTTTTGTTTATTTACAAAGTTTAGAATGCATTATAGCTGCATGTAATGATATCAGCTTTCCAACTAATCTCTGTAGCATCACAAGTGCAATGGTTTTTGTATAGAGGCGTCTGATATTCTACTTCAGTTTCTTTTACCCTGTGGTGCCAAGTACGAGGTGTAATTGCTTGTCACAGTCTTCATGATTTCTTTCTCTGTACGATCATACCAAAGTGTCATTTTGTCAGTCAAAAACGAACATGAAAGCAGCAACAGAAATAAGATCACATCAGCAAACACACACAAGCCGAACGATGGAAAGCTACTGAGTACTGAGCGCTCTGGGCGGAAATGCGGCTACTGGGTAGCTCTGCCTAGCCTTGCACGTTTAAGCGTCCGGAGCATACAACGACCCGAGCAGCTGGCTGCGTTAACACTTCAGGAACACAAAGGCGGTGGTAAGCGGCTGCGCGTAGTCTAGAGCACCTGACGGAAGGATCAAACGCGCGCGTTAACGCGCCCTTGAGCACCCGGGGACAACATTATCGGTGCGCTTTAACACGTCCAAAGCAATCATCTATATCACGAGACATACAAAAGAGCTTAAGCTTTCCATTATGGAAATTGTAAAATACCATGACTGTATATTAATTAAATAAAAATACAGATAACTGCAACTAGACATTGATGAAATGTTTGTTTATTTTCATTAACTACACTGCCTGCCAAAAAGTGAAGCACCCAGAATGGGAGGAGGAAACGAAATGAAACTCCACAGGTTGAGAGTGTATGTGACGTCATTTCAGTTACAAAGTCGAGTCAAATTTACAGACATTGGCAGTATCAGCTCACTTGTTATTATGATGTTGCACCCCATTTGGCCTGGATGCACCCACTGGTTCGGTTGGGAAAGATGTCATAAAGCGGTTGTATTCTCCCGACGCAAGGTGGCCGGCAAATGTTGCAACTGCTCCTTGATATCCTGAATACTGGGATGGAGTTGATAACCAAGCTGGTCCCACACATGTTCTATCGGGGATAGGTCTGGGGATCTTGCTGGCCGCTGGAACCTCAACATCTTGCTGACTGCTCATAGAGACATGTGCCACATGTGGACCAACATTGCTGAAAAATGGCACCACAATACTATCGCATGAGTGGTAAAGTATGAGAAAGCCGGATGGTCATGACGTACCGCTGTGGCGTCAGAGTTCCGTCAGCCACTAACAGCCCTGACCTGAAATCATACCCAATGGCTCCCCACTCCATGACACCAGGAAAAAAAATTGACTGTGTCACACCTATACATTGGAAGAATACAGAATGAGATTTTCACTCTGCAGCGGAGTGTGCGCTGATATGAAACTTCCTGGCAGATTAAAACTGTGTGCTGGACCAAGACTCGAACTCGGGACCTTTGAAAAGGTCCCGTGTTCGAGTCTCGGTCCGGCACACAGTTTTAATCTGCCAGGAAGTTTCATTGGAAGAAAATTCCTTAGGTCGTCGACTTAGTCGCTGATGATGGTCATATGGGGTAGTGCAGAATCGTGGTTCACCGTCGAATACAATACGATGCAATTAATTAGCAGTCTAGGTTTTCCAGTCACGGCACCATACCAAACGCAGCCCTTTGTGTTGTTATACAGTATTAAGGGGACTAGTACGCGATTAAGTTCAAGAAACCGATTTTTTAATTTTTGACTTAAAAATTCTCTGTTGTTTTCTGAAGAATGGTTCAAATGGCTCTGAGCACTATGGGACTTAACATCTATGGTCATCAGTCCCCTAGAACTTAGAACTACTTAAACCTAACTAACCTAAGGACATCACACAACGCCCAGTCATCACGAGGCAGAGAAAATCCCTGACCCCGCCGGGAATCGAACCCGGGAACCCGGGCGTCGGAAGCGAGAACGCTACCGCACGACCACGAGCTGCGGACCAGGAGACTCTTCAAAGCAGAGAAATCAGTGTTGGAAGCTACCGAAGAAGCAAGAATCTACATCTACATTTATACTCCGCAAGCCACCCAACGGTGTGGTACCACTCTTTCCTGTTCCAGTCGCGTATGGTTCGCGGGAAGAACGACTGCCGGAAAGCCTCCGTGCGTCTCGAATCTCTCTAATTTTACATTCGTGATCTCCTCGGGAGGCATAAGTAAGGGGAAGCAATATATTCGATATCTCATCCAGAAACGCACCCTCTCGAAACCTGGACAGCAAGCTACACCGCGATGCAGAGCGCCTCTCTTGCAGAGTCTGCCACTTGAGTTTGCTAAACATCTCCGTAACGCTATCACGCTTACCAAATAACCCTGTGACGAAACGCGCCGCTCTTCTTTGGATCTTCTCTATCTCCTCCGTCAACCCGACCTGGTACGGACCCCACACTAATGAGCAATACTTAAGTATAGGTCGAACGAGTGTTTTGTAAGCCACCTCCTTTGTTGATGGACTACATTTTCTAAGGATTCTCCCAATGAATCTCAACCTGGCACCCGCCTTACCAACAATTAATTTTATATGATCATTCCACTTCAAATCGTTGCGTACGCATACTCCCAGATATTTTGCAGAAGTAACTGCTACCAGTGTTTGTTCTGCTGTCATATAATCATACAATAAAGGATCCTTCTTTCTATGTTTTCGCAATACATTACATTTGTCTGTGTTAAGGGTCAGTTGCCACTCCCTGCACCAAGTGTGTATCCGCTGCAGATCTTCCTGCATTTCGCTGCAATTTTCTAATGCTGCAACTTCTCTGTATACTACAGCATCATTCGCGAAAAGCCGCATGGAACTTCCGACACTATCTACTAGGTCATTTATATATATTGTGAAAAGCAATGGTCCCATAACACTCCCCTGTGGCACCCCAGAGGTTACTTTAACGTCTGTATACGTCTCTCCATTGAGAACAACATGCTGTGTTCTGTTTGCTAAAAATAAGAAGAAAACGTCTGAAAAAGAAAAGGGAGGAATTACAAAACCAGAAACAAGATGAATATATACCTGGGATGCATTAATATTATGCAGTGTAGGTAGAGAAACAAGCTTTAACTTGATTTTACCCGAAATTCACTTTTTTGTCGTTCTAGTAGGGGAGAGTGGGGCTAGAAGTTACCGAGGTTAAGTTGTTCCGATTGAAATAACTCCGCGTGCGAAAGAGATATAAACATGACGTAAACCCGTGAAATGAAACGCCACAGCGCACCGACGGCAGCCATTGTAAACACGCTAGTTGTCCCCGGAACATCGGAACGACAGCACGTGCGTCGCTGGTTCACAAAAGTAAATATTTTCGTATTTGGTATTTTTGATCTGTCTCACGAATTTTAACGAATAGCCTTTAGTGTTTCAGTGTTTTATTGTAAGGATTTATCTACTATGCGTAAACTATCTATGTTTCGTAACGTAACCAATATCTTGCTTTTACTTCGACATATGTGATTGGAGCTAGATGTTCTGTTTTTCGAGGGCACGTTGTAACCTAGGAACAACTTGCCCTAATTCATTTGTTCCATCAATGGAATATAAATATCGTTACTGTTTTCTTTTGCAGTATGAGGAACACGAGGTTTTGTGTCACAGGAGTTGATGCAAAAAGCAGCAGATGCAGTTCTCAAAGATGGCATGAAAATAAAAACTGTTGCCAAAGAATTAGAAATTTGTCATAGGACTTTATACAGATTTGTCAAAAAGCTAAGATCTGAGGTAGAAAATATTGCGATTGGTTAGAAAAAAGTAAGATTGGTCTTTACTGAAGAACAGGAAGGTAAGTTAGCAGAATATCTGTTGCAATGTGCTTCAATTTTCTTTGGCCTTCAGCCAGAAGAAGTCAAAACGTTAGCGTACTAATGTCACTGAAATTCAATGTTCGCAATATTCCACCATCGTGGCACAAAAATAGAAAGCTGGTCCAGAATGGATGACTGGTTATTTAAAAAGACATCCTCAGCTGTCAGTAAGAACACCGGATTTTCGTTTTCCTGAATGTGTCCTGAAAGTTCCAAACGCTGTCTCGAGAGAGCTTGTATTCATCGGTTAATTGCATCAAAGTCGTGACTTGCGACTGGAGTATGTATGGCTGTAAATACCGCTGTGCGAACTGCACTTATCATACGCATTCCTCCAATACCATTGTCTCGACGTCCTGCAGATAGCAAGGATGTAGCTGTTGTTCACCGACAAATCTCTACACGTTAGCATCAGTATCCCTGAAGCCACTTGGCGACTGCTGGTGGACGTTTTCGCTTCGAAATCTTCCAGAATGTCATCTCCAAAGGCAATCGTTAAATGGAGCATGGACCGTTTTGACATCTCATGCTGGACAGGAATGTGGAGTAATTAACACAGTATTGAAAAATCCTGCCATTTTCTTTTTCTTCGTCGTCGTTGCCATTTCCCGTTTAGCTACAGGGTTGCCATTGTTACACAGGTTTTAGCAATGTTAGTGACATTTGGTGGCCGTATGCCCTTCCTGACGCCAGCACTCCCCTCACGAAGGAATCTGCATACCCTTCCTGCTTGCGTCTATAGTAAATTTCATGTTCAGGCCTGAGAACATTTTCTAATTGTCTGCATTGCATGTATCTGAGGCAGCACGTGGGTTCCAGCTCAGTATTCACCTCGTTGGATGTGGGAAACCGCCTAAAATCCACATCCAGGCTGTCTGGCTCACCAGCCCTCGTCGTTAATCTGCGAGGCGCATTCGATCTGGGGCGGACTCATCTCCCCGAATCACGAAAGTGGTGCGCTAATATGCTCGGTCATCTAGGCGGGTTGAGAAGTCCTACCATACGTACAATAAAATTCCTCTACTATCAATGTACAGGGTGTTTCAAAAATGACCGGTATATTTGAAACGGCAATAAAAACTAAACGAGCAGCGATAGAAATACACCGTTTGTTGCAATATGCTTGCGACAACAGTACATTTTCAGGCAGACAAACTTTCGAAATTACAGTAGTTACAATTTTCAACAACAGATGGCGCTGCGGTCTGGGAAACTCTATAGTACGATATTTTCCACATATCCACCAAGCGTAGCAATAATATGGCGTAGTCTCTGAATGAAATTACCCGAAACCTTTGACAACGTGTCTGGCGGAATGGCTTCACATGCAGATGAGATGTACTGCTTCAGCTGTTCAATTGTTTCTGGATTCTGGCGGTACACCTGGTCTTTCAAGTGTCCCCACAGAAAGAAGTCACAGGGGTTCATGTCTGGCGAATAGGGAGGCGAATCCACGCCGCCTCCTGTATGTTTCGGATAGCCCAAAGCAATCACACGATCATCGAAATATTCATTCAGGAAATTAAAGACGTCGGCCGTGCGATGTGGCCGGGCACCATCTAGCATAAACCACGAGGTGTTCGCAGTGTCGTCTAAGGCAGTTTGTACCGCCACAAATTCACGAAGAATGTCCAGATAGCGTGATGCAGTAATCGTTTCGGATCTGAAAAATGGGCCAATGATTCCTTTGGAAGAAATGGCGGCCCAGACCAGTACTTTTTGAGGATGCAGGGACGATGGGACTGCAACATGGGGCTTTTCGGTTCCCCGTATGCGCCAGTTCTGTTTATTGACGAAGCCGTCGAGGTAAATATAAGCTTCGTCAGTAAACCAAATGCTGCCCACATGCATATCGCCATCATCAATCCTGTGCACTATATCGTTAGCGAATGCCTCTCGTGCAGCAATGGTAGCGGCGCTGAGGGGTTGCCGCGTTTGAATTTTGTATGGATAGAGGTGTAAACTCTGGCGCATGAGACGATACGTGGACGTTGGCGTCATTTGGACCGCAGCTGCAACATGGTGAACAGAAACCCGAGGCTGCTGTTGGATCACCTGCTGCACTAGCTGTGCGTTGCCCTCTGTGGTTGCCGTACGCGGTCGCCCTACCTTTCCAGCACGTTCATCCGTCACGTTCCCAGTCCGTTGAAATTTTTCAAACAGATCCTTTATTGTATCGCTTTTCGGTCCTTTGGTTACATTAAACCTCCGTTGAAAACTTCGTCTTGTTGCAACAACACTGTGTTCTAGGCAGTGGAATTCCAACACCAGAAAAATCCTCTGTTCTAAGGAATAAACCATGTTGTCTACAGCACACTTGCACGTTGTGAACAGCACACGCTTACAGCAGAAAGACGATGTACAGAATGGCGCACCCACAGACTGCGTTGTCTTCTATATCTTTCACATCACTTGCAGCGCCATCTGTTGTTGAAAATTGTAACTACTGTAATTTCGAAAGTTTGTCCGCCTGAAAATGTACTGTTGTCCCAAGCATATTGCAACAAACGGTGTATTTCTATCGCTGCTCGTTTAGTTTTTATTGCCGTTTCAAATATACCGGTCATTTTTGAAACACCCTGTATATGCAATGAAATATAACAAGTACAGAAAACACTCTTTGCTGTATATACACCCTACCATTTCGGTAAAACTCGAGGACGAGAATATTTTACCTACTTGCATCTTTCCGCAAATATTGAATGATGCGGAGTATTTAGGTTGGGAAACTTTTCCGCATATAATCACCCAGTAGCTCTGCCATTTCCATCAACTGTGTGTATGCATTTTAATACATGTGTAATGGTACATGTAACAATGCTGTCAACAATGTTACTGCCCTGGTACACAAAATAGCTACCCCACAATAACGAGAACAGAGGACGATGGGAAAAAGAAGTGCATGCGCAGGAATGGTACTAGGTGCAGTCTGTGAACCCACCTTACACTCGTGGCTATTAGGCTGGATGACTAATTTTGCTATCAAACCCATTTTGAAGACATTTTGACGCCACCTGTCTCAAACTTCGGTGCTCCACAGCACATACACTACCCATTTTCGGACAGGAGTTTTCTCTTGAAGAAATGGCCAGCTGTCCATAGTTGGTGATCTTCTTGTACACCTGTTGAAGGTGGCGCTGCCCGTTTGTGTCTTGCTGTCGGGCACGGAGGTCTCGCCATGATAGCCATTGCCGGTAGCTGGCGGCTGACGGCTGGCTGCTAAATATCAACTCTGGAGGTAAGGTCGCAAATGTACACTGGTCCGCTGGTTCTCGACGCTTACGTAGCCGGTTTCAATCCTGGTGGTAGCAAAACTTATCATCGCTCATATGACACCGTTTATAGTGATGTGTCCATCGGATGGTGTGAGTTAAATAGCATTTCGCTCTCATTTAAGGAATTCAGGAATTGTGAAACTAACCCTGTCGTCCAGGACCGTGTGCCATTACGAGCGCAGAATCGCCAAGAGATGGGGAAATCACAGGTGTCTATTGTGCTGAATGAGGCCTAAGCACTATAGTGTGCGAGTGAGACCGACGAGAACCTACGTCATAGGGAAACCCTGTAGGAGGTGTTTGTGACCAGGGAGACGTAGCAGTGTTAAATATGTCGGACCTAAGATCAGCCATTTGTGAAAAATATTTAATTCTGTAGTGATGCAGGGAATGAAGCCACCATCCTTCATGAATTTTCATGGTGATCCCAATAAAACTTGAATATTGATCATCTCTATAATAGCTTAGGATTTACTGTTAAAGTGAAATTAACTAAAATGTTTCAAATGGCTCTGAGCACTATGGGACTTAACTTCTGAGGTCACCGGTCCCCTAGAACTTAGAACTACTTAAACCTAACTAACCTAAGGACATCACACACATCCATGCCCGAGGCAGGATTCGAACCTGCGACTGTAGCGGTCGCGCGGTTCCAGACTGTAGCGCCTGAAATTAACTAGTTTTGTAACAAAGACCTCAATGCTAAAATCTGAACGCTTTAGTCGATCTTAACGATCGACATTTCATATAGAACCGCATCATTAAAATGACAAACGCTGTAAATATCAACTCTAACTTTATTTGTTTAAAAGATATAGTAAATTTAAATTATCAGTATTTTCAGTTAAGCAACAGATCATCATTTCCTCCACACAAAACACATTGAAAGATGACAGGATGACACCTTATTAAATCATTAAGTAATACAAATTTGTTGTAAAGTTTAGTGCATAATAGTTACTTTTGTTCTTTATTTATTTCTCAGAAAGCACATTGGTGCAAGGCTACTGGCCATGGCATTCAAAGCTAAGAAGAAAACTGTATTGATTTTATGTAAAAGAATTTAACGCAGCAGGACACTTTGTTTTACCAAACGGGTATCTTTTATCTGGGGTGTCGGTGGGATGAGTAACCTCAATGCTCACTGCGATTTGCCCAGATTGGCATACCGTTCTGGTCTGTACAGCCTTCGAATGGCAATTTTTTGGTCGCTCCTTATAAATAGGTTGAATGAAGCATGAGTGAAGCGCAGTATTAAATGTTTAGAATACCCACTGTGGAGAAGGGAGGTGGATGAGAATCAATGAGTTGGTAAGAGGTGAACTGAATATTGTAGACAACTACGCTTGCAAAAGCAGTCTTTGAAAACGTCTCTTTATACTCTTCCTTTGCCTGTAACTGAGACCACAAGTTAAATCTGAAACACATTTTCCGACGACAGTTTCGATATGAGCAGCACTAGCCAGAGAGTCCGCACGCGTCATCGTCATGGACCGAGGGTAGGGCCGGCCGGTGTGGCCGAGCGGTTCTAGGCGCTTCAGTCTGGAACCGCGCGACCGCTACAGTCGCAGGTTCGAATCCTGCCTCGGGCATGGATGTGTGTGATGTCGTTAGGTTAGTTAGGTTTAAGTAGTTCTACGTTCTAGGGGACTGATGATCTCAGATGTTAATTCCCATAGTGCTCAGAGCCATTTGAACCATTTTTTCTCTTCCTGCACGTCTCGCAGCGGGCTGCGCAGCAAAAGAGGGTTATTTAGCCTTTTCGGAGGTTGTCACATTAGTGTAAGTGGACAATGTAGAAACTGTGTAAGTTTTTTCCAGCCAGGTTTCCGGATACTTTTGATCACATAGTATATAATAGAAACTTGCCCCATTTTGAGGGCGAGATAACTCTTAACAATCTGCCGAGATTCAGGTTTATTTCCGATCCAGAATCAGACCTTGGAAGGCATTATTGGGGGCTCTTTAGCAGGTACTGGGGAAATGTGGTAGGGATCGCAATACTGATAATAAAAAATTTGAAACTAATTATAAAACAGTGTATACAGCAAAGGTACATTTACTGCAAGGTGATTGGTTTCGATAATCACGCGATCATCTTTAGACAGTCATAACTGTTATATGACGCAGGATATAAATTAGAGGAATACATAAACGAACTTAAAATTAGCTAAAAGATTACAATACATGGATGCATCCATACTGATAGACAATGGCTGCACACGGAGAGGGAAACGCTGAATGATCTACATTTACATAGACACTCCGCAAGCCACCGTACGGTGCGTGACGGAGGTTACCCTGTGCCACCACTTGTAATTGCCTTTCCTGTTCCACTCGCAAATAGATCGAAAGAAAAACGTACGAGCCCTAATTTCTCGTATCTTATCTTTGTAGTCCTTACACGCAATGTATGTTGGCGGCAGTAGAATCGTTCAGCAGTTACCTTCAAATGCCGGTTAACGATAGTCAACTGTTGGATAGAACAGTGCAGCTATTTGTTAAATACTGGAGGCTCCGCTTGCAGCTGACGGCAAGATGTCAGCGTTAGCTAATCAGGTATAAGTCGGAAGAATTATGTACAAAAAGATACCCATCATCTCCATATCAACTAATAACACTGTAATTATTTTTCCAGCGTGCCCCTAGAGGGCAACATATACACGACGAATGCGATGTTTCATTGTTTCCTTTTTAAATTTATTTATTTATTTGACAATAGCTGCATTAACAAATTGTTTTTTCTTTATTAGAAAATTATTTCAGGTAATTTTGACGTTATGCTTACTAATAAGTATATCTTTTTGTGCATAATTCTTTGGACTTGTACCCGATTGACTAACGCTGACATCAGCTCTAGACGCAGCCTCCAGTATTTAAGAAATAGCTGCGCTGCTCTCTCCAGCAGCTGACTATCGTCATTCATCGTTTCCTGTTGCATGTACAGCCATTGTCCACCAATATGGGTACATCTAAGTTTTGTAATTTTATAGCTAATTTTAATTTCGTTTATGTATTCCTGTAATTTACAGTCTGTATCAGCCGGCCTTTATGACCGAGAGGTTCTAAGCGCTACAGTCTGGAAACGCGCGACCGCTACGGTCGCAGGTTCGAATCGTGCCTCGGGCATGGATGTGTGTGACGTCCTTAGGTTAGTTCGATTTAAGTAGTTCTAAGTCTAGGGGACTGCTGACCTCAGATGTTAAGTCCCATAGTGCTTAGAGCCATCTGAACCATCTGAACAGTCTTTATCATTTTACAGCTTTGACGGTCTGAAGACGAAACCGATCACTTTGTAGTAAACTTGCCTTTGCGATCCACACTGTTTTGTAAGTAATATAAAATATTCTGTTTCGGTCACTGACTTTCTCCAACAATATTTTAAAAAAATAGCAGATAATAAAAGATTTGATAAATACAAAACAGATTTATTCTGAAATTAGAATAGAACAGGGCATCATTTAACGGAGGGCAGCCTTCACTGACAATTGCACAATCACAAAAACGACATAGAGAATGAGCTACACACACATTACTGGGAACACATCAGAGAGAATACTGAACCATGAGAATCAGATTTATGCAACAGAAGGAGGCGCAGACTTCTATGAACCTTATCGCTTGGCTAGAACTTCTACTCGCCCGTTGCATCGCGAAATTCTCGCGATCACCAAAGGAATGAAACGGTGATCGAAGTCGAGCTACATCGCTGAACTCTCTTCAAAGCAATGGAGAGTTAAGCTTCACTGCAGCGTGATGGCCAATTTAGAAACACACAGTCGCAGGCAGCGTACAGTCGTCAGCTACCAGTCGCTCCAAGAAGTTCACACAGAACGGCAGAAGTGGCGGCGGCCATACCTTTTAAACACCGACTGGCGCCACACTCTAGTATACCTACTGCCTCAAAAAACAGTGTTAGTGCCAACCTGCTGGGTGGACAACTGGCTAGTTTTCGCCTACTGAGCCACAGAAAGTGGCCACTTGCTTTTTGTCCCAGAGTTTCTCTACCCTGGCACCTTCTCAACTGTTGGAATGGTAGACTTTTCAGCATTCCTGGCTGTGTAAACTGAGGCAGAAAATATGTGCCGTGACCTGAAAATGATCACTACTGACCGAAACCAAGAATCTGAGGATCGAGATGATGTTCCTTTCAAATTTGAATCTTTTTTTGCCGCCATCTTGAACAAATTATCAACTTCCCTCAGAATGATGGCAACGGGAAAACGTTGACAGTTTCGGTTTCTTTGTATGTGAGCAGTAATTATTGTAAGTCTTTTTCCTTCTCTGAAATTTCTTTCATGCTTTAATTTGGGGTTGAATTTTAAGGTAGTTCGAAATGATATTTATAGAAAAATTATGAACGTACCAGCGGGTTGCTCATCATCAAATGATCCAGAATCCGTCCCTCATTTGTTACTTCTTAATTTCTACTCCACTCATCCTTTGTTTCTCATCACGGTACGTGGCGTTTTTAGAAGGTTAGTAACATGTGGTCAGCGTGGGTCTATGGCAGCAATTTCCGGGGGCACCAAATTAATAAGTTTGAAGGAAATAACTTCTTTCACAAACCACTTAGCATCGAGTGCACTTTGCTCTATCGATTATCTATTTGATTCTGAAACGCATCCCAGTTGATTTTTGAACATATCCGAAGTTGATTTCTGAAGTACCCTAAGTTAATTTTTGAATGCGTGCATAGAGTACGTGATGTTTCCACCAGGGATATCACCGTTACATCTAAAAAAAATTCCCACAGACAAAAGAGATGGGCCTACACGATCTGAGCCGAATAAACCTAAACGTAAAGCGACGACCGTTGTTTCTTTATGTGGCCGATTGGGTGTGCGAATAATCAGTGTTATTATAATGATTAGCGAAATCCGTAGATTCAGACTACCGTAATGAAAATAAGCAATTAACGGGAGTAACAAGTAAGACAGAATACATATTATATTATCTTATCGGTGGAATAGTCCAGTCAAATAGCTTCAAAATGGCATGAAATGGATCCACGAAAATGCGATTTTCACAGAACGTTTTTGCCACAACGTTACATTAGTAAATAGGCTGAAATAAAAAGTGCGTGTTTGATATCAATATAAAAGACATATATTATACATATACACATATCATCATGATTTTGTATGTAAGACCGATTCGTCGGTGTTAAAATATATTTATTTATATTTTTAGGTAGTAAAGAGCAAATGATGAGCGCAACAAGAAACAAGCTTTCAGGAGCTCAAATCAGTAAAGGGGCTAAAGGTAAAACTGAAGAAGTAAATAAATCGGCTTCTAAGATGAGAAGATGGCTTCACGAAGCAAGTGCTCCCTGCCGCCGTTGAATAAGCAGCTGCCAGCAGCAAGTCGTATACTCTTAGCTCACTTATTTGTTACATAGTTTAATTCTTGATTTCTTTGCGTGTTTTTGGGTACCTGCATTGTTTAATTCATAAATTTCGGGCGTATTATAGTATTTGAGAGTTGTAGCATCGCGTTTTAGTACCTGAGTAGGGTAAAATCGCGTAGTCTCCTTCCGCCGCCGAGCAGTGTGTCAGCAGTGCGCAAGTAGCAGCATTACTGCATTTACTAGGCAATCTTGTATTTTAATAACCGTTTAAATTTTGTGTCGAATTGTTTGTGCTCTCTGTAGATTAGTTCAGACGTTCTTTGCACAACAGTTTTTAGCATGAATAGGGACTGCAACTGCTGTGTTCGGATGCGGGCTGAGTTGGCATCCCTTCGCTCCCAGCTTCAGGCAGTGTTGGCTCCAGTCACACAGCTTGAGGATGTTGCCAATGGGCATCACTGTGGGGGTCCGGATGGGGGTTTGTCGGGGACGGCCAGCTCGTCCCACACATCCCCCGATCGGACTACGGCTGTGGCTGCCCGGGATACTGCCCACATTGAGGCTGATCCCTCACCCGTGGTAGAGTGGGAGGTCCTCTCGAGGTGTGGCAGGGGGCGAAAGACATTCCGGAGGGCTGAACGGAAGGCCTCTCCAGTTTGTCTGACGAACCGGTTTCAGACTCTGTCTCCGGCTGATACTGATCTTCGGCCGGACATGGCTGCTTGTCCTGTTCCAGAGGTTGCCCCTCAGTCTGCAAGATCCGGGCGGTCGCAGAGGGTGGGCTTATTGGCAGTTGGCAGCTCCAACGTCAGGCGCGTAATGGGGCCCCTTAGGGATATGGCAGCAAGAGAGGGGAAGAAAACCAATGTGCACTCCGTGTGCATACCGGGGGGAGTCATTCCAGATGTGGAAAGGGTCCTTCCGGATGCCATGAAGGGTACAGGGTGCACCCATCTGCAGGTGGTTGCTCATGTCGGCACCAATGATGTGTGTCGCTATGGATCGGAGGAAATCCCCTCTGGCTTCCGGCGGCTATCTGATTTGGTGAAGACTGCCAGTCTCGCTAGCGGGATGAAAGCAGAGCTCACCATCTGCGGCATCGTCGACAGGACAGACTGCGGACCTTTGGTACAGAGCCAAGTAGAGGGTCTGAATCAGAGGCTTAGACGATTCTGCGACCGTGTGGGCTGCAGATTCCTCGACTTGCGCCATAGGGTAGTGGGGTTTCGGGTTCCGCTGGATAGGTCAGGAGTCCACTACACGCAGCAGGCGGCTACACGGGTAGCAGGGATTGTGTGGCGTGGACTGGGCGGTTTTTTAGGTTAGATGGCCTCGGGCAAGTACAGAAAGGGCAACAGCCTCAAAGGGTGTGGGCAAAGTCAGGACATGCGGGGACCAAGCAGCAATCGGTATTGTAATTGTAAACTGTCGAAGATGCAAGGTAAAGTACTGGAACTTCAAGCGCTGATAGAAAGCACCGAAGCTAAAATCGTTATAGGTACAGAAAGCTGGCTGAAGGCAGAGATAAATTCTGCCGAAATTTTTACAAAGGCACAGGCGGTGTTTAGAAAGGATAGATTGCATGCAACCGGTGGTGGCGTGTTTGTCGCTGTTAGTAGTAGTTTATCCTGTAGTGAAATAGAAGTGGATAGTTCCTGTGAATTATTACGGGTGGAGTTTATACTCAGTAACCGAGCTAGGTTAATAATTGGCTCCTTTTACCGACCTCCCGACTCAGCAGCATTAGTGGCAGAACAACTGAGAGAAAATCTGGAATACATTTCACATAAATTTCCTCAGCATGTTATAGTCATAGGTGGAGATTTCAATTTACCAGATATAGACTGGGACACTCAGGTGTTTAGGACAGGTGGTAGGGACAGAGCTTCGAGTGACATTATACTGAGTGCACTATCCGAAAATTACCTCGAGCAATTAAACAGAGAACCGACTCGTGGAGATAACATCTTGGACCTACTGATAACAAACAGACCCGAACTTTTCGACTCTGTAAGCGCAGAACAGAGAATCAGTGATCATAAGGCCGTTGCAGCATCCCTGAATATGGAAGTAAATAGGAATATAAAAAAAAGGGAGGAAGGTTTATCTGTTTAGCAAGAGTAATAGAAGGCAGATTTCAGACTACCTAACAGATCAAAACGAAAATTTCTGTTCCGACACTGACAATGTTGAGTGTTTATGGAAAAAGTTCAAGGCAATCGTAAAATGCGTTTTAGACAGGTACGTGCCGAGTAAAACTGTGATGGACGGGAAAAACCCACCGTGGTTCAACAACAAAGTTAGGAAACTACTGCGAAAGCAAAGAGAGCTTCACTGCAAGTTTAAACGCGGCCAAAACCTCTCAGACAAACAGAAGCTAAACGATGTCAAAGTTAGCGTAAGGAGGGCTATGCGTGAAGCGTTCAGTGAATTCGAAAGTAAAATTCTATGTACCGACTTGACAGAAAATCCTAGGAAGTTCTGGTCGTACGTTAAATCAGTAAGTGGATCGAAACAGCATATTCAAACACTCCGGGATGACGATGGCATTGAAACAGAGGATGACACGCGTAAAGCTGAAATACTAAACACCTTTATCCAAAGCTGTTTCACAGAGGAAGACCGCAATGCAGTTCCTTCTCTAAATCCTCGCACAAACGAAAAAATGGCTGACGTCGAAATAAGTGTCCAAGGAATAGAAAAGCAACTGGAATCACTAAACAGAGGAAAGTTCACTGGACCTGACGGGATACCAATTCGATTCTACACAGAGTACGCGAAAGAACTTGCCCCCCTTCTAACAGCCGTGTACCGCAAGTCTCTAGACGAACGGAAGGTTCCAAATGAATGGAAAAGTGCACAGGTAGTCCCAGTCTTCAAAAGGGTCGTCGAGCAGATGCGCAAAGCTATAGACCTACATCTCTGACGTCGATCTGTTGTAGAATTTTAGAACATGTTTTTTGCTCGCGTATCATGTCGTTTCTGGAAACCCAGAATCTACTCTGTAGGAATCAACATGGATTCATGAGTCCCAGAAAATATTAGATACAGGCTCCCAGGTAGATGCTATTTTCCTTGACTTCCGGAAGGCGTTCGATATGGTTCGGCACTGTCGCCTGATAAACAAAATAAGAGCCTACGGAATATCAGACCAGCTGTGTGGCTGGATTGAAGAGGTTTTAGCAAACAGAACACAGCATGTTGTTCTCAATGGAGAGACGTCTACAGACGTTAAAGTAACCTCTGGGGTGCCACAGGGGAGTGTTATGGGACCATTGCTTTTCACAATATATATAAATGACCTAGAAGATAGTGTCGGAAGTCCCATGCGGATGATGCTGTAGTAAACAGAGAAGTTGCAGCATTAGAAAATTGTAGCGAAATGCAGGATGATCTGCAGCGGATAGGCACTTGGTGCAGGGAGTGGCAACAGACCCGTAACATAGACAAATGTAATGTATTGCGAATACATACAAAGAAGGATCCTTTATTGTATGATTATATGATAGCGGTGTTTCGAGAGGGTGCGTTTCTGGATGAGGTATCGAATATATTGCTTCTCCCTACTTTTACCTCCCGAGGAGATCACGAATGTAAACTTAGAGAGATTCGAGCGCGCACGGAGGCTTTCCGGCAGTCGTTCTTCCCGCGAACCATACGCGACTGGAACAGAAAAGGGAGGTAATGACAGTGGCAAGTAAAGTGCCCTCCGCCATACACCGTTGGGTGGCTTGCGGAGTATAAATGCAGATGTAGATGTAGATGTTACTTCTGATAATATAATTTCAGGTCTTTCGAATACTTCTTATAATTTGAACATTCCAAATAATTCGACTGAACAGTCGAAACTTCAAGACTCAAATAATGGTAAACAATCTTCATCGATGGTATTATCTAAGATGGAGGATGACGTTGAGTGACTTATTGCAGTCGAGTAGCAAAGACGAAGTTGTAGCTCTAATGGGTATGGATACATGGACGGATCACAGAAAAATTACACATCAAGAAAGGTCATTCTTCAGCAAACAAGATGTATTACTACATGATAAACATCCATATAACATAGAGTTTAGGTCCACTGAACGCAACGGCAGGCATCTAACGCTTTACATGTGGTTCGGAACAATGGCAAATAAGGAAAATATTAGGAGATCCTGGCTTGTTTCTTCGAAATCAAAAAATGCAACTTCCTGTACTGCCCGCAAGGTAGATGTAGTCTATGAGTTCTTCGTCCTCCAGCAGTGGCCAACTTTTTATGGAACATTTTAAGGAGCGTGCATTAAATTTTGCTCTCCTTCGTCTGTCTTCATTTTATCACTATGTTGGCGACATGTTTATGGACTGGCCACACAGCATAGAAACTCTTGAGAACTTCCTTGTACATATGAACAGCATGCACCCAAACATCCAATTCACCGTCGAGACAGAGAAAGAAGGAAGGCTGCCATTTTTAGACATTTTGGTACAACGGAAGTCGGATGGACGTCTCGGCCACTCAGTGTACCGCAAGCCGATGCACACCGATCTACATCTTAGTGCCCAGAGTTTTCATCGTAGAGGCTAGAAGGTCGCAGTTTGAAATACATTGACATCGGAGCAAAAATTATCTCTGATGAGAACCACTTGGATTCCGAAATTAACCATCTGAAGTACGTGTTCCGAAACAATGGCTACGCTTCATGCAATATGAAGCCATTCTTCTCCAAGACAAGGAAACGTGAAAATGCCAGACTTCCACGTCACGAGCCAACGATTGTATTCCTTCCTTTCTGTGGCGCTGTATCCAGCAAAACAGGCACTCCTGGGAAGAAAAGGTATAAGACCTATTTTCCGATCTCCTAAGATGGTAAAGGAGATGCTACGACCTGTTAAGGACAGTGAAGGCCTCAGAATCCCTGGGATTTACAACATCCCTTGTGAGTGCCGGAGCAGTGACATCAGTCATTCCATCCACACCGTTTCTGACCCATGTGAAGAACTTTAACATCTGCAGAAATCTGCAGTTGCTGAACACAGTCTCACAAATACGAAATACTGCTTGCCGAAACAAAAGTTTTGTCCCAGGCTCCTACAAAATTCGGCTTTTGTATTTGAAGAGGTTGTAGAAATAAGAATGTGCGAGAAGAACTTCAGCCGTGACAGCAGATATAGCCATGGCGGTGCATAGAAACGAGCTCTCGGTGCAGAGAAGAGGCAGACGTTGACACCATCTGCGACAGTATTAGGTGATTGCCGTCCAATCAGAAGCCGCCAATGAACGATATAAGGCCATTACAGCAGTGGTTTTGACAGTCAGTTGCTCCTGACGTAGACGATGGAGATAATCGTCGAAAGCTCGACGTTTTACCCTGAACTGACATGGCAAGAAGTCCGAGAATGTTTAATACGACAGTGCCGTCGCCAAAGACTTCGTTCTCATATTCTACATGAAGGCACATGGACTAGAAAGGTAGGCGATTCCGGCAAGTAAGCTCTGATTGGTCAGCGACGTGTTACGTCACTTGGCAGCCAGAGCTGGCGGAGTCACGCACTGGAAATCTCACACGCTTAACCAGTTTTCATGTCTCTTTTCGTTCGATTTTGAGCACCTCATTGATGGGATTCAAGATGATTCCAAAGAATTAGTTTTTGAAATATTCGAAAGGAAATGTTAAGCGATAAAAGCACCGATAACGACACTTAATATCTAAGGCTAGCTGTAAATGATCGTCACTAAAACTTACGGCTCAAGAACGCGACTACGGTGAATATTTTACAGTTTTACGTTCTACTTTAGTTCAGTCATAATTAGAGAATATTATTATAGAGATGACGAAACTTATTTGATGATGTTGACGTGGAAAATTTAACTCGAAGTTGCTGAAGACGACGCATTCCAGAGAAGATGCTTCGTTGCATCCCATTTTGCTCTGTTATTCAAAAATTTAATGCGGATGAAAGTTTTCGTTCTTACATATAAATCAATTATTTTCTTTTTGATTGCGGGAAATCTTGGTTGTACTAGTGCTGCTAATGATTCCATCACACGTTTGCAACGTGAAATGTTTGCTGCATGAGAAAAAGCAAAAAATAATTTCGAAATCTGATATTGTAGCAAACCATCCAGGTGATGGAGAAGTAAGCCCACCTTTGGAAACTACACTTATCCAGTCTTGTTAGCTGTCAATTCTGCATCGATATGCAGCTGTGAAAAGTCAAAAAAGTGAATTTATTAATGTAACTAGCTCCCACAGCACGAAATACCTTTGAACAGTGGAGTTTCTTAAAACATCCCGCACCTTATCAATATGGATTTTACCTATACAAATGTAATCCCGGAATTTCATTACCCTCCATTAACTACTTTTTGGTGTTGCTATTTTTTTCCCGTCAGTGTATAACGCTTCAAAGGGACTTGCGTGGCCCTCTAAGGTGGCGACTAATATTTGGTGCGGTGAACGTACTTTGAGCAAAGCAAAAATAATTTTCGGAAAAATATTGCAACTGTTTAGAACATTACTACTCCGGAGGTAATATACAGTATTTTCCACGTAAAGTGGACTCTACCAGTATTTAATGTTTAGCATAAGACGGAAAAATTCCAGAAATATGAATATCCCAGTGCGGATGAAACTCTTGAATACGATTACTGTCACTGAACATGATTGCAATTTCTGTCTAAAGTTTTCACAAGATTGTCAAGTTCCTCTGACAAGGAATGTTGCGCTTTAATTGAGAATTGACTGGGAAGCAATCTGCTCATTTTTACGACTCATTGACGTTTTCTCACATTTAGATGGAACTATTGCTTCTATATTTACAACTCTGATCTTCTGAATACCTTTTCGTGCCCACTTCCTTGCCGTTGTCTTGAATGACCGTACACTTTTTAAGGCGTCTATGCTGCATCTTTGTGCTAGAGTGTGAAACAGAGCATCAAATGGTTCAAATGGCTCTGAGCACTATGGGACTTAACAGCTATGGTCATCAGTCCCCTAGAACTTAGAACTACTTAAACCTAACTAACCTAAGGACATCACACAACACCCAGTCATCACAAGGCAGAGAAAATCCCTGACCCCGCCGGGAATCGAACCCGGGAACCCGGGCGCGGGAAGCGGGAACGCTACCGCACGACCACGAGCTGCGGACAAACAGGGCATCAGGTGATGGTCTTATAAGGTGTACAATACAGGGTAATTAAAAAAAATAGTTCCTCGTCCAAGCCGTTCTGGTCGCCATGTCATCCCATTCATTCCTTCCGGCGTCATTCGGATGTTGACGGGGGGAGGGGGGGGGGGGGGGTGTCAGCGCACCACTCTGCCGGCCGTTTCGCAGACTGCACACCGTGTAGCCGCCACTACTCGGTCGAGAAAGCTCCTCAATTGACGCCATGAGGCTGAGTGCTCCTCGTACCAAGAAAAAAATTTGGCAGTACTGGGAATCCCAGCCCGGGTCCTTCACATGGCAGCCATCTATGCTTACCATAATACTGAGTAATTCAATTTTCAAATTTATGAAAATGAAGAGAAGTCTTAATTTCACATATCTAAGACGCCAACCGCAGATCGCACCACAAACGAACCTAACGCTAACGCTACAACTACAACTAATGCAGTTGACTAGGTTCGAACTAGAAGGACTGAAGTGCTTACCGTTCAGCTGAATGGGAAGTAATTTGCTGTTAGACTGGCATTTGCTAGCAACTGCTTCGGTAGACATATTAATACTCATTGCGAGCTGAACTCACGGCAGTAGAGCCGTCGATTGCTATGAAAACTTGAATAACGACATTTACATAGCTGAGAAGGTAATCTGCTAAAAGGAAGATACTCAACGTGATAGCAAGAGTAAGTAAATAATTTTGGCAGGATGTTTTACGTCGTATAGAACATATGGGTAACTCACACATGCGCAAGAAGACTAATTTTCAGTATGCTCACTTGATTGCATAGCACTAGAGTAACAAGTGAGTGGGGAACATTTCATCTGCCGTAAATATATTACAAAACGTCTACAGACAAAAGCTGATCATTCTCAGCACACATCTTGATCCCTAGTGACTTAACAGTTGTTTCTGCACACCATTTCCGGCCTGGTTCAGCAACAGTAATCCAATTTTCAAATAAAAAGAAAATATCTGTTGTAGATATTTATTTTATAAGTGAGACGTTTCCCGTTAGTGGCACATCGTCAGAAATTCTGCAGATTAACTATAACGTATTTATGACATAAAGTTGTGTTTACGAGCCTATCCGTCCTATGCTACGTAACTATTCACTTAAGTAACTTGCCTTAGATAGCGTAAACCGCACTGGTCAAAAAGTAAACACTGAATGGAGTGTAACCGCAGTCGTCAAATATAAAAACGGAAGTCTGAAAAGGGAAATAATTTTTTATAAAAATACCTTCTCAAACACAACTACTAGAACGGTCTTTCCGTATCTGTTGGCGCAAAGAACCAAACCGGCAGTTATTACACACACTCACCAAATCTCGGAGAAAACTGGTGTGGACAGGATTGCGAAGAACAGGCATATCGCACAACACTAGACAATATCTGCGCTGTTCTGACGTGAATGAACAGTTGACTGTAAGCGCCAAGCGATGGCACTATCCGTGTGTGGTATACGGCCATCGTTACTCATTGAACGATAATTAAAAAACAGTACTACAAGTCAGTGCCAGTAGTACATACTTCAAATAAATTAATGGATATTAAATGATACCTTAAAAGAAGTTAAAATAACATGAGCACTTACTAGGAGGTAGCTGCGAAAAACAATTCTTCGTTTGCGGAGGATCTAAATGTTAGCGGGCACGCCGAACTAACAACAGATTGTTTGCAAATCATTCACGTGGCAAAGTTTACTCTGCTGGGGGAGTTGGAACATTAAAATGTTTGAGACATTGGTAAGATTTGAGTCTCAAAGAGCAACTTGTCACTAAGAACAGCATTTATATAACATTATGATGACAGCTTTACAAAAGTTTCATTAGCCTCTATGGTTAAGCAACCGCCAGCAGCACTTTCGTTTGTCACCCATCAGTATGAACTCGTGTATACTCCACTGCTTTTCAACTTCATAATTGTTTTAACTACTTTTAAGGTATTATTTAATAACTATTAATTTATTATTAATTATTATTAATTATTACTATTTATTACATGTATTTATTAAAAACACTTCTGGCACTGTCTTGTACCATTGTTTTTAAATATCCTTCAATATGTAAATGATGACAAATAACAGGCACCGCGAGCTCCATAGATTGGCGCTTTCAGTCAGCTGTTCATTCGCGTTAGAACAGTAAGCGACACGCTGTTGCACCCAACACGCTTCACAGCGCATATTGTCTGCTGTTGTGCAATATGCCTGTTCACTGCAGTCCTATCCACACGCCGGGTTTCTCCATGATTTGGTGAGTGTGACTGTCTAATAACTCCAGGTTTGGTTCTTCGTGCTCACAGATACGGAAAGGCCATTATGTTTTAGTAGGAATTTTTATAAAAAATTAGTTCCCTTTTCAGGCTTCCACTTTTATATTTGACGATTGTGGTTACACTCCACTCAGTGTTTACTTTTTGACTAGGACGGTTCACGCTGTCTAAGGCAAGTTCTTTTTATAAGTTACTCAAGTCAATAGATACTTAACAGCGGTTGGATAGGCTCGTAGCCACAACCTTAGGTAATACGTAAACTATTGCAAATTTACAGAAATTCTGAAGATGCGCCACCAGCCCGAAACGCATCAATTTTAAAATAAATATCAGCAACTGAGACTGGCTGAAAAGTTTTTAAAACGTCATTAGGACAATAGGTACCCACCAATTGCAAAATTCACTAACCAGCTGTGCAGTGTATCAGCATTGTCTCCGTGGTCAAGCGGTAGATCATAAAACACACATCATACTGACAAATGCATGAAATGTTTCAAGAGGTCAAGAAGAATAGCAGTTCCTTAAGGGTCAGCTGGGTGGACAATTTCGTCTTGAAAAGTTCATATGCATTAACGTCCAATATCCAGTAAATGTGGAAATTCAGGTGCTTGAACTCGACGCCTCCATTACCGATACAGTGCAAACGTCTGAAAGAGATAGCGAAGCGCTTGCGGGGAAAAAGCGTCACTCACTCACCCCCGACAAACGTTTTTTTGCAGTATCGTTCTTCCTTCTTCACCGCGCCTCCTCCCAGTACTATACAACTCCTAGTTCTTCACTAACCCACCCCTAGTAAAATGGTTCAAATGGCTCTGAGCACTATGGGACTTAACATCTGTGGTCATCAGTCCCCTAGAACTTAGAACTACTTAAACCTAACTAACCTAAGGACATCACATACATCCATGCCCGAGGCAGGATTCGAACCTGCGACCGTAGCAGTCGCGCGGATCTGGACTGCGCGCCTAGAACCGCTAGACCACCGCGGCCGGCCCCACCCCTAGTACTTCTTGCTTAGACTCTCTACCAAATGATAGTCGTACGCTCTCCTTGTTGGCTGCTATTGCAATGTTAGCACCAGAGCTATCACGAGTATCATTTACGACAGTGCTGGACAGTTATTGGCAACAGTTCACCACATCCATCACAGATATGCCATAAGTTCGGCTACAGTGTCCCCACACGAACTTCAGCTGCATCATTTCCTATGTCACGAAATTTTCCATTTGTGCTGGCACGCTGCATCCTCTGTGATCAGTACAGTTATTGTAATCAATTCCCTAGTATCAGAGAACATGTTATAGTACGTAATGAACTGTGTGAAATTGTTTGACTTCCACAGCGTTTCTATTCTTGCGGCATCGTGGCCCTGATCAGGACTGGGGTGTGATTGCCTGTACGCTTGCGAACACAGTACAACAACGGGACTCATTGTTGGGTCACGAGAAGCATTGAGCTCCAGTGCAGTTGTCGGTCACTAATGACACATTTGCCAGAGCAGGCCATACGGCGGAAGTGTTTCCGGCACAGTTTCTGAAGGTCGCCCTTCGTGGAAACCGCGACTGCGGATTCAGAGATAGGTCCCAAATTGAGGCAACCGACATGGACGAGCTCAAAAAGTTTCGGTGCATGGGAGTGTAATACAGAATTAGAGGATTTGTTCCAAAACCCGTATAAACTTGAAATTTAGTATATGAATAGGTCCCGTGTAATAAGAAATTATATCTTATATATAATTATATATATTTACTGGCCAAGATTGGTTACAGAATTGGACCAATAGTCAAGCAGCAGCATACGTTTCGTGAAAATTACGTACAATTTTTCATTTTCCAACCAAACATCGGCAATGGTAAAAGGATCTTTGACTTAACAATGTGTTAACCGGCTGCAATGTATTTGCTTTTACAATATCATACAATAGATTAACGGCTGGCACTAAGAATTGCGAGCCAATAATTTACCGTCTACGAATTTATAACTTGTTCATATCTAATAAAATGGTCACGGGAGCTTACAAAATTACGTTTCTTCTTTACGTTTTTCCATTAATGACTCTCCCATTTGGTTTTACTACCTGTTGAATGGTCCCTTTTTCGATACATGAACTAGTTACGGTGCCCTGAAATACGCAAGCAGACGGAACGAATTGTCTCGTTTTTGTTCTACCGTGGCGTGCCCAAGTCGCTGACATGAATTGCGAAACCGGGTAAGCAGGTCATCGGAACAGTCGGGATGATTTTATTCCGACCACTGTACTTGCGCCGGAGGAAAAGCGTCGGCATTTTTATAGAAGATCCCATAGAGGGCATCTTGTGCCTCATTTTAATGTCACTGGCTTATTGTTTTATTGTTCTTTTGTACATCCTTTACATTTTTAAGCGTCATTAGCTTTATTCATATTGTATCTAATTAGATATGGCCATAAGTTCGGCTACAGGGTCCCCACACAAATTTCAGCTGCATCCTTTCCTATGTCACGAAATTTTCCATTTGTGCTGGCACGCTGCGTCCTCTGTGATCTTGCCTCTTTTGTATATAATGATTACTACGTTCCGATTAAAAAATTGTAGGCCACATTTCTGTATATTTGACTGGAAACTGGAACGTATCCATCTTCACACCGTTACTGTGGTTACTCCTGAGGTGCTTTTAAGCCATCTTTGATCTGCAGACGTTACATTCATGTCCCCAGAGAGGACATCTTGTGTCTAATTTCAATGTCAATGTTTTATTGTTTTGTCGTTTTTTGGTACTAATTTTATATTTTTTAGCGTCATTGGTACTGTTCCTCTTCTTATTCTTTTGCTTGAGCCTTTGTCCCGCAGTCTTCGCAGGATCGGCACAGTTACAATCGGGTTTGGCATGGTTATTTCGAAGGGGTGGCCAGATGCCCTTCCTGCCACTACCCTGTACCCCTGGAACAGAATCAGTGTATGTCAGCTGTCTGCGTCTAGTGTAAATCATGAAAGAGTGCAAACGTGTTGCAAATGTCTACGAATCGTGTAACTGAGGCGGGACGCGGGGACCAGCCCGGTACTCACCTAATGGGATGGGGAAAACCGCCTAAAAACCACATCCAGGCTGGCCGGCACACCGGCCCTCGTTGGTAAACCGCTGGGCGGATTCGATCCGGGGCCGGCGGGCCTACCCGAGTCCAGGAAGCAGCGCATTAGGGCTCTCGTCTAACTTGGCGGGTCGTCATTGGTACTGTTCCTATTGTAACTAATATAGTTACTATTACCTGTTTTGTATAAAATGATGATTATGTTCTGAGTCAAAATTTGTGAGCCACACTTCTATATCTTTGGCTAGAAATGGCAAAATATGGATTTCATACCATTACTATGGCTACTGGTGGCGTCTTTGTAGGTAATATTTGCACAACAAAATGTCACACACGAATTCTCATAGAGGGCACTTTTGGTCTAGCTCGAATGTTAATGGTTTATTTCTTTATTACGCTTATTTCTCATGTTCTTTTATTATATTTTATGCAAGCCTATTTTTATACTTACGTGGCTGGTCGTAAGCCAAATATTTCATACTGCAACTGTATTTTTACTGACGTTATTCGTATCTGACGGCCTCCGACTATCACTGCCGTAATGCTGGAGATGGTGGGCGGAGCTTTCGCTCTTTATGCGACGGCAGTTGTATGTCACACAGCTGCTGCTTTCAAACCAGACTAGAGCAGTTAGTGGTCCATGCCACAATATCCAGCAGTCAGCAAGGGTATCTCGCCTTCTATTTATACTGCAGTAATATTAATACAACTTTCAAAATTTGCAACCAAGAACATCCACAGTTCATTGTGTGGCAACTTTAAATGGTTGCCTGCCTCGGTGATGGATGCATTTCCCTATCACGTGAAAAAAAAAAGTTCCTAGATATGATGAAAATGGAGAATCTGATTTTTCTCGATGGCTGTCAATCCGAAGATGCAATTTGTTTCACAGATCGAAGAGCTACGACAACGTTCAAATGGTTCAAATGGCTCTGGGCACTATGGGACTCAACATCTGTGGTCATCAGTCCCCTAGAACTTAGAACTACTTAAACCTAACTAACCTAAGGACATCACACACATCCATGCCCGAGGCAGGATTCGAACCTGCGACCGTAGCGGTCACGCGGTTCCAGACTGACGCGCCTAGAACCGCACGGCCACACCGGCCGGCCTTCCACAACGTACTGTATTACTTAATCGCTACTGCAGTATACAACTAAGAAGACCGTTACGTAAGTGACCGTTGAGAGCAGTTTTACCGAGATCAGTCACGAGTCCGATTCACACATGGCTGTCAACGGCGAGCAAAAATGCCACGCTATATGCGAGTCAACTCACAACTAATAATCGAAGCTAAGTAGCCGAAAATCAACGCAAAACAATCTAAATTAATTACCAAGCGGAACTCCAAATCTAAAGTGCGGTCGTCGTACATAAACTATGTATGTTGTGCAAAATGGTTCAAATGGCTCTGAGCACTATGGGACTCAACTGCTGAGGTCATTAGTCCCCTAGAACTTAGAACTAGTTAAACCTAACTAACCTAAGGACTTCACAAACATCCATGGCCGAGGCAGGATTCGAACCTGCGACCGTAGCGGTCTTGCGGTTCCAGACTGCAGCGCCTTTAACCGCACGGCCACTTCGGCCGGCCTATGTTGTGCAGCTGATAGTTAAATACTACAGAGCGAACTGGTCTTAGGAGACCACATGGTAATCGGCTTTTGTATCTTTTTTTTGTATATTTATCGTACGTGAAATTCAGAGCTCAAACATCATTATCCACAAATAGTTCGATGAGACTCTCAAAAATTCTCTAGAAAATAGACTTTGACATTTTTACAGCGCCTTTAATACCCTAAACTAAGAGTAGTTATTCTGATGGAATGTGTGGCTCTGTGGTAGAATGCTTGTGTACCACATGGTGATACCATGCTCAATTACCGGCTGATGCAAATTTTTAAATAAATTTGCATGTTTTATGTGCATTTCTGTGAAGCATAAAATTAAAACAGAATGTGAATCTGTAATACTTTTCAAATTCAAACCATCTTTCTTAAAAGATCGGTAATTGATAATTTATATTAGGTCTCCAACTTTGCTTCCGCCGTTTTGCAATAGACGGCAGTAGCGGCAAGTGGGGCCCAGGTGGTTGGTTATAGGTGTAATGCAATACGTTTAGACGTCTGTAAACATAATGCCATAAAATATTAGTAAATTTATGATTGCATCATAAGGTTGTTCTCGATTAAGTACGTCAACTTACGCACCCATTTCTCGCCATTTGTGGGAAGTTTTAATTTTCTGCTTTAACGCGAATAAATCTGCCGCTGTGGCTCTTAAAAATCTGGGTAAGACCGATGGTGAGGGAACTATTAGTGGAAGAACGTGCAGAGAATGTTTTCAACGCCTTACGAACGATGGTTTTGATGTCGAAGACGGCATGGCGGTGGAAGACAGAACGTTTTCGTAGCTAGTGAAACGGACGAAGACAGTCACTATAAGGTATAGGTATGGAGATGTAACACTTGTTAATGGATATGCACCAACAAACGTAGGAACAGACACCACACATTCATATAATTGATTCGTCTAGAGGAGGAGCAATGGACCTACCTTCCTCAGTGCGGACGCACCAGTATGTCCAACTTCCTGTGGGAATCTCTGACTAGCGAGCATGGAGGAAATGGACAGGGACTGCGAATAGATAGTGCTCGGTGGGAATGTGGGTCGGCTGTGAGGCGTGCAGAGATGGTCCGTCCAGTTGCGATAACACTGTGTCCTGGATGGCGCAGTGGTTAACGCGCCTGCCTAGTAAGCAGGAGATCCTGGGTTCAAATCCCGGTCCGGCACACATTTTCGCTGATTCTGCGTAATGTCGCGATGCAGCTCATGTCAGTAGCGTCTTCCCTTTCCTTCCTCCCCCCCCCCCCCCCATCCACCTTCAATTTACGTATAAGAAATTGAAGTAACTCAACAGAGTGCATATAGAAAACTGAAGAACAATAAGGCACCAGGAGAAGATAGGATAACTGCAGAGGTGTTGAAGACAGCAGGTGGAATGCTTCAGAAAGGGATATACAGTCTCATAAGTGAAGTATGGAGAAAGGAGGAAATCCCGAAAGAGTGGAGGTCACCTACCATTATCCCACTGCACAAAAAGAACACTAAAAGGGTCTGTAGTAACTATAAAGGTATTTCTTTACTAAGTGTATCATACAAACTGCTATCATTAATAATTTTTGAAAGGCTGAAGCGTTTTTCTGAAGATATTGTTGGAAAGTACAACGAAGGTTTTGGGAGGAATATCAACCATGGATCAAATTTTCACCAGGAGACAAATCCAGGAGAAGTGCTGGGACTTCAGTCATCAGTTCCTGGTAATATTTGGAAAATTCTCAAAGGCGTATGACAGTATACACAGTTCAAGTATTTACAATATCAAAATGGTTCAAATGGCTCTAAGCACTATGGGACTTAACATCTGAGGTCATCAGGCCCTTAGACTTAGAACTATTTAAACTTAACTAACCTAAGGACATCACATACAGCCTTGTCCGAGGCAGGATTCGAACCTGCGACCGTATGTACAACATCCTGAGGGAGCTTCGCATACCAAAGAGGTATGGTGAAATACCAGAGGGAGCTATCCAAGGAATTCAACGTCAGAACAGGTGTGAGACAAGGCGATGCCACTTCAACATTGCTTTTTAATTTGGTCCTGGAGGAAATAATTCGGGAAATGAAAAGAGAGGGTAAAGGGGTGAATCTGAATGGAAGAACACAGCTATTGGAATATGCAGACGACATTGCAGCCATAGCGGAATGAGGGGAAGAGATGGCAGGAACGGTAGGGGACTCAGCAAAGAATGCCAGTAAGACTGGACTGAAGATCAATATGCAGGAGACTGAAACGGCAGAAGTATCCAGAGAAGCCCCTAATAATGCCCCATTACAGGTTGGAATATGGAGTATAACCAGAGTGGAAAATTTTAAACACCTTGACGCCTGGTTCAACGGGTATATACCCTAAATCAAGAAATCAACGTATTATCAGTGAATCTAAAACATATTTCAGTCTGGAGCAGATAATGTCATCAAAAAATCTGTCCATTAAAATCAAATTTAAGGCATATACTGCAGTGATAATAACGATGTTGTTGCATGGGACAGAAAGGTTAAGTACCACAAAAAAATGAAGAGAACCTGCTGATCTTTGAACAGAAAATCACGAGAAAGATTTCTGAACTAATCTGCGAAGAGAACGCATGGAGACGTAGAACAGAACGGGAACTGTACGACCTAATGAAACAACTGAACATTGTGTAGAAAATGAAAGCGCAGAGAATAGGCCTGGTAGGGCACATTGCTAGAAGGCCAGAAACGAGTTGGGCTTATGGGAAAACTATATATAACTCGTCCAATTGGAAGACCAACGAAGCGATGGGAGGATGAACTATAGAAGGACCTTCAGCAGTTGGGTGTCCGTGAGAACCGGATACAAAGTGCACAATATTGCCATCTATGGAGAAACATTGTGAAGTCGGCGCATGATCTTCGGAGTCCATGGTTGCCGATATATACAAGGTGGTCCATTGATCGTGACCGGGCCAAATATCTCACGAAATAAGCGTCAAACGAAAACTGCAAAGAACGAAACTCGTCCAGCTTGAAGGGGGAAACCAGGTGGCGCTATGGTTGGCCCGCTAGATGGCGCTGCCATAGGTCAAACGGATATCAACTGGGTTTTTTAAAATATGAACCCACATTTTTAATTACATATTCGTGTAGTACGTAAAGAAATATGAATGTTTTAGTTGGACCACTTTTTTCGCTTTGTGGTAGATGGCGCTGTAATAGTCACAAACATATGGCTCACAATTTTAGACTAACAGTTGGTAACAGGTATGTTTTTTAAATTAAAATACAGAACGTAGGTACGTTTGAACATTTTATTTCGGTTGTTCCAATGTGATACATATACCTCTGTGACCTTATCATTTCTGTGAACGCATGCTGTTACAGCGTGATTACTTGTTAATACCACATTAATGCAATAAATGCTCTAAATGATGTCCGTCAACCTCAATGCATTTGGCAATACGTGTAACGAAATTCCTCTCAACAGCGAGTACTTCGCCTTCCGGAATGTTCGCACATGCATTGACAATGCGCTGACGCATGTTGTCAGGCGTTGTCGGTGGATCACGATTGTTAATATCCTTTAACTTTTCCCACAAAAAGAAATCCGGAGACGTCAGATCCGGTGAACTAGCGGGCCATGGTATGGTGCTTCGACGACCAATCCACCTGTCATGAAATATGCTATTCAATACCGCTTCAACCGCACGCGAGCTGTGTGCCGGACATCCATAATGTTGGAAGTACATCGCTATTCTGTCATTCAGTGAAACATCTTGTAGTAACATCGGTAGAACATTACGTAGGAAATCAGCATACATCGCACCATTTAGATTGCCATCGATAAAATGGGGGCCAATTATCCTTCCTCCCATAATGCCGCAACATACATTAACCCGCCAGTGTCGCTGATGTTCCATTTGTCGCAGCCATCGTGGATTTTCCGTTGCCCAATAGTGCATATTATGCCAGTTTACGTTACCACCGTTGGTGAATGACACTTCGGCGCTAAATAGAACGCGTGCAAAAAATCTGTCAGCGTCCCGTAATTTCTCTTGTGCCCTGTGGCAGAACTGTACACGACGTTCAAAGTCGCCGCCATGCTATTCCTGGTGCATAGAAACATGGTACGGGTGCAATCGATGTTGATGTAGCATTCTCAACACCGACGTTTTTGAGATTCCCGATTCTCGCGCAGTTTGTCTGCTACTGATGTGCGGAGTAGCCGCGACAGCAGCTAAAACACCTACTTGGGCATCGTCATTTGTTGCAGGCCGTGGTTGACGTTTCACATGTGGCTGAACACTTCCTGTTTCCTTGAATAACGTAACTACTCGGCGAACGGTCCGGACACTTGGATGATATCGTCCAGGATACCGAGCAGCATACATAGCACACGCCCGTTGGGTATTTTGATCACAATAGCCATACATCAACACTATATCGACCTTTTCCGCAATTGGTAAACGGTCCATTTTTACACGGGTAATGTATCAACTTCCGAACACTCAGGAATATGAAAAAAGGCATTGGTCCGATGTCTGCTATGGGTCTGGAGAAAATGATTACAAAATTCGAAAAGACAGGTTCTTTTGAAGTGCAATGTGGCGGAGAGGGGAAAGCAGTTGATCCGACATCTGTGGAAGATGTGGCCACAGCATTGCCGGAGGGGTCGAGCGGTGTGGTGCAAATATGTAGTGCACGAGGAATTGCTCGAACGTTGGGCATGCCTATGATCTGGGTGCATAAAATCCTACGATACGTTCTGCATTAGGATTCATACAAAATCACCCATGTTCAGGAGCTGCTTTCTGCTGACCTACCAGCAATACAAACGTTCGTTCTGGAGTTTCTTGCTCACATGGAAACGGACAATGAGTGGCGATGGAACATTCTGTGCACAGACGAAGCCCATTTCTATCTCCAACGAAATTTTAAATTTGTGGTAAGTTCCTATGGGACCAAACTGCTGAGGTCATCGGTCCCTAGGCTTACACACTACTTAATCTAACTTAAACTAACTTACGCTAAGGACAACACACACAACCATGCCCGAGGGAGGACTCGAATCTCCGATGGGGGGGAGCCGTACGGACCGTGGCAAGGCGCCCAAGACGGCTCCAACGAAATGTCTATGCAGAATTGCAGAATATGGACAAAGGCAAAATCCGCACGCACATGAACCAATACCACTTCATCCTGCAAAGGTGACTGTGTGATGTGGCTTGAGGGCATCATTTATTATAGGGCCGTAATTTTTCGAGGAGATGAGTACTGAGGGACCTATTCCCTGTACCGTCACTGGTAAACGCTATGACAATCATTTACGCACCAACGCCATTCCAATCTTTCAACAGCGTGTATATGTGGACAGGATCATTTTTATGCAAGATGGCGCTTCTCGGCACATAGCACAGCCAGTGAAGCGGCTGCTACAGAGGCATTTCGGAAATGCTAGATTTATCATTTCCCCTACAACCTGGCCATACAGATCACCTGATCTTAATCCGTGTGGCTGGTGGCTTTATCTGAAAGATATTGTTTTCAGTGCTCCAATTAACGAACGTAGCTGAATTGAAGGCACGCACTGTGCAACGCATTCTGAACGTGACTCCCGAGACATTCCAGTCTGTTGAGGGATATGTTGTTCCTCGATTTGAACTTGTGGCAGAAAACGGTGGACAGCATACTGAAAATGTCTTGCGCCAGTCTCACGAAAATTGGAAACCATTGTCATTTTGGCCCCAAGACAATTAATAGCCGATGTCATTTTGCTTTTTGTGGCCTCAGGACAATTAAAACTGATTTTTCTCATCCGATGTGGAACGATACCGCTGTGGTGGATGGACTTACGTAACAGTGCCACCACTGTTGACTGCACATAGTCATGCATATTTAACAGTACGGAAGGTGTAATGTGCAACTCAAACCATAGCCGTCGTATTGCGGTTAATCTGTCCCTTTACGTTCAGACGCTTACAGCGCTATCTATTGGTGAAAATTTCATTCATTCTTATTTTATTTACTTATTTATTTGTTTGTTCCATGACGTTCGCCCTGCGTCAATAATGTGCTGTTCAAATTTGACGTTATTTTGAGCAGTGGCTCTCTTTCTACGGTGTTCTGAAACTGGAACTTTAATTATGCACACCCTGTATTTTATACTTCACGGAAGTCGTCGCAGAACATGCATCTGTGTTTAAAAAAGTGTACTTGCCAGGAATCGAACTACAGACCCGCAATGTGGCAGCTGAGCATCTGCCACATAGCTACACAGCCACTCGGAAAATAGACCGTACTTTAGTGTGTGGTAGGCTCTCTGAAAACTTCAAAGTCGATTTTCTCAAGAATTTTTGAGAGTTGCATCACCTTGCTTTGGGTGACTGATACTGGAATATTACACCTCACTTAACATAAAAATAAAAATAAAAAATTACAGGAATCCCATTGCCGTATGGTCTCTTTGTTTGCCTGTTGTCGTGATGTGCCATAGGCTTTGTAAGCCACTTGTCACCATAGGCTCTGAACAGCGCAGCGACCTCCGAAGATGCGTCTATTCTACCCGCAAATAAAACAGCTATAAAAAAATTCTTTTTATTGCCAAAGATATTCGGAAACATTTGTTATAGATCTTACTATTAAATTCCCTGCCGGCCGTGTTGGCCGAGCGGTTCTAGGCGCTACAGTTTGGAACCACGCGACCGCTACGGCGCAGGTTCGAATCCTGCCTCGGGCATGGCTGCGTGTGATGTCCTTAGGTTAGTTAGGATTAAGTAGTTCTAAGTTCTAGGGGACTGATGACCTTAGAAGTTAAGTCCCATAGTGCTCAGAGCCACTTGAACCATTAAATTCCCAATTACGTCCAAAGCTGAGATGCTATTCCAATGCCGGAGAGCTCTGGAAAGAGTGACAAGTTAGGGGGAAAATAAGCTGACGACATCTATTACACTTCAGAGGCCCTGAATCCGAATATGGCTTTATTTTCTCTTTTGGCTCTAGTTTTGAAGATATTTATATTTTTGGATTTTAATCAAATGTTCCCATAGACGCTGATTTTCGTCAGTATCGTTGATCTTTATTTTCACCTAACTTTTCACTTTCTGTAACTTTTCGCAATTAAACATTCTAATAAATTCTTTGAAATTTATTTTGTATTTTTATTTTTCTGTTTCAGGAAAACATGAGTTCTTCACGAAGAGGATGCATAAACAACCCCAATGTGTTCTGTTATATTTGAGGTGAATACTGCCTACAGAAACAAAGACGGAGCATCACAGAATTTGTAAAGCGAGAATATCTTGCATATTTTGGAGTACAGCTTGGAGACCAAGACACACTACTGGCCATTAAAATTGCTACACCACGAAGATGACGTGCTACAGACGCGAAATTTAACCGAAAGGAAGAAGATGCTGTGATATGCAAATTATTAGCTTTTCAGAGCATTCACACAAGGTTGGCGCCGGTGGCGACACCTACAACGTGCTGACATGAGAAAAGTTGCCAACCGATTTCTCATACACAAACAGCAGTTGACCGGCGTTGCCTGGTGAAATGTTGTTGTGATGCCTCGTGTAAGGAGGAGAAATGCGTACCATCACGTTTCCGACTTTGATAAAGGTCGGATTGTAGCATATCGCGATTGCGGTTTATCGTATCGCAACATTGCAGCTCGCGTTGGTCGAGTTCCAATGACTGTTAGCAGAATATGGAATCGGTGGATTCAGGAGGGTAATATGGAAAGCCGTGCTGGATCCCAACGGCCTCGTATCACTAGCAGTCGAGATGACAGGCATCTTATCCGCCTGGTTGGAACGAATCGTGCAGCCACGTCTCGATAGCTGAGTCAACAGAGGGAGACGTTTGCAAGACAGCAACCATGTGCACGAACAGTTCGAAGACGTTTGCAGCATAGCATCAGCTCGGAGACTATGGCTGCGGTTACCCTTGACGACGCATCACAGACAGGAGCGCCTGCGATGGTGTACTCAACGACGAACCTGGGTGCACGAATAGCAAAAAGTCATTTTTTCGGATGAACCCAGGTTATGTTTACAGCATCATGATGGTCGCATCCGTGTTTGGCGACATCGCGATGAACGCACATTGGAAGCGTGTATTCGTCAACGCCATACTGGCGTATCACCCGGCGTGATGGTATGGGTGCTGTTGGTTACACGTCTCGGTCACCTCTTGTTTGCATTGACGGCACTCTGAACAGTGGACGTCATATTTCAGATGTGTTACGATCCGTGGCTCTACCCTTCATTCGATCCCTGCTAAACCCTACATTTCAGCAAGATAATGCACGACCGCATGATGCAGGTCCTGTACGGGCCTTTCTGGATACAGAAAATGTTCTACTGTTGCGCTGGCCAGCACATTCTCCAGATCTCTCACCAATTGAAAACGTCTGGTCAATGGTGGCCGAGCAACTGGCTCGTCACAATACAACAGTCACTACTCTTGATGAACTGTGGTATCGTGTTGAAGCTGCATGGGCAGCTGTACCTGTACACGCCATCCAAGCTCTGTTTGACTCAATACCCAGGCGTATCAAGGCCACTATTACGGCCAGAGGTGGTTGTTCTGGGTACTGATTTCTCAGGATCTATGCACCTAAATTTGGTGAAAATGTAATCACATGTCAGTTGTAGTATAATATATTTGTCCAATGAATACCCGTTTATCATCTGCATTTCTTCTTGGTGTAGCAATTTTAATGGCCAGTAGTGTAGATTATGAGCTCCCAACATTATTTGTAAAAATCGTGTAGAGTGTCTTCGACAGAAAAATGGACAGAGATAACGTTTAAATTTCGGTGTACTAAAGCTCTGTCGAGAGCCACAAAAGCACCACGATGACTGTCACTTTTGTGTTGTGGATGTCAAAGGCTTGCCGGCCGACGTGGCCGAGCGGTTCTAGGCACTACAGTCTGGAACAGCGCGACCGCTACGGTCGCAGGTTCGGATCCTGCCTCGGGCATGGATATGTGTGATGTCCTTAGGTTAGTTAGGTTTAAGTAGTTCTAAGTTCTAGGGAACTGATGACCTCAGAAGTTAAGTCCCATAGTGCTCAGAGCCGTTTGAACCATTTTTGTTTTTGTCAAAGGTTTCAGCCGATTCAAAAAACGTAAATGGGAGTATCCAAATTCAAAATCAGCCAGGAGACCTGTAGCACACAGTGAAGAAGTTCCTATACCAGTATTTACTAAACTACCTGACCGTATAGATATCAGAACCTGAAGAAATACAGGATTTAGAGTGCAAAAACAGAATCAGCAGTGGAAGTGAATATGAAGGAGAAATTTCTACACCTAAATTGTTCACTCAAGAGAAACTAAATCATGTGGTACGAGATCTTAATTTGTCAAAGAACAGAGCAGAACTTGTGGCGTCCAGGCTAAAGGAAAACAACTGTCTTAGTGCAGAAGCGAAAATTTCGTTATACCGTACAACAGAAGCAGCTGTTCTGCAATTCTTCAGCCAGTACGAAGAATTTGTATATTAGAAAAACACTCCTGGTCTACTCATTCAGATGGTGTCACAGGACTATCAACCAAAAGACTGGCGGATTTTTATAGACAGCTCCACCGTAAGCCTGAAATGTGTCTTGCTCCCCAAAGGGAACATATCTGCATCCATTCCCATTGGACACTCAACAAGACTGAAAGAGGAATATGGAACGATAAGGTGTATAACTCTGCTTCCGCTGTTTTTCCCCAACATTTGAGGCTTTAATGAAACAAACTGGTAACACATGTATCATTCAAAGTATTTTCCATCGCTGGCCACTGCTTTCTCCCATCTTTCGGGCAGTGTATGAATCTCGCGTCGAAAAAATTGTTCATCTTTTGAAGCGATCCACGAATCGATCCAATTTGTGACTTCTTCATGAGATCGGAAGTGTTGGTCAGCCAGGCGATGCACCATTGATCTGGGCAGGTGAGAGTCAGAGGGAGCAATGTCTGGAGAATACGGCGGGTGGTGTAGGACTTCCCATTTCAACGTTTCCAAGTACGTTTTGACCTCTTTTGCAACGTGGGGTCGAGCGTTGAAGTGCTGCAAAATCACTTTATCTTGCCTCTCGCTGTACTGCGGCCGTTTGTCTTTTAATGCTCTGCTCAAACGCATTAATTGCGTTCAATAACGAGCACCTGAGATTGCTTCACTTGGTTTTAACACCTCATAGAACACGACGCCGAGCTGGTCCCACCAAATGCACAGCATGATCTTGGAGCCGTGAATATTCGGTTTGGCTGTCAACGTGGAAGCATGGTCGAGATATCCCCATGATTTTTTGCATTTAGGGTTATCGTAATGAACCCATTTTTCGTTCCCGGTCACAATGCGATGCAGAAATCCCTTCCGTTTTTGCCTCTGAAGCAATTGTTCACAAACACACAAACGACGTCCAACGTCTCATGGTTTCATATTAAACGGGACCTAAGTTCCTTAGTTCTGAATCATACCCATAGCCTTGAGACGTTTTGAAATGGCTTACTGTGTTACTCTCACTAATCGTGCCAATTCTTCTTGAGTTTGACGCGAGTCTTCACTCAGCAATGTCTCCAGTTCTGCATATTCGAAAACATTCTCTCTTTCACCACTATGCCGGTCTACGACGTTAGAATCATCGTTCTTGAAGCGTTGAAACCACTAACGACACGTTCTTTCATTAATAGCGTCCTTACCGTACCTACTAGAGTCCATTCGATGAGATTCAGCCGCTGTTTTCTTCATAATGAAACAATACAGTAACACCTCCCGCAAATCACGAGAATTAGGCTTGTAAACTGACAGTTTCAATCAAGAACAACTTTATGATGCAGACACAAATCGACTAATGTTTGAATTAGGTTATGTTGACCGAGGTCCAAGCTAACTGCCTGACGTCTGCGATCTGTTTCTTTCGACCGCTACTTACCATTGTCGCCACCTATCGGCAAACGGCGGAAGCAAAGCTGTACACCTTATATCAAAATTATTTTGCAGAAATTACTCTAACATAAACATCAGTGGTCTATTTATTGCGATCTGAAGATGGTAAACATCGTACTTGGACAGCAGTGTGGGTACACGAAGAACCCTTGTTTTATATGCTTATGGCACAGTAGAGCAAAACAAGATAATTGGAGGGAAGGTCTTACTGTAGGTGCAGCCAACATCATTCTTCCTTCATTGCACATAAAGCTAGGACTGATGAAGCAATTTGTTAGAGCCATAGATAAAGAAGGCAACTGTTTCAAAAGCATATGTAGATTTTTTCCTGCGCTGACAATTGAAAAATTGAAAGCAGGTATATTTGATGGGCTCCAGACTCGCAAACTCCAGAATGGTTCCAACGTGACAAAGTTCATGAATGATTCAGAACTGTCGGCCCGACGCAGTTGCGAAAAACTTCTTAGGGAATCATAAGGCTGGCAATTACAAAGAAATTATGCAGAACGTGTTGACAACCTTTAAAAAGTTGGGTGTTAATATGAGTATCAAAGTGCGTTTCCTCCACAGCCATTTACCAAGATTTCCAGATAACTTAGGCGATTACAGCGAGGCGCAAGGGGAGAGGTTCTACTAAGAAATTAAGATAATGGGAGACAGATATCAAGGCAAGTAGGACACACATATGATGGCCGACTGCTGTTGATGCCTCCAACTTGATTGTCCTGGAGATCAATACAGCAGAAAAACAAACCGACATCGTTTCATGAAGGAGTAATTGCTAGAATCTCATTGAATGCAGGCATAGTGTTTTGTCTGCTATAAAGTAATGCTATATAATTAGTTAATTACAGTACTTAATATATCATTTTGGTGTTATTTAAGACAGTAATAATGTGATTTGTGATCAGGATACGCCTACTCAAACATGATATTGCTGAATGTATTCATCAATAAATGTTAAACTGCCACAAAACGGGAGCCAATTTAGCAAAACTGAGCCCATATTCGCGCTCAGAAACACAGAGGGGCCCTAAAAGTACTTAAAAGTCATTGGCTAAGAAAACAGTGTTTAGCAGTGTAATAATTTTATCGTAAGGCACAATAACCTGGTGTAAGTCTTTGAATTGAATACCACTACGTCGACTTGCTTGTCGCTGAAATAACGGCATCCGGTGCTCCCTGGCTGTTATTGGAAATGGTTCAAATGGCTCTGAGCACTATGGGACTCAACATCGGTGGTCATCAGTCCCCTAGAACTTAGAACTACTTAAACCTTACTAACCTAAGGACATCACACACATCCATGACCGAGGCAGGATTCGAACCTGCGACCGTAGCGGGCTGTTATTCATCCATGTACTGACATTGCCTAGCTTTTTTTCTTTTTTTTACCAGCTGAAAACACATCGGGACTGGCCGACACATCGGCCCTCGTCGTTAGTCAGCCGGTCGGATTCGATACAGGGCCGGCGCAACTACTAGAATCCCCGAAGCGGCGCGTTATGCGCTGGGATATCTTTTTCTGTTGTATTTTCTTTTTTCCTTTTTTAAATTTTTGCTTTCTCTCTTGGGCCGCCCATCTGCCCTTATAGTCTTCCCTTGCTCTCTCCAGTTAATGCCTTCTTTGACGAGCAGGTTGGCTATAATACACTGAAGCGCCAAAGAAACTCGTATACGCATGCATATTCAAATACAAATGTAAACAGGCAGAATACGGAGCTGCAGTCGGCAATGCCTGTATAAGACAACAAGTGTCTGTCGCAGTTGTTAGATCGATTACTGCTGCTACAATGGCATGTTATCAAGATTTAAGTGAGTTTGAACGTGGCACGGCGTACGAGCGATGGGACACAGTATCTCCGAGGTAGCGATAGTGGGGATTTTCCCGTACGTCCATTTCACGAGTGTACCGTGAATACCAGGAATCCGGTAAAACATCAAATCTCCGACATCGCTGCGGCCGGAAAAAGATCCTGCAAGAACGGGACCAACGACGACCGAAGACAAAGTGCAACCCTTCCGTAAATTGCTGCAGATTTCAGTGCTGGGCCATCAACAAGTGTTAGCGTGCGAACCATTCAACGAAACATCATCGATATGGGCTTTCGGAGCCGAACGCCTACTCGTGTACCCTTGATGGCTGTACAACACAAAGCTTTATGTCACGCCTCGGCCCGTCAACACCGACACTGGACTGCTGATGACTGGAAACATGTTGCCTGGTCAGACGAGTCTCGTTTCAAATTGTATCGAGCTGGTGGATTTGTACGGGTATGGAGACAACCTCGTGAATACACCTCCCTCCATGTCAGCAGCGGACTGTTCAAGACTGTGTAATGGTGTGGGGCGACTGCAGTTGGAGTAATATGGGACTCCAGATACGTCTAGATACGACTCTGGCAGGTGAAACGTACGCAAGTATCCTGTCTGATCACCTGCATCCATTCATGTCGAGTGTGGATTCCAACGGACTTGAGCAATTCCAGCAGGACAATGCGACACCCCACACGTCTAGAATTGCTACAAAGTGGCCTCAGGAACACTCTTCTGAATTTAAACATTTCCGATGGCCACCAAACTCCCCAGACATGAACATTATTTATATCTCGGATGCCTTGAAACGTGCTGTTCGGAAGAGATCTCCACGACGTTGTACTCTTACGGACTTATGGACAGACCTGCAAGATTCATGGTGTCAATTCCTTCCAGTACTACTTCAGACATTAGTCGAGTCAATGCCACGTCTTGTTGCGGCACTTCTGCTTGCTCGCGGGGCCCTACACGATATTAGGCAGGTGTACCAGTTTCTTTGGCTCTTCAGTGCAGTAGTGCACTGTGCTCTCTTCTTTTGACTGTCGAAATGCTAAATATCTGGCATTAGACATAAAACGGCAACCATCTGCCTCCTGAAATGAACTGCTGTTCTCCACTCAAAAAAGTAAAAGTAAAATGTATTTTATATTTCTTCTTGAGACATTGCACAGTCAAGTATTGGTTTTGGTGATGCGATAGAGGAATAATCTAGTTCATCTTCCAGTTGTCGTGGGGGGAATCGATGCGCGATTGGAATTCAATAATTAATGCAACACTTTTTTTTGTCAGCCTGTTTCGGTAAAAAAAATGGGGAATTTGTTGTGGGACATCGTGGAGTATTCCTGCTTCAGCCCCTATAGTTTAATGAAGTTCCCATAAATAATAAGTAATGCAACACGTGTTTTTTTCTTGGCCAGTTTCGGTTGAAAAAATGCAGAATTTGTTGTGGGACATCGTGGAATATTCCTGCCTCAGCCTCCACAGTTTCATGAAGATCCGATAGGTGGCGGTCCTAAATGTAGCCTTCAAAATGGCGTCTGTACCGGAGGTGCGTTCCAAGCAGAGAGCTGCCATTGAGTTCCTTCTGGAGGAAAAATAGAGCATCGCAGATACTCATAGGCGCTTGCAGAATGTCTACGGAGACCTAGCAGTGAACAAAACCGCGGTGAGTCGTCGGCGAGGCGTCTGTCATAATCGCAACAAGGTCGCGCAGTGCTTATCGCAGTGGACTCGCGTTCGGGAGGACGATGGTTCAAACTAGCGTCCGGCCTTCCAGGTTTAGGTTTTCCGCGGTTTCCCTAAATCTCTCCAGCCAAATGCCGGGATGGTTCCTTTGACAGAATCCGAACTTGTGCTCCGTCTCTAATGTCCTCGATGTCGACGTGACCTTAAGCCCAATCTTCCTTCCTTCTTTCATTCACACAGTCGCGACTCCTGAGATGGTGGAACGTGCGGACAGTCTCATTTGAGGTGATCGACGGGCCGCAGTCAAACACCTCGATGCTCAACTGTACGTCTCTGTTGGTGGTGTTGGCACACTCGTCCAGCAGATGCGGTACTCAAAGGCATGTGACCGCTGGATTTTTTGGCGCCTACCAGAAGACCATAAAGAGCAACGAAAGACTACCTGTGCAGAAAAAAAATGGCAATCCATTTGCCATGCTACCTCTCCTCCAAGGAAAAAATAAAAGCCCCATTCTCACCCAGTAAAGCCATGGCGACGGTCTTCTGAGACTCTGAAGGGGTATCCTATTTTATGACCTCCCTCATGGTGCAACGTTCAGCTCTGAAGTGTACTGATACCCAGAGGAAATTGAAGAAATGACTTCAGCGTGTTCGTCACCACAAAAATGCAAACGAAGTTCTCCTTCTCCATGACAGCGCAAAGCCTCATACAAGCCTGCGCACCCGAAAGGAGCTCATAAAACTTCATTGGACCGCTCTCCCTCAGTCACCCTACAGCCCAGATCTCGCACCTTCCGAATTCTATCTGTACGGCCCAATGAAGGATGCACCCCGCGGAAGGAGTACGTGGGCAATGGGGAGACTATCGATACAGAAAGACGTTGGCTCTGACGTCGAGCAGTAGAGTGATACCATGCGGGCATATAGGCCCTCCGTGTAAGACAGCATAAGGACGTCGCGTTGAACGGAAATTATGTTGGAAAATCGGGTTTTGTAGCCAAACGAGTGGCGGTTAATATGGTGTATTGGAATCTGGAATAAAACCAACCTGCTTTCGGAAAAATATGTGTTTCGTTACTTATTGAACGCCCCTCGTAACCAACCTTGCAATGACCATTGCGGCTGCGCCCGCTATGCCCTACCATTCATACATGTAAACTATGAGTCTCTTATCGCGTCTGTATCCAGCTCGAGTTCAAGCACTTCTGCGTCTTCGTCGCTGCTGGATGGGGATGTAATACCTGTGAGTATGTAACTACGAAAATCTCGGGAGAGATGTTTGTGACGATATCGAAAATAATTCAATAGTGGTTTGTTTGGCTGCATACACGAACAATTTAAACTCGAACAACAATAATAATTTAGCACTATAGAATACCTTAGCTTATTAAATGTTGAAGTGTTTTGGCTTTGTAGAGGAAAACCCATAATTGCGGTGAGTACATTTTTTTTGATTCATGATTCAAGAAAATACATGTCCAGAGTACAGTTTCATACGCCATACCAAGTAGCAAACTGAAAAATGCCTTTGATCCAAGAGATTTTCTACTGGCGAATACAAAGAAGTTTTTCTTCAAAAAATCTTTGGTTCTTGGACGACAAATTAAGATACTACTAGTGACGCGAAAATGAGGCATCATTAGTAGGCCCTCCGAATTTAAATTCTCTAGAAGAATGGGAGGAAAAAAAAACATTTTTCCTGACTCATGCAAACAAGCTAGAACTCATTGAGTCGACATAGCAACCTAAATGCCTTGTGGTCGTCTTTTCTCCAAACTTGGAGCCATGGTCTGATGACAGAAAAATACGCTTTCTTGTAAACACCTATAAAAGATGATATTTTTGGCAGCGTATTAGAAACATACTGACTAAAATAAACATAATTTTTCAGTGCGAAAAGAGTATCACTAGTAATAATGTCGCACGGGTGTAGCGTGGAATTTACGTCAAAGTCTATGTTTATTTTTGGAACATTTGTCCCATACTCCTTACACTTGTATTTAATTTTATATCCATTTTGATTAATGCACACAAATAAAAATATCCCTATATCATTACAAATAATAATTTTGTTATGTAAAAGCTTAAAATACAGTAAAAAGCGAACATCATCTTGGAATACTGACGGTATCGATAACTTTTCCGACATTATTTAGGTATCGATACTATTTTAGGAACTGGTATCGACAGTAAATATTGTATCGAATCTGGTATTGGAATATCCCTACATAAGCGAGATGCAGGATATGAGCCTATATTGGCAGAAGACATCTAGGATGGAATAACGAAACGAAAATATTTTTATGCTAAGGATAGGCTTCAGTCAGATGACAAAAGACGTAGAGACACTGTGTAAAGAGTTTTAATAAGCAGAATATGGTAGCTATTGCGGGAAGTGTTGGGAAAAGTCTTGGAATGGACTGGTCTGTGACATCAGCAATGATTTGGACGAGATCGCTGCTGAGACTCGAACCTCTAAAATTGACTTCGTACAGCTGCTATACATCTACATCTACCATCTTCAATCTACATCTATACTCTGCAAACCATTGTTAACGTGATAATCGACACCATCTTGACAGTCTTGTGAAGGAAGTTAATATGGGACTTGAGTTGACGTTAATCACCGCTGACTTGGCCATTTGATGGTATCCACAGGTCACCTACATCTGAATGAGAAAAGGTATTTCGTTGTCCGTATCAGTGTGACAGTAGCGGGAGGATCGGTGACGATTCAAAGCCAAATTCCTGTGACAGCATGTAGATAGGCTAGACCCTTTATTAAGCTCAAATTAGTTGGAAAGTATCCTTTCAGGCCTAAGATCCCCTAAATCACAGACATCAGTCCGATAAATGGGAAATTCATATAATCTGGTTAATTAAGCTTGTTTTACGGAAATATGTGAGGAATTATGAGACAATGGATAAAATGATTGATAGACTTTGATTTTGATATTTTTTGACCTCGTAGCGGCTTTTAAATCGCGAAGTAATATCAAGGCTTAGAAGGATATAGCGTATCTTATTTCTCTGCGAGTAATTCTTTGCAAATAAGGAGCGTAATCATTGATGCCTAATGTAATGAATCAGACGTATTGACATATAAAAATTTATACTGAACAAATGTTTCAAGATAGTTTCGAGTGTGTGAATATTTATAGAAATAATTGGCAAGTATACCAAGCTTTTAAACGGTGTTATTGATACATATGATCTACCTCAACAAATACTTTAATTCTTTTTATATTTGCAGATGACATATGTGGTTTACAGAAGAAGTGAAGACACATGAGAATTATTTCGAAAACAGGATAGCATCCAGAAAGAATTTTTCATTCTGTAGGAAGGGAGGGGGGATGGGGTGCGATGATTTCAAACTTCCTGGCAGACTGAAACTGAGTGCCGGACCGACAGTCGAACTCGACACTTCTGCCCTTGACGGGAAACAATAACTTTATCTTGGAACTCCTCCATTTCATCCGTGTTTGCACAGAAAAACAACAATATGGGAATTGTGAGTCCATCTTAATGCAAAACCCATTTTGTTATTTATTTACTTATTTATTCCCCAACTACTGACAAAAAGCAAGGGATCCCAATAACATTCAGAAAAAACAACACAGTTCTAAAATAGACTAAGACCAGACAAAAGAAACTAAGACAAATTCAGCAATGCTAGAATATACCAACTCACAAGTAACTCCTGTCAGGCCCAATACACACCACAAACAAGAAGAAATTTCCGAACAAGGTACACAGAGCACATGAGAGTTCAAAAGAGTGACAGCCCACTTTCAACTTTCGCAGAACTCCTAATGAATGAAAATCATAACCCCACTAAGATCGAAAGCGATCTACACACCCTGAAACACAGCAACAGTTTACACCGACAACTAACAACAGAAGAAAATTACTACATACAAAAGGCTATAGTGGAAGGGAAAAATGTAATGGACGAAAACAACACTTTGCAACAACATACTCTTTACCGCTCTGATAGAACTGACGCAGGACACAGAACAGAAAGCACACACACGCAAACACGCAAAAGAACGACTACCCATCCACACACAGAGACATCAATAGCGAACAGAAGTCGTCAGAACTCCTGCTAAAGTTTTCATAGCCTTCTCGCAACATGCAATACATTTCTCGCGACACGCGCGAACAGCAAGATGGCGCAAGTTTTGTTTTTCTGTGTATAAAATTAGCTGCAGGCCGCCCAACAAACGTGAGTACATGACAAACTAAGTTACAGCCTAGTATACACCAAAACTGGATCCACAACACTACCGCAATCCCAGTTGTATAACGCTGACATACGTAAGTTCACGTTTTAGTATTTGCTTACTAACAGCCGCTCACACAGTTGCAGATGACATGATGTATGGCGAGGAAAACGGCAAAAGAAAAAGTACTGAAAATATGCCGCAAAGAGCGACAACAATTCTTAAAACCATGCTGTAAAGTACAATAAATAACGTCGTATGGAAGTATCCACAGAAAACAACATTTAAAAAACAAACAGTACAAATTTAATAATGTGTTACAGTGTTTTATAACTGGGCAATTTATGGATTTAAACAACCCACTGATGATGGCGATCTTTGTCGCGAAAAGTAGTTTGGGGGAATAAATAAATAACAAAAAGTGTTTTGCATCAAGGCGGACTCGCAATAATCCATTTTGTTGTTTTCGAATGCAAACACGGACCAAATAGAAGAGTTCCAAGATAAAGTTACAGCAGTTGTGGTAGGTCAGGGCAGCACCGGCAACGTGAAGTAATAACGTCACCACAGTCCACGTTTCCGCATTTGCCGCACGCATGTCGGAATGACACGGATGCCACCCCGATCCCTTGTTTATATGTTGGTGCTTATTTACCTGCATCGGAGTCGCGTTACGTTGCATCTATGTTGCAGCAACGCCCGCAAACGGAAACTTTTTGGTCGCCCCTTTATATCAGGAAGAACACACGATGAAATTTTTACGTGTTCTGGGAGTATACACGGCGCGAAATCCAGTGCACAGAGCTACCACCTCTGGCAGCCACAACGGCTCCAACTCGGCTGGGCAGCAAGTCGAACAGAGATCGGATGACTGATACGGGTAGCGGTGGCGTGCCAGACTCTCAGCAGTTGGCGAGCAGACATAAATACACTCCTGGAAATTGAAATAAGAACACCGTGAATTCATTGTCCCAGGAAGGGGAAACTTTATTGACACATTCCTGGGGTCAGATACATCACATGATCACACTGACAGAACCACAGGCACATAGACACAGGCAACAGAGCATCCACAATGTCGGCACTAGTACAGTGTATATCCACCTTTCGCAGCAATGCAGGCTGCTATTCTCCCATGGAGACGATCGTAGAGATGCTGGATGTAGTCCTGTGGAACGGCTTGCCATGCCATTTCCACCTTGCGCCTCAGTTGGACCAGCGTTCGTGCTGGACGTGCAGACCGCGTGAGACGACGCTTCATCCAGTCCCAAACATGCTCAATGGGGGACAGATCCGGAGATCTTGCTGGCCAGGGTAGTTGACTTACACCTTCTAGAGCACGTTGGGTGGCACGGGATACATGCGGACGTGCATTGTCCTGTTGGAACAGCAAGTTCCCTTGCCGGTCTAGGAATGGTAGAACGATGGGTTCAATGACGGTTTGGATGTACCGTGCACTATTCAGTGTCCCCTCGACGTTCACCAGTGGTGTACGGCCAGTGCAGGAGATCGCTCCCCACACCATGATGCCGGGTGTTGGCCCTGTGTGCCTCGGTCGTATGCAGTCCTGATTGTGGCGCTCACCTGCACGGCGCCAAACACGCATACGACCATCATTGGCACCAAGGCAGAAGCGACTCTCATCGCTGAAGACGACACGTCTCCATTCGTCCCTCCATTCACGCCTGTCGCGACACCACTGGAGGCGGGCTGCACGATGTTGGGGCGTGAGCGGAAGACGGCCTAACGGTGTGCGGGACCGTAGCCCAGCTTCATGGAGACGGTTGCGAATGGTCCTCGCCGATACCCCAGGAGCAACAGTGTCCCTAATTTGCTGGGAAGTGGCGGTGCGGTCCCCTACGGCACTGCGTAGGATCCTACGGTCTTGGCGTGCATCCGTGCGTCGCTGCGGTCCGGTCCCAGGTCGACGGGCACGTGCACCTTCCGCCGACCACTGGCGACAACATCGATGTACTGTGGAGACCTCACGCCCCACGTGTTGAGCAATTCGGCGGTACGTCCACCCGGCCTCCCGCATGCCCACTATACGCCCTCGCTCAAAGTCCGTCAACTGCACTTACGGTTCACGTCCACGCTGTCGCGGCATGCTACCAGTGTTAAAGACTGCGATGGAGCTCCGTATGCCACGGCAAACTGGCTGACACTGACGGCGGCGGTGCACAAATGCTGCGCAGCTAGCGCCATTCGACGGCCAACACCGCGGTTTCTGGTGTGTCCGCTGTGCCGTGCGTGTGATCATTGCTTGTACAGCCCTCTCGCAGTGTCCGGAGCAAGTGTGGTGGGTCTGACACACCGGTGTCAATGTGTTCTTTTTTCCATTTCCAGGAGTGTAGATGAGAGATCTGGAGAACGTGTCGGTCAGGACAACAGTTGCAAGACAGCACCGGCAACGTGAAATCTTGCGTTCTTTAGTTGAAATATAACGTCATGGAGGCCTCGAAGATAGGGCACAACTACCGGTCTTACCATGTCGGAAATGTAACGCCTCCTGTCCAAGTTACTGTGAAAGAGAGATGATCGTACTGTCTACCCAGTGTTATCCTCATACCATCTTACCAGGAGCTGATAAAGGATGCTATCTGGTAACGTTTATTCTCACCGGAATCTCCTTATACGTATACATTGCGTGATCAAAAGTATCCGGACATCTGGCTGAAAATGACTTACAAGTTCGTGGCGTCCTCCATCGATAATGCTGGAATTCAATATGGTAATGGCCCACCCTTAACCTTGATGACAGCTTCCACTATAGCACGCATACTTTCAATCAAATTCTCAAATGTTTCTTGGGGAATGGCAGCCCATTCTTCATGGAGTGCTGCGCTCGGGAGAGTTATCGATGTCTGTCGGTGAGGCCTGGCACGAAGTTGGCGTTCCAAAACATCCAGAAGGTGTTCTACAGGATTCAGGTCAGGACTCTGTGCACGCCAGTCCATTACAGGGATGCTATTGCCGTATATCCACTCTGCTACAGGCCGTGCATTATGAACAGGTGCTCTATCGTGTTGAAAGATGGACTCGCCATCCCCGAATTGCTCTTCAACAGTGGGAAGCACGAAGGTGCTTAAAACATCAATTTAGGCCTGTGCTGTGGGAGTGCCACGCAAAACAACGAGGGATGCAAGCCCCCTCCACGAAAAACGCGACCACACCAATACACCACCGCCTCCGAATTTTACTGTTGGCACTACAAACGGTGGAGGATGTCGCTCACCGGACATTCGCCATACCCACACCCTGCCATCGGATCGCCACATTGTGTACCGTGATTCGTCCTCCACACGACGTTTTCCACTGTTCAATCGTCCATTGTTTACGCTCCTTACATCAAGTGAGGCGTTGCTTGGCATTTACCGGCGTGATGTTTGGCTTAGGAGCAGCCGCTCGACCATGAAATCCGAGTTTTCTCACCTCCCGCCAAACTGTCACAGTACTTGCAGTGGATTCTGATGCAATTTGGAATTCCTATATGACGGTCTAGATGGATGCCTGCCTATTACACATGACGACCCTCTTCAACTGTCGGCAGTCTGCCAGTCAACAGACGAGATCGGCCTGTACGCCTTTGTGCTGTACGTGTCCCTTCACGTTTCCACTTCACTATCACATCGGAAACAGAGGACCCATTGATTTTTATGAGTGTGGAAATCTCGAGTAGACACCTAGCACACAAGTGGCACCCAGTCACCTGACCACGTTCGAAGTCCTTGAGTTCTGCGGAGCGCCCCATTCTGCTCTCTCATGATGTCTAATGACCATTGAGGTCGCCAGGAATACCTGGCATTAGGCTGTAGCACAATGCACTAATACGAAAAACGTATGTTTTTGGGGTGTCTGGAGACATTTGCTCACATAGTGCACGTTCGTCGTGGTGTGTCTACATCTACAATTACATACATACTCCGCAATCCATGCCAGAGGTTACCTTGTACCACGAACAGTCATTCTCTTTCCTGTTCCACTCGCAAATGAGGCAAGGGAAAAACGATGGTCTATACCTCTCTGCACGAGCGGAGTCCTTACGCGAAATCTGCGTTGGCGGCAGTACGATCTTTCTGGAGTCAGCCACAAAGTCCGATTCCCTAAATTTTCTAAATAGTGTTTCGCGAAAAGAACGTCGGCTTCCTTCCAGTGATTCCTATTTGAGTTCATGGAGCATTTCCGTAATAATATCCTGTTGCGACCTATCACCACGCCTCCGAACTGCTTCGTTGTCTTTCTTTAATTCGACCTGGCAGGGATCTCTCACACTCAAACAGTACTCAAGAATGGGTCGAACTAATTTTCTAAACGCGGTCTAGTTTATACATAAGCTGCACTTTCTCAGATTTCTCTCAATAAATCGAAGTCGGCGATTCACCTTCTCTGCTACCGACCTTACGTACTCGTCCCATTTCATGTAACTTTGCAACGTCACGCCTACACATTGAATCAACGTAACTCCGTCAAGTAGCATACCACTTATATGTATTCGAACATCAGAGGATTGTTTTTCCTACTCATCTGCATTAACTTGCTTTCCTACATTTCGAGCAAACTGCCATTCGTCACACCAAATAAAAATGTGTTTAAGTTCTCCCGTATCTTCGTACAGTCACTCAGCGACAACACGTTCTAGTACACCACAGCATCGCCAGCAAACAGTTGCACATTGCTGGTCATCCTATCTGTCAGATAGTTTATGTACCGTATATAGATAACAGGAGCGATTCTATCACAGTTTCCTGTGCCACTGCTGACGATGCCCTTGTCTCTGATGAAAACTCATCGCCCGGACAATGTACTGGGTTCTGTTACTAAACAAGTCTTGGAGCTATTCACACATCTGAGAACCTGTTACGTATTCTAGGACTTCGTTAACAATCTGCAGTGAGGTATTGTGTCAGATGCTGAAGCTAAATTTTGGAATATGGAGTGTGTATGTTGCCCTTTATCCATGGTTCGCAGGATATCGTGCGAGAAAAGGGCAAGCTGAGTTTCGCACGAGAAATATTTGGTCCGCCATTGTCGAATTCCGACACGAGATGATACACATTTCTGTTTCTTACACGAGGCAGAACTCTACCTTCTCACGAACCAACATTATTCGTATGTGATTTCTGAATGAGAAACCCAGTGCGTAATCTTTCGTTGTAAAAAACTGGTAGATGGCGTTACACCTGCCTGCATTGCACAGATGCGTTGACATGCGTATCATTAGTATATCCAAATAGGTATACACTTCATGACACTATGACGTTGGTTGCATGCTGTCTTCACGGCGCAGTAATTTTAATGGCTAGAACTGTCACATCCGGAATATTGTGCAGAAACCGATTGCTGATGGCTTTACTATAGAAATACTCTCCAACATAATTGAAGGTCAGACGAAAGAACTATTTCTTTGCTTGCATTCACTAATATTTTTGGGTGGCTCTGAGCATTAGCAAAGAATTTTATAGCCAGGAACTAGCTGCTAAGAACGCGCACAGTCGACCGGCTGATAATTATGATTAACCAAATTGAGGCTCATCTACCATATTAGGAACTTCTTCTTGCATAAAGTGCGGATAACGGGACTGGAACCGCCCCCCTCCTCCCTCCTACACACACACACACACACACACACACACACACACACACACACACATATTCACGTGCGCGGTAGTGCCACGTTGTTCATAGAACGTAAGCCGGAAATGCTAAAAACGCTCTTTTAAACCTGAAGGTCTGTCTTATATGGCTCATAAAAATGAGTGTAGGCTTGTACGTTCATCAGATAACCCCCAGCGAAACTGGAGACTGCCCAGAAACACGACTGAACTTTGAAAGTATTGTCGAAAACAGCTTGTAATTTTCCTTGAATTCTCATTGTCTCAACAGAATATCTTGTGCTAATAAAATGCGTTGAGATATTGGCAGAAAACATAAGCTGGAGGTCAAAATTTTACAGTCACTGCTGATATCAGCACGCAAGTGAAAACTGTTACGAGATTTACGATGATGTGCATGAAGCCCCTACTTACAGTGCAGACTGGCGTTCTGATAAACGCTTACAAAGAATGACACGCTTCGATTATGTTACTTGTTGCTACGTCGAAACGCTAATGAAATGAGTCATCAGTTACAGGCATAAAAATGCGCGTCCAGACAAATCAGATTGCTGACTGTGTGAATTTAATTGCGCTTGAGGAATGCGAGACGTTGTATTTCTGTGATATAAGTTTTTAAGCGCGTAGCTAAATACTATAAACTGCTTGCAGATTTTCATGGGGCTCCATACTGAGTCTTTCAAGTTCGTTGAAGTGACTGCATACATTAAAAATGAATACTAATAATAATAATAATAATAATAACATAAAAGAAAAACATTTTTAGCGAACAGAAAAGGTAAACACGTGAACTATTTCGCTGTGCAAACGTCGATGGTTACCTAGATACTTATGCCGATAACACTAGTGATAGTATAATATAACGTACCGTAGTATAATAATGTCTGAAAGTTGAATGATTGCCCAAATCATGTCAAAGTGATTTGAGCTATCGACGTTACTTTGCATGGCAGCCGGAAGCGAAATTTGACAATTGCTCACAGCAGTATTCATTAAAATATCACAGTGCAAACTTCATGCGCTTCGTTTTAGTTATTTATTTTGCTAAAGAAGAATAGTATACTGAGGTGACAACAGTCGTGGAATAGCGGTATGTACACATACAGATGGCGGTAGTATTGCGTCCATAAAGTACATGTTCAGAAAAAAAACAGAGCACCTTGAACGACTAGAGACAGGACATTCACATTCACAGGACATGTGCATTGGTATGTTCTTCAGAAATGATTAGCATTTGAACCATGTCGGCCCTCAGGTTCAAGGTCAACATCGATATCGCGGCGCAAACCCACCTACCGGTAAAATATGCCTGCGACTCTCGTTGTCGCCATAAACCGAAGGTAATGATTTAGTGTGACTTGAGCAGACGTGCGGGATGCCTCGCAGACGTATGCGTGAACCGTACCGTTAAATTAGTGAGTTTAAGAGAGGGCGCATCATTGGCATGAGGGAATGTGATACATACATCCGGGAGATTGCTGCTCGTGTGGGACGTAGTGTTTCGGCAGTTTAATGGGTGTGTGCAGAATGGTTCACGAAACACGACGAGATGGGTCAGGTCGCACCACTCAGACCGCCCCCTGAGAAGATCCACACTTCATCCGAATAGCACTGCATGACAGATCTGCGTCCTCCTCGGCTCTGGCACAACAGTGGAACAGTGTAACCCATCGTACACTATCATAGGTGACTGTCCGTCGCCGTTCATTACGGCATAGGTTATGTATGCGTCGCCCACTTCTCCGCCTACCTTTGACGAATGTGCAGAAACATGTTAGACGGCAATGGTGTATTTGTGCTAATTCATGTTCTGCTTGTTTGCAAATGTTGACAGCAGCCGCGAAGGATTAGCCGAGCGGTCTCAGGCGCTGCAGTAATGGACTGTGTGGCTGGTCCCGGCGGAGGTTCGAGTCCTCCCTCGGGCATGGGTGTGTGTGTTTGTCCTTAGGATAATTTAGGTTATGTAGTGTATAAGCTTAGGGACTGATGACCTTAGCAGTTAAGTCCCATAAGACTTCACACACATTTGAACATCTGTTAACAGCATTTTTGTTTGCCACAGACAGAGGGAGCGGCAACACAGTGACTGCATTCGCACAAGACAAACAGCGCCAACTCAAAGCTTTATGGTGTGGGATGCTATTGGGTACAGCCACAAATCACAGCTGGTGCATGCCCAGGACACTGTGACCGGTGTGACCTACGCGAATGACATCGTGCGACGTGTAGGCATACCACAACACCCCAGATGCCATTTTTCTACAAGACAATGCACGACCACATGTTGCTGCACGAAAACGTACCTTCTTGGTGTGACAGGATGTCAGCCTTTTACCCCGTCACCCAACTTGTCGCCAATCGAAAATGTGTGGGATATAGTGAAACGACGGGTGCAGCGCTGTGATTCAATGCCAACCACCACAGATGAATTTTGGAACCAGGTGAATGCAGCATGGATGGCTATACCACACGACGTCATCCGCGCAATATACGCGTTGATGTCATCACGTATGAAACAAGTTACCAGGGCTCATGGCGGATCCTATGCCTACTAAGCAACAAGACACATGTTGAACCGAGGCGACTGAAATGCTAATCATTTCCGCAGAGCATAGTAATGTACATGTCCTGTGAATATGAACGTCCTGTCTCTAGTCGTACAAGTTGTTCTGTTTTTTGTGGATGTGAGTGTATAAAAGGGCAGCGTATTGGCGAAGCTGTCGTTTGTACTCAGGCGATTTACGTGAAAAAGATTCCGACGTGGTTATGGCAGCACAACGGGAATTAACACACTTTGAATGTGGAATGATAGTTGGAGCTAGACACATGGGACATTTCATTTTGGAAATCGTTGGGGAATTCAATATTCCGAGATCTACAGTGTCAAGAGTGTGCCGAGAATACCAAATTTCAGACTTTACCTCTCACCATGAACAACGCAATGGCTGACGGTGGAGAGAGCAGTGCAGTTGTTAGTGCATATTTCTATGCACCAGGAATTGCATGGCGACGACTTTGAAAGTCGTGTACAGTTCTGCCACTCGGCACAAGAGAAATTACGGGACGATGACAGATTTTTTGCACGCGTTCTATTTACTGACGAAGCGACATTCACCAACAGCGGTAACGTAAACCGGCATAATATGCACTATTGGGCAACGGAAAATCCACGACGGCTGCAACAAGTGGAACATCAGCGACCTTGGCGGGTTAATGTATGGTGCGGCATTATGGAAGGAAGGATAATTGGCCCCCATTTTTTCGATGGCAATCTAAATGGTGCAATGTATGCTGATTTCCTACGTAATGTTCTACCGATGTTACTACAAGATGTTTCACTGCATGACAGAATGGCGATGTACTTCCAACATGATGGATGTCCGGCATATGGCTCGCGTGCGGCTGAAGCGGTATTGAATAGCATATTTCATGACAGGTGGATTGGTCGTCGAAGCACCATACCATGGCCCGCACGTTCAGCAGATCTGACGTCCCTCGGATTTCTTTCTGTGGGGAAAGTTGAAGGATATTTGCTATCGTGATCCACCGACAACGCCTAGCAACAAGCGTCAGCGCATTGTCAATGCATGTGCGAACATTACGGAAGGCGAACTACTCGCCGTTGAGAGGAATGTCGTTACGCGTATTGCCAAATGCATTGAGGTTGACGGACATCATTTTGAGCATTTATTGCATTAATGTGGTATTTACAGGTAATCACTCTGCACAGCATGCGTTCTCAGAAATGATAAGTTCACAAAGGTACATGTATCATATTGGAACAACCGACATAAAATGTTCAAACGTACCTAAGTTCTGTATTTCAGTTTGAAAAACCTACCTGTTACCAACTGCTCGTCTAAAAATTGTGACTATTACAGCGCCATCTATCACAAAGCGGAAAACTGGTCCAACTAAAACATTAATATTTCTTTACGTACTACACGAATATGTAATAAAAAATGGAGGTTCCTATTTTAAAAACGCAGTTGATATCCGTTTGACCTATGGCAGCGCCATCTAGCGGCCAATCATAGCGCCACCTGGTTTCCCCCTTCAAGCTAGACAAGTTTCGTTCTTTGTAGTTTTTTCGTTTGACGCTTATTTCGTGAGAAATTTGGCCCGGTCACGATCAATGGACCACCCTGTATAGTTAAGGCTCACTGGCCATTTGACCATCTTCTTCTGTACGGATGCACAAACAGTGCCCGATCTCTTACGGAAATCGGCAGTAAAGCCGCGAGTAATCAGTATGATGGGCAGGGGCACTATGAATATAGTGCGGGGCAATAAGTTACGAATGTGAGTCTCACGGGAGGCGTGCCAGAGAAAAGTCCCTGCAGTCGCACTATCCTCTGTGTCCTCGATTGCTCCGATGGATAGAGCGTTTGCCATGTAAGCAGGAGATCCCGGGTTCGAGTCCCGGTCGGGGCACACATTTTCAACTGTCCCCGTTGACTTATATCAACGCCTGTATGGAGCTAAGGATATTCTTTTCATTGTAAAAATAGGTATGTATATGGCTCCTTACGAGCCCTAATTTTTCTTGTCTTATCATCGTGGTCCGTATGTGAAATGCACATTGGTGACAATAGAACCGTTCCGCAGTCTGTCTAAAATACCGATTCTCTAAATTTTCTCAATAGTGTTGCTCGTAAAGAACGTCGCCTTTCCTCCAGGGATTCTCATTTTGAGCTCCCGAAGCATCTCCGTAATACTTGCGTGTTGATACAACCTACCAGTAGCCGGCCGAAGTGGCCGTGCGGTTAAAGGCGCTGCAGTCTGGAACCGCAAGACCGCTGCGGTCGCAGGTTCGAATCCTGCCTCGGGCATGGATGTTTGTGATGTCCTTCGGTTAGTTAGGTTTAACTAGTTCTAAGTTCTAGGGGACTAATGACCTCAGCAGTTGAGTCCCATAGTGCTCAGAGCCATTTGAACCAACCTACCAGTAACAAATCTAGCAGCCCGCCTCGCAATTCCTTCGATGTCTTCCTTTAATCCAACCTGGTGCGGATCCCAAACACTCGAGCAGTACTCAAGAATGGATAGGACTAGTGTCCTATACACGGTCTCTTTTACAGATGAACCACACTTCCCTGTAATTCTCCCAGTAAACCCAAATCGACCATCTGCTTTCCCTACTACAACCATTACGTGCGCGTTCCATTTGCTATCGCTTTACAACGTTTCGCCTAGATATTTAATCGACTTGACTGTATCAAACGGCAAACTGCTAATGCTGTACTGGGGAACAGTATGGAATTGTTGCTCCTACTCATCTGCATTAAGTTACACTACATTTAGAGCTAGCTGCCATTCATCACACCGATTAGAAATTCTGTCTAAGTCTTCCTGAATCCTTCTATAGTCACTCAACGACGATACTTTCCCGTAGACTACAGCGTCATCAGCAATCACCCACAGATTGCTGCTCACCCTGTCCGTCAAGTCATTTACGTACACAGAGAATAACAGTGATCCTATCAAACTTCTCTGGGCATTCCAGGCGATACCCTTTGTCACTGATAACACTCGCCAAATACTCACCGAACACTACTAGGAAGTTTCGAACCAGCGCACACTCCGCTGCACAGCGAAAAATCCACTGAAGTAATGTCTGACACATTGCTACTCCAGTGATATGGAGACAGAGTGGTAGTGATATTATACAGTACGTGTAGCAGATAAATGGCCGCAACTCAAGGGGGCGGTGCAAATGCGTCACATGGTGACGGCAGTTGGTCCGCTGCAGGAAATCAATACCCGGCCCGTCGGCTGGATCAGAAGTTCGTGTCTTATGCCGATTCTGAAACATAAGTTACCTCGCTTTGTGGAACTGGACTACGAACTAGAAATCGGACTGTGTCAGTAGTGTTTAAGATGATTCTGAATTTGTTTAATGATACTAATTTGTGCTCTCGTTAGTTCCAGTAGTAACATTCGCTCCTTACTACATTTTCGTCTCTCAGCGTAGCATCGATCTTGGTTTCCACACTACGTGTTTCGACACAGTGACCAGTTTATTTTGCGTCAGGCTATGACACAAAAGAATAAATACGTAAAAAGAAACACGTTAAGGGCAGCATCACACGAATAACGTAAAGAAGTTAAGGAGCAGTGGATGAATGATACGTGTTGAAATATACAAACAGACATAAAAAATGGCATCTATACCTATTATACACTGAAGCGATAAAGAAACTGGTATTCAAATACAGATATATGTAACCAGGCAGAATACGGCGCTGCAGTCGGCAACGCCTATATAAGACAACAACTGTCTGGCGCAGTTGTGAGATCGGTTACTGCAGCTACAATGGCAGGTTATCAAGATTTAAATGAGTTTGAACGTCGTGTTATAGTTGGCGCACGAGCAATGGGGCACAGCATCTCCGAGGTAGCGATGAAGTGGGATTTTTCAGTACGACCGTTTCACGAGTGTACCACGAATATTAGGAATCCGGTAAAACATCAAATCTCTGACATCGCTGCGGCCGGAAAAAGATCCTGCAAGAACGAGACCAACGACGACTGAAGAGAATCGTTCAATGTGACAGAAGTGCAAACCTTCCGCAAATTGCAGTCATCAGATTCCAGTATTATTGAGTCTTTGTGGTCTACTTTGGAAAGCTCGCCATCCACCTCCATCATTGTTATCTGAACTTGCGACTGTTATGCACGAAGAATTATATAAAATCCTTTGTAACCTATTCAGAACCTGTCTTTATCCATTACGAGACGACTGGAAGCTGTTCTGAATTCCAATGGGTTTCCTACACCGTATTGGGCATGGTAATGAGTCGTGTTTTTGATGTTTCCATATTTTTGTCCAACCCCTGTACACAGGCATTACTTATCTAGAAAATGCATTTGACTGCATTGGTTTGGACAAATACTTCAAGATCTTGAAAGATACACATTTAGACTGGATAGATAGAATAATATTTAACATATGTGAAAAGCAACGTGTGAGGATAGAGAGTAAAGGAGAGCTACACAAAACTAAAATTAGAAAATGAGCAAGTCAAGGATGCTCATTATCACCACAAATTTTTAACTCTTTTAATCGAAAACCCTATGAAGAACTTCAAAGGAAGAACACCTGGAGTCAAAGCGAATGGAATTCCCACTGACTGCATAAGATTTGAGGATAATATTGCCTTAACTGCTGATGGTGAAAATATATGCAAAAAGTGCTTTCTAAAATTAGCAACAATCACGAAAAAGTTTGAACTTACACTAAATACTCAAAAAGCCAAAATCATTACAGTAAGTAAAGCAAAAATGAGAAGGGCATTTGAAATCGAAGCAGAAAGAAATGAAAGACAAGACGTTGATAAATTTTGTTGTTTAGCGACCTTAATTAAAGAAGACAAGAGACGCAGCATGAATGTCAGAAGAATAGCTACAGCAAAATTTGGTTTCAGTAAAGGAAGTCGACTGCTAGCGAATGACTTTCGTTGGCTGTGGTTATACTGGAGCGGCGCAGCACGACCTGAGAGCGCAGCGCAGCGCGTAGAGCAGCGATGGCGAAACAAACCACTGTTGTTCAGTGCGAGTGATTATACTGGCGCTGCAAGCGGAGGAGGGCTAAAGCTCCAAGTAGGGCGGCACAGAGCGGCGCTGAGCGAATCAAACATGGTTCTGCGAGCGGCGACAAGAGCGTTCGAGCTGACTCCAACTTGGCTGCGGTCGGGCAACGCCGACAGCATTCGGCTATTGCTGCGGATAGCAGCGTCAGTACTGTTGCTGGCGTTTGTGTTTGTTTTGTTGTACCTAGTGTTGAGAAAACAGTATCAGCGGAAGCTTTGATAGAAGCTGTTTTTACTTGGCCACATTGCTACGAAGTGTACTAGTTACAGTGAACAGTGGCTCGCAGAGTATATACAGGGTGGTCCATTGACCGTGGCCGGACGAAATATCTCACGAAATAAATGTCAAACGAAAAAACTACAAAGAACGAAACTTGTCTAGCTTGAAGGAGGAAACCAGAGGGCGCTATGGATGGCCGCTAGATGGCGCTGCCATAGGTCAAACGGATATCAACTGCGTTTTTTAAAATAGGAACCCCCATTTTTTATTACATATTCGTGTAGTACGTAAAGAAATATTAATGTTTTAGTTGGACCACTTTTTTCGCTTTGTGATAGATGGCGCTGTAATAATCACAAACATATGGTTCACAATTTTGGACGAACAGTTGGTAACAGGTAGGTTTTTCAAATTAAAATACAGAACGTAGGTACGTTTGAACATTTTATTTCGGTTGTTCCAATGTGATACATGTACCTTTCTGAACTTATCATTTCTGAGTACGCATGCTGTTACAGCGTGATTACCTATAAATACCACATTAATGCAATAAATGCTCAAAATGATGTCCGTCAACCTCAATGCATTTGGCAATACATGTAACGACATTCCTCTCAACAACGAGTAGTTCGCCTTCCGTAATGTTCGCAAGCGCATTGACAATGCGCTGACACTTGTCGTCAGGCGTTGTCGGTGGATCACGATTGTTAATATCCTTCAACTTTTCCCCACAAAAAGAAATCCGGGGACGTCAGATCCGGTGAACTTGCGGGCCATGGTATGGTGCTTCGACGACCAATCCACCTGTCATGAAATATGCTATTCAATACCGCTTCAACCGCATGCGAGCTGTGTGCCGGACGTCCATCATGTTGGAAGTACATCGCTATTCTGTCATTTAGTGAAACATCTTGTAGTAACATCGGTAGAACATTACGTAGGAAATCAGCATACATTGTACCATTTACATTGCCATCCATAAAATGGGGGCCAATTATCCTTCCTCCCATAATGCTGCAACATACATTAACCCGCCAAGGTCGCTGATGTTCCACTTGTCGCAGCCATCGTGGATTTTCCGTTGCCGAATAGTGCATATTATGCCGGATTACGTTACCGCTGTTGGTAAATGACGCTTCGTCGCTAAATAGAACGCGTGCAAAAAATCTGTCATCGTCCCGTAATTTCTCTTGTGCCGAGTGGCAGAACTGTACACGACGTTCAAAGTCGTCGCCATGCAATTCCTGGTGCATAGAAATATGGTACGGGTGCAATCGATGTTGATGTAGCATTCTCAACACCGACGTTTTTGAAATTCCCGATTCTCACGCAATTTGTCTGATACTGATGTGCGGATTAGCCGCGATAGCAGCTAAAACACTTACTTGGGCATCGTCATTTGTTGCGGGTCGTGGTTGACGTTTCACATGTGGCTGAACACTTCCTGTTTCCTTAAATAACGTAACTATCCGGCGAACGGTCCGGACACTTGGATGATGTCGTCCAGGATACCAAGCAGCATACATAGCACACGCCCGTTGGACATTTTAATCACAATAGCAATACATCAACACGATATCGACCTTTTCCACAATTGGTAAACGGTGCATTTTAACGCGGGTAATGTATCACGAAGCAAATACCGTCCGCACTGGCGGAATGTTGCGCGATACCACGTAGTTATACGCTTGTGACTATTACAGCGCCATCTATCACAAAGCGAAAAAAGTGGTCCAAGTAAAACATTCATATTTCTTTACGTACTAGACGAATATGTAATAAAAAATTGGGGTTCCTATTTTCAAAAAAACGCAGTTGATATCCGTTCGACCTATGGCAGCGCCATCTAGCGGGCCAACCATAGGGCCATCTGGTTTCCCCCTTCAAGCTAGACAAGTTTCGTTGTTTGTAGTTTTTTCGTTTGACGCTTATTTCGTGAGGTATTTGGCCCGGTCAACTGTATATGCAGATTAACCAATCCAGTTCGAGACGAAGTCTTGTACATATAGCCTACCTTCTCTTGTACACATCTAACGCCTTAACGAGGAACAGAAATACGGAAATGGAAAGGAAAAAGGGAAAGTGAAAATGACATGAATGCGTCAATGGTTGTTATACCTCAATACATTTACAAAACCATAGATATTTTTCACATTTCAATTAATAACTTGTAGCTTTTAGCGAACATTTACCCTACCACGTTGACGCTTGAACTGATGGATGTCGGTCCGTCTCCTGGTGGTGAAAGAAATTTTCGTCTTAATCATTTAGCTGGCAAGGGTGCAAACGAGGTGCCTTACAGCTGACAATCGCTGCACTGTGGGTCTGTTTACCAAATTAAACGTCAAACCACTGAGCAGTGTATCTTGGAGAAGTGTTGTTGATGGTGGTCCATTCGTTAGATGGAGAAGCCCCCTTCCTCCCTCTCCCCGCTACAAACCAACCCCAACCTTCACTGCCTTTGGTGCCTTGTGTCCGACAGCATCGAGGTTCACGCTGACCGTTTAATTCATTACCATAACTACAAATAACAACACAACTAGTCATCACATCTTACAGTCACTTAGTACAGTTATCAGAAGATGCAGTAACTCAGCCGGCTGCGGTGGCCGAGCGGTTCTAGGCGCTTCAGTCCGGAACCGCACCACTGCTACGGTCGCAGGTTCGAATCCTGCCTCGGGCATGGATGTGTGTGATGTCCTTAGGTTAGTTAGGTTTAAATAGCTCTAAGTTCTAGGGGACTGATGACCTCAGATGTTAAGTCCCAAGTGCTCAGAGCCATTTGAACCATTTTTTGCAGTAACTAACCCGACACATCCTCCCCAACTAACGGGCAAATCACCTCGAATACGACGTTGCCTGTACAACGTTGTCAGTAGTGAAATGTAGAAACTACCATTGTCGCTATGGTTGCTACTGAGAACAAGGATTCAGTCAGGCATTCATCGCCTCCGAATAGGTCTGTAAAGGGGGAGCGATAAAAAAATGTCGTGTAGACGCGTTGTAAAGTGTGATGTGGATACTACTTTGTTCGACGCTGTCAGGCATGGTTGTAAAATTCTACAGCATGGGAGCGATTGTTCCGCATGTTTTATGAATGAGATATCTACGCAAGGGTTCCCTGCATAATAACAATTTTCTTATTTATAATGAAGTAATTGTTTAAGAAATGAGTCACGATATGTGAATGTGTCGGATATACTTCAAAATGTTTATATAATATTTGCAACAGTAACTTTGTAAATAATGCATTTTGTTTTTGCCTAAATTATAAATTAAAAAGGCTAAATGAAACTAATGCAAAGGACGTAATATTTCTGGAAGTGCCTGAGCCCCGATGAAGTATATTTTCAAGCTGTAAGGCATTCTGCGTCAAATCTGTACAACTTCCTGGATCTAGTCAAATTACCTGTTTTGAAGTTCGTGTCATTGCTACTTATCACAGTTCACTTTGCTGGGTACTGAAAATATAAATGTCTGATGCAAGTCATATGAAATAAGTGTGAGTCTCCTCCACCCAGTCCGAGTAGAAAAGAGGTGCAGCCATGGGTGGCAATGAATGCCGACAAAACCGAATTATTTAGCAATACTATCGCTGAGAATTTACGTTTCTGAAATTAAGAGAAACATTTTTGCACTTCTTTTCATTATCAGAATAATCACTTCTGCATGATTTTGTGTTGCTCTATCTAGAATTCGATAAAATGTGTCTTCAGGAATGATTACTAGCAACTGGTCTGGTGAAATTACGTGACGTATACAAGTGCTCACTGCACTTTACCTGAAAAACATTCAAATATATAGTAACGTTAATGAAAATACGGTGTGAAAAAAATAACATTTATACCTTGATGTTCGTCTAAAATATATTTTCTATCTTTGTCAGACTCTGTAAGTGATATATCACACTAGCCTTAGACAAACTATCAATTATACTGAAGAGCGCCATGACTGTGGTACTAACAATGGTACTATAAAAATGAAACGAGATATTAAGCGTACAGAGGACGCTAAAAAGGAAGTGTTACATGCTCCGTGAGCTAAATTCAAAACGAAATCTTCGACGTTTGTCAAAACAGGAAGCACACGAGTCGGTTGAAATAAAATCAACGAGAATACCGAAAGAGACCTGTTAAGTGCAAATAATATGTACTTCTAATTGTTCTTTTTGATAAAACAAATTACATACTTTGAGACTGGTTACGTGCGTTTGTGTGGTTACAATGGATATTGCTTGGCGATGTATTGGAGTTAGGTATTCTGAAGTTAGCGCGACGATGATTCCTACGCTCCCGCATTGAAACTTGCAGATTTAATTAGTTTCAACATAAAAATTTGATTTTACTTCTAATAATTAAAGGCACAACGTATATACCGGTACGGCAGTTTAGACGCCATTAGTGCTAAAATTCTACTGCCAGCTACATCACCTTTGCCTTTCATTGAATATTTATTGTCTTGTCTTGCAAAACACTACGTGTCGTAAGAAACTGGTATGCATATGCTGTACAGTGAAGTATAGTATATAGATCTAGTGCCGAAAGTGTAACGTCTTTGATTAAAAATATTTCTTTGGGTGTTACATAAAGAAAATAAACCGTATGAGGAGAAAAATATTGAACCAACATTATTTTAACACGAATATTGAATTATTGCCTTACGGTAAAGGTCGTGTCAGTATTTACTTTAAGTATATACATACGATGAGTATTAAATTTTCTGGACAGAAATGTACCTGAAGAGCTATTAGAATTCCACTAACATAGAGTGAAAGCAAATCTGCATTCAGTGCAGAGCTGAATATGTATGAATAAAACTTAAAAAATTTGAGATACTGGTGTGATAAGGCTATGCATGTAAATTAGAGGCACAGTTATTTGAAATGTTCCTGACTGATAATTTAAGAAAAATCCACGGAATTTCATTTTATGTTATTTGTGCTTTGGTCCTTAGGAAGTAAGGGGTGGGGTGCGATGAGAGAGAGAGACAGACAGTGAGAGAAAGAGAGGTAAATAGTTGTTTTTAGGCAACAGTTTTTGGAAGTTTTGCAGGATAAACCTGTTTTCAAGTTCGGTCAAACTACTGTTTTGTTTTTGGCACAAGTGCCTCATACAGTTCAAATGGCTCTACGCATTATGGGACTTAACATCTGAGGTCATCAGTCCCCTAGACTTAGAACTACTTAAACCTAACGAACCTGAGGACATCACACACATCCATGCCCGAGGCAGGATTCGAACCTGCGACCGTAGCAGCAACGCGGTTCCGGACTGAAGCGCCTAGAACCGCTCGGCCACAGCGGCCGGCCTACAGTCACTTATCTCAAATCGACAACGTTCGTAATAGCTGTTATCGTTAAATTAGTAATCTGTTCGCTCTGTCTGGGAGCAAAATGGGTTCATAAGTGCAGAACAGCCACTTACGAGAATCCGGGTGTCCGGCGAGATATCCATGGCGGACGCGTGTGACACCCTCCCAGGGCTACTGCTAGGCCACTACTGAGCGTCAACGCTGGAGGCCCAGCATATGCTCATACGTCACGTCGGCCGGCCTTATCAACGCCTGTCACGGAGAACCTTACCTGCCTCTAGATAATCGCACTGCTGACCCAGATTGCGGCCTAAGTAGCTGACCAAACACAATTGGAGGAGGTCTCGCTGTGATACGCTCCCTTCCTCGCTTTCTTTCTTATCTGATGTCAACCAAATTCGAGACCAAAAAAGAAGGAAACTACATCGAGATGACCTCGTTAGACAGCTGGAACAAGGTGGCATGGATGTGGGTGGGGGCGAGGGGCTCAGGCCTCTCTGAAAGATCATTGCAACAATCGCCTGGAGTGATCTGTAGAAACGACACAAATCTACCATCTGGATAGAGAGTGCGGCCTTAAAAGTCGCTCCGACCAAAGGGGAATTCAGGATCTTAATGACTGCGCCATTTCGGCCAACATCTACTTCGCTGTCTTTAGAGATCGGTGAGCTGAGTTCTGTATGACCTCTTTGTTGACTCCCGAAACACAACAACATTTTAAAAGAATATATAAAAGGAAAGTATGTAATCAACCTGAAACGATGTTCACTGGATTGCCTGCAGAAATAAAGGACATAGAATATTGGATTTTTTTAAAGAAAGAGTTCAGAAAGAAGTTAATATCTGATAGTTTCTATAGCTTTGAAGAATACATGAACTATTGACTTCGACACAGGTCTGTTACTTCGTTAAAAATATGTGTGATGTATCTACTGCTGCTTTCATATAAAGAACATTTCTGCTGCTGCTTCTTTGTTTGATTGTTTCAATGCAGTCAGGTGCCACCAAATTGTTAATATAAGCCTAGTGATATATTCTAGAGGTGATAAAATGATTGAAAATGATCAAAATATGAATAAATATTGTTATTATATTATTATTATTAAGCGCAGGCAGGTACAGGCAGATTGCATATTATTATTATTATTATTATTTAGTCACAGCATGGTACAGGCAGATTCCATATTCCTAGATTTCCCTGCAGACTGTTAACGAATGAACAAGCATACGGAATAGGTTCCCAAATATGTGTATGGCTCGATGACCTATTAAGTAACTGAACCCAGTACGCTGTCGTCGACGGAGAGAGTTCATCAGATACAAGGGTATCGTCAGGAGTACTCCAGGGAAGTGTGATAGGACTGCTGTTATTTTCTCTACACATAAATTATCTAGCGGACGGGGTGAGCAGCAATATGCGGCTGTTTGCTGATGATGCTCTGGTGTACAGAACGGTGTCGTCGTTGAGTGACTGTAGGATGATACAGAAGGACTTAGACAATATTTCAAGTTGGTATGATGAGTGGCAGTTAGCTCTAAATGTAGAAAAATGTAAGTTAATGAATATGAGGAGGAAAAACAAACCAAAAATGTTCGAATACAGCATTAGTAGTTTGGACAGAGTCACATCGATTAAATATCTAGGCGTAACGTTGCAAAGAGGTATGAAATGGAACGAGCATGTAAGGATTGTAGTAGGGAAGGCGAATGTTACGCATCGGTTTATTGGGAGCGTTTTAGGAAAGTATGTTTCATGTGTGTAGTAGACAGCATATAGGACGCTAGTGCGTCCTGTTCTTCACTACTGCTCGAGTGTTTGGGGTCCGGGTCTGCACCAGGTCGGATTAAAGGAAGACATAGAAGCAACTGAGAGGCGGGCTGCTAGATTTGTTACCAGTTGGTTCGGTCAACACGCAGGTATTACAGAAACTCTTCGGGGGCCCAAATGGGGATCCCCGGAGAGAATGCGACACTCTTTTTGAGAAAAACCATTGAGAAACTTTAGAGAACCGCCATTTCAAGCTGCCTGCACAACTATTCTACTGCTGCCAACGTACATTTCACGTAAGGACCACGAAGATAAGAAAAGAGAAATTACGGTTCGTATGGAAGCATGTAGAGAATCGTTCTCCCCTCTCTCCATCTGCGAGTGGAACAGGAAAGGAAACAAGTAATGGTACAGGGTACCCTACATCACGCATCGTACTTATGGTGGCTTGCGGAGTTGCAGTTGTTTTTCGTTTACAGTATTCTTCTCTTTCAATATTCTTTCCATTTTTCTCATTGTCCCTTTTTTTATTTCCTCAGACCACTTCACACTTTTTCTCTTAACCACTTTCACCACGAAAGACTTCTGTTTTTAAATCTTTTCTTGTGGAATATTGAGTTCTGTTGCTTCTAGTTTTTTGTTGTGGAAGTTTTTTTCATTATTGCTTCTATTATTTGTTTCATACCGTTCCATCATAACTTTTTAATTTCCTGGCTTCTATGCCTCTTATGAATCCTTAAATATTCCTCATAACCCTCCTCTCTAATACTTCTAATTTGTCTAATTTGCAACTCAATGCTAGGCATTCGACTGCATAGAAACAGTCACTACTGACGATGCTACTTTTTATATTTCTCGATGCGAACATATTATAGTAAATATTGTGGTGATTAGCTTGTTACCCTACATTGCATACCTTCCATCCAGTGAACAACCTGTCATGTACGCGGTTTGGGAATCTATTTTGTGTGCATATTTATTAATTGTAAGCGATGCCCTCGTGTGTAGCATTTCCAGTGAATTGCAAATAAACGGGTTAGGTGAACGACCAGCAGGAATGTAATTGAAGTACTACATTAGAATATATTTCACTCCCACAAAAATTGATCCGAGCCGGCCGGTGTGGCCGTGCAGTTCTAGGCGCTTCAGTCTGGAACCGCGTGACCGCTACGGTCGCAGGTTCGAATCCTGCCTCGGGCATGGATGAGTGTGATGTCCTTAGGTTAGTTAGGTTTAAGTAGTTCTAAGTTCTAGGGGACTGATGACCACAGATGTTAAGTCCCATAGTGCTCAGAGCCATTTGAACCATTTTTTTGATCCGTCTTCGACCTCAGCTAAACTGAGTCCAGTTACTCTGTATCAAGCAGCCAATGGCCTTGCTTCGTTGAATACACCGGTTCTCGTCAGGTCACCGAAGTTAAGCAACGTTCGGAGTGGCCAGTACTTATATGGGTAAGGACCTGGGCACGCCACGGGCTGTTTGCTGCTTTCCCTTTGCCTTAACGACAAACGGGAGGAGGGGTGGTGGGGTAAACTTCTTGATCACGAGACTTTGTGCCAGTGTCCTGAACTAAATTCCGGTCGCAGTGTCTCATGAAATGACAGCATGTGACATTGTTGATAGTGATCTGTCTGTCGGACGGGGGCATTAAGCTCGGCCCTTTGGTACTATTAGGAGAAGTAGACTACGCACCGGCACCGGGTTTCACCATCTCCCATCTGTCATCATTCAACACAAACATGACACCACACTACACACACCCATTACTGTCACTTACACTTATCAGATACACTTGAGAACACGGTGCTCACACGCATACACGTCACCAAAGGACGCGAGAGTGACACGACCTCACTGCACGTAGCTCTGATTGGCCAGCGCAAGCAGGCACAAACCAGAGCTCGGACAAGACCAGCTGTACCTATAGACTTCTGAACATTACTGTGCACTACAGAAGGGAGGAATAGCACATCAACGTAGTGCGATGCTGTTACAAAGGGTTGCTGCCATAAGTCACCCTCTGATACAATTGGAACTTGATAGGGAGATAAAACGATGAAAATAAAGGCATGCCTATTTTGGCTTAAGTGCCAAAACACAATAGCTCCCGAGGAAATGACGGTCAGAGTTTCGATGCGACTTCGTGAGGCTACTCGGATGCTATTCGTGGCAGCATAATACGAGGGTAATCGCAAAAGTAACGTCTCCTATTTTTTTGTAAGTACATAGACCTGTTTATTTCTTTCCGGCCAAATGTTCTTTTAACCTAGGGAACAACAGGTGATAGTCACTGGGCGCCAAGTCAGGACTATAGGGTGGGTGGGTGATTATGTTCCACTGAAACTGTTGCAGGAGAGCAACGGTTTGCCGAGCGATGTGTGGGCGGGCGTTGTCATGGAGAATGTGTACGCCCTTGCTTAACATTCTTCTTCTCCGGTTCTGAATTGCCCGTTTGAGTTTTTTCAGAGTCTCACAGTAACTGTCAGCGTTAATTGTGGTCCCAGCGATTCAACTCCGACGACGAGGTGAAAGAATAGGTTCATAACTTTCTCAGCAGCATGGCTGCGAGCTGGTATGACATGGGCATATAAAAACTGCCACAGCATCTACAAAAATGCATCGACGAAAATGGTGATTATGTCGAAAAATAGTTAGATGTTCAAGCTGTAAACTGATGTAAAGCATTGTAGAAATAAACAAGTCTATGTACTTATAAAAAAATAGGAGACCTTACTTACGGGATTACCCTCGTAGTAAGTGCGTTGATAGCGCAATGGCTAAGGGCACAGTTTCGAAATTTTGTGCTCCGTGTTCAAATCCGAACCTAGATATTTTTAAAGTTATTGTTGAAAAGTATGTGACATCAGTGTGGTTTATGACATGGTGAAATACATTGAAATTAACGGCAAAAGAAATGTAGATTTCAAATATTCTTAAAAATAGATTTTATCATCACAATTGACACTAATTAACGCCTTCAAGAAAACTGCTACCAACAGTTTTCGTTTCTCTTCGAGAGATAGTGAAAAATTTGGTCCTGTAATCCATCATGACGTAAACAATTAATGGACATTTGCGGTAAGTTCCTATGGAACCACTCTGCTGAGGTCATCGGTCCCTAGGCTAACTTAAACTAACTTACGCTAAGGACAACACACTCACCCACACCTGAGAGAGGACTCGGAGGAGGAGGAGATTGGTGTTTCACATCCCGTCGACAACGTGGTCATTAGAGATGGAGCATAAGCTCGGATTAGGGAAGGACAGGGAAGGAAATCGGCCGTGCCCTTTCGAAGGAACCATCCCGGCATTTGCCTGAAGTGATTTAGGGAAATCACGGAAAACGTAAATCAGGAAGGCCGGGCGCGGGGTTGAACCGTCGTCCTCTTGAATGCGAGTCCAGTGTGCTGACCACTGCGCCAGCTCGCTCGGTGGGGAGGACTCGAACCTCCGACGGGGGAGCCGCGCGAACCGTGGTAAGGCGCTAGACCGCGCGACTACCCCGCGCGGCAAACAATTTGTGGAACGACATCATTAATTGCACGCGACAGCCACAAAATCTGGAAGGCTCACAAAAGAAATCTATCATCAGTTTCTTGACAAAGTTTTGCGAGCGTTTCTGTACATTATTGACTCATACGGAGGGCAAAACGATCCCTCATTGTACGTTGGACTGCTTTTCGATGAAATCGGAATACCTACATATTCATTAAAAGTAATTCTGTTAAAGTTTATGCTGTTATGTGAACCCTGCGTCGTATATGTCTACTGACATGAGAAGAATTACATTCGCCGATTACCAAACTGCCCTATTTTCATCGTACAGCAAAGGGCTATCACAAGCAGAAGTGACGCAATTAAAATACACATCTTGATTCAGAATCAGTTCCAAGCTCCAGCTTCCGAGAAAATGCTTCGATATGCGTGGACTGCCGCGAAATCATCGCCAATCGCGAAGTTGTATTCTTAATTATATTCACACAAAAAATATGACTGTGATATATGTGCCTTCGCAAGTTATTCGTGGTGCTCTGAATTTATATGTGTGCACTGAATGTGTCTATGAATGCATTGATTCTGTTGCAGCATAAAACTAAAATACAGAGCAAATAGCGGCGTACTACGATTTTTATATTTTTAATTTTCGACTACTGATAATTATATAAGATTATACAACAGTTGTGAAAAATACAATCTATTTTTAATAAGATTTGAAATACTTATTTCTTTCGTCAATAATTCCATTGTATTTTATGATGCCAACCCCCCGCCCCCCCACGACAACAAAACAAAAACGATACACAAATCTGAATCTGAACATGGGCGCGAAATTTGTAAAATGTGTTCTTAGCCACTGCGCTACCATCTCACTTCGTTTACGATGTGCGAGTGGTCTGATAAGTCGCATCGAAAGTCTGATAGTCATTTTCTCGAAAACTATTGAGTGTTGGCACCTAAGCCTAAATAGGAGTCGCTTTATTTTCACGTTTTTTCCCCTGCTTGTGTTTACTTGCCACCTCGTCTACCGATTCAACAGACATCAACTGGCGATGAGTCTGGTGCTTTTGTAGTAGTGATCAGAAGTCAATAACCTTTTTTTTATTACTACTGTGTGGACCGACTATATTTTTCAAGTGTCTGTAATTTATGTATGCAGTGGCATCTTTTGGAGGACAATCTCTCACTGCACATACTCAGTTCAGAGCCACCTTTCCTCCCTTATGATGCGCAACATGAAGAATGGATGGAGTACTACCAGCAACTCCGAGCTTTCATGCTTACAACATAGCAGCTGAATCACACGACGCTCTTTCTTTTTCTGGTGGGTAGGTGTACAAATGTTCATACTGTGTAGGAAGCTGTTCCCCCAGCGTGAGCCCCAAACCCTACCCTATCAAGACATTATTCGAACATTAAGCCGGGTTCACACACGCAGCTTGTGGCTTTCTGTAGTGCCCTCGTAAGCGACCGTTCACTCAGGACGCCACAAATTCTACGTAGTTGCACAGCATTCAAATGGTGTCAACTGATATTATACGGGCGGGTCTTAATGTTATACTGCATGTTATGGCATTAGAGCTATGACAAGAGTTAAATACAAAAAAGACGAAACCCAAATGTTAGATCCGAAAACAGATTTTGCGCAGGGACCAGATACACATTTATAAAATAAACAACATTCGAAGACGGAAATGCCGTCTGCTATGCAAATTAACCAACAGACGGCATGTGGATATCATCCGCAGACACACCTCTTCCAAGCTTTCGGAATTTTCCTGTATTCATTGATGTTATAGAACACTTAGTTTTTTGTTTAACAGCTGCCACATCACACTCGGGGACTATTTCCGGCACATAATCCACAATTTATACAGTGCTTGGTCTCACAAATCACGAACTTTATACAACTAGGCTTTTTGGTTGCGGTACATACTAAGTTTATTTATTTACTCTCCATAAATTTTTGAAGTTGTAGGATATGCCTACATCATTGGTTCGCAAATACTGTGTGTGTGTGTGTGTGTGTGTGTGTGTGGGTGTGTGTTTGTTGTTGTTGTTGTTGTTCAAAATGGTTCAAATGGCCTTGAGTGCTATGGGACTCAGCTTCTAAGGTCATCAGTCCCCTAGAACTTAGAACTACTTAAACCTAACTAACCTAAAGATATCACACACATCCATGCCCGAGGCAGGATTCGAACCTGCGACCGTAGCGGTCGCGCGGTTCCAGACTGTAGCGCCTAGAACCGCTCGGCCACTCCGGCCGGCGTTGTTGTTGTTGTTGTTGTTGTTGTTGTTCCAGAAGCTGTGAGAGTGTACCTGCAGACTACTGTTTTGAAGTATTCCAGTAATAAAATGAAAACACGCTGAAATCGAATGGGCTACCGCAGCAATTACTCCACGATAACTGCGACAGAATGCTCGTGTTTCGAAATACAGCCACCAGGTAGCAGTTGTGAAAGGCAAGTGACATAACAAAGTACAAGAAAGCTGAACTTTTTGCGTCTCTTAAGTTGGGTCACTGGAGACTGGAGGTTCACACATGCAAAAAAATGGCTCTGAGCACTATGGGACTTAACATCTGTGGTCATCAGTCCCCTAGAACTTAGAACTACGTAAACCTAACTAACCTAAGGACATCACACACATCCATGCCCGAGGCAGGATTCGAACCTGCGACCGTAGCAGTCGCGCGGTTCCGGACTGCGCGCTCACACATGCAACTGCGGTATGCCAGTAGCTGCGGCGACACTTTTGTTCCGTGGGCGAACCCGGCTTTAGATGACTTCTTCGAAGCACAGATTCATATAGCTGGTGCTCGTTGAAACTTTTACGCACGCGTCGTCAAAATAATCAGTGTTACAAAGAATGGATCGCTGAACTCAAGGGAATTACTAGGAACTGTTAAATTTAACTGCTTCTGTGGAGCCTCATTTCAAGACAAAATGCTTCACAGTGGCATTATCCAAACCGTTGCTGATAACAGAACACAGGCTGAGATTCTAAAGCTTTACAATCCTGGTCTCAATGACGTGCTTAAAGTAATCGAAGCTCACGAAGTGTAAGACTTCGCAGAAGTTGAGTTTATGCGCCTGTTGCAACACTGATTGCAGATAGATGCAAGCAGCCCCGGTATCATAGGGCATATAACAACCGTTGTCACAAGCAACAGCGTTAGGCTGAGCGCAAGCTGAGATATGTGTAGCGCATGTGGAGTGACATGACACTGCAGCGTGACGCGCACGTGCCGCGCAGGTCTTGCGCATATTGTGACGCTTACACATTCTTTGTCCGCTCCGGACCGAGCGAGGCGGAGCAGGGAGTTCGCACACTAGACGCGTATTCTGAAGGACGACGGCTCAAACCCGCGTCCGCACACCCTGATTTAGGTTTTCTGTGATTTCTCTTAATCGCTTGAGGCAAATGCCGGGATGGCTCCATTGAAAGGGCACGGCCAACTTCCTTCGCCATTCTTCCCTTAACCGATGGGATCGATGACCTCGCTGTTTTGGTCCCCTCCTCCAAATCAACCAACCAACCAAACTGCGCCGGTTGGCGACGCGCTGCGCTGACACAATCGTAGCGCGCACTCTGCAATCTTTCTCAAACGATTTTACAGAAAATATTCCGTAAAATATTTGATTTTGTGTTATTTGTAGCGTTATATGTCAGCTTCGTGGTGAAGTGCCCATCGTCTCGCTAATGGTCATACTTATTGCGATTGTAAGTAGGCTGTTTAGGTTTTTATTTTGGTAACGTCAAGTAGCGCTCAGTATGAAAATCACCGACTGTGCTGTGTGCAGCCTGTGGCTGGTTGGCATTGTTGGAATATTCGCTATTGTAGTGTTGGGCTGTTGGAAGTGAACAGAGCGTAGCGTTGTACAGTTGGAGGTGAGCCGTAAGCAGTGGTGGATGTGGGGGGAGAGATACCAGAGTTTTGAGAGCGGACGATCTGGACGTGTGTCCGTCAGAAAAAGGAAATTTGTAAGACTGGATGTCATGAACTGATATATATATATATATATATATATATTATAACTTTTGAACACTATTAAGGTAAATACATCGTTTGTTCTATATGAAAATCTTTCATTTGCTAACTATGCCTATCAGTTGTTAGTGCCTTCAGTAGTTAGAATCTTTTATTTAGCTGGCAGTATTGGCGCTCGCTGTATTGCAGTAGTTCGAGTAACGAAGATTTTTGTGAGGTAAGTGATTCATGAAAGGTATAGGTTATTGTTAGTCAGGGCCATTCTTTTGTAGGGATTATTGAAAGTCAGATTGCGTTGCGCTAAAAAATATTGTGTGTCAGTTTAGTGATGATCAGAATAAGTAAAGAGAGAACTGTCTGAGTACGTCCAGTTTTGCTCAGCTCTTTGAGAATAAAATAACGTAAGAGGTTTACCAGCACAGTAATTCACAATTTTTCTAAGGGGACGTTACATGAAATACTCGTTTAAATAAGACACTGCACAAAATTATAAAAAGTTTGAAATGATAAATAGGGGTCGCTATGATTTTGCATTTGGTGTGTTCCTTCTCTAAATCCTCGCACAAACGAAAAAATGGCTGACATCGAAATAAGTGTCCAAGGAATAGAAAAGCAACTGGAATCACTCAACAGAGGAAAGTTCACTGGACCTGACGGGATACCAATTCGATTCTACACAGAGTACGCGAAAGAACTTGCCTCCCTTCTAACAGCCGTGTACCGCAAGTCTCTAGAGGAACGGAAGGTTCCAAATGATTGGAAAAGAGCACAGGTAGTCCCAGTCTTCAAGAAGGGTCGTTGAGCAGATGTGCAAAACTATAGACCTATATCTCTGACGTCGATTTGTTGTAGAATTTTAGAACATGTTTTTTGGTCGAGTATCATGTCGTTTTTGGAAACCCAGAATCTACTATGTAGGAATCAACATGGATTCCGGAAACAGCGATCGTGTGAGACCCAACTCGCTTTATTTGTTCATGAGACCCAGAAAATATTAGATACAGGCTCCCAGGTAGATGCTATTTTTCTTGACTTCCGGAAAGCGTTCGATACAGTTCCGCACTGTCGCCTGATAAACAAAGTAAGAGCCTACGGAATATCAGACCAGCTGTGTGGCTGGATTGAAGAGTTTTTAGCAAACAGAACACAGCATAATCATAGCGTGTAGGCTTTCACGGCCGGCGTCTTCAGTAATTAAAACTTCCGGGCTAAGAAGCCGTGGTCCAATAGTAGAAATACTTCTCCCTGACGTTTCGTAGACTCACCTCAGATGATGTTGCCCGCAGCTGGCAACGAAACGTCAGGGAGAAGTATTTCTACTATTGGACCACGGCTTCTTAGCCCGGAAGTTTTAATTACTGAGAACACAGCATGTTGTTATCAATGGAGAGACGTCTACAGACGTTAAAGTAACCTCTGGCGTGCCACAGGGGAGTGTTATGGGACCATTGCTTTTCACAATATATATAAATGACCTAGCAGATAGTGTAGGAAGTCCCATGCGGCTTTTCGCGGATGATGCTGTAGTATACAGACAAGTTGCAGCATTAGAAAATTGTAGCGAAATGCAGGAAGATCTGCAGCGGATAGGCACTTGGTGCAGGGAGTGGCAACTGACCCTTAACATAGACAAATGTAATGTATTGCGAATACATAGAAAGAAGGATCCTTTATTGTATTATTACATGATAGCGGAACAAACACTGGTAGCAGTTACTTCTGTAAAATATCTGGGAGTATGCGTGCGGAACGACTTGAAGTGGAACGATCATATAAAACTGATTGTTGGTAAGGCGGGTACCAGGTTGAGATTCATTGGGAGAGTCCTTAGAAAATGTAGTCCATCAACAAAGGAGGTGGCTTACAAAACACTCGTTCGACCTATACTTGAGTATTGCTCATCAGTGTGGGATCCGTACCAGATCGGGTTAACGGAGGAGATAGAGAAGATCCAAAGAAGAGCGGCGCGTTTCGTCACAGGGTTATTTGGTAACCGTGATAGCGTTACGGAGACGTTTAACAAACTCAAGTGGCAGACTCTGCAAGAGAGGCGCTCTGCATCGCGGTGTAGCTTGCTGTCCAGGTTTCGAGAGGGTGCGTTTCTGGATGAGGTATCGAATATATTGCTTCCCCCTACTTATACCTGCGGAGGAGATCACGAATGTAAAATTAGAGAGATTAGAGCGCGCACGGAGGCTTTCAGACAGTCGTTCTTCCCGCGAACCATACGCGACTGGAACAGGAAAGGGAGGTAATGACAGTGGCACGTAAAGTGCCATCCGCCACACACCGTTGGGTGGCTTGCGGAGTATAAATGTAGATGTAGATGTATTACATCGTATGTTGCTGCTTATGAAATTTAGCTAAATATACTAATTTTTTTGGGGTTGAGAGGAAGCCTCTATCTACCTCCGATCTCGAGAAAATGGATCGTATGTAGCGCATTCACTCGTGATCACATGCCCGCGAGAATGAAAATATTCATGACATCCCTCATATCTCCTAAATCGCTCGAAACATCGAAACGAGGTTTTGGCGAATGATAGCACCCGCGGAGGAGAGTATTTTGCCAAATCGTTAACCCACGGAACTTTCTTATATACGGCGATATAGGAGAAGTTATTGTATTTATTTTATTTTTTCAGTCCTGAACTGTAAGTTTTAGGAATCTTCGACAGCTAGTGAAAAAAATTCCTGGTATCAAAATAAAAATGAAATTCCTTCTCTTATGTTTCTGCAAACCGACACAGTGAGGTTTTCCATAAGCTATTCACCTGTCTAGTCGCCAGTTGCATGTTTAATGAGACACTCTGTTTCAGGATTCTGTCGCAATAGCTAATGCAAGGTAAGATTGTGCAAATTATACTGTGTTTTGTCAAAATAAGCACAACTAAACTTGCCAAATAAAAAAACTTTGCTGTTACTTGTAAGTAGTGATGCATCTTCAAATGAGAATAGGTTAACAATTCACACAAAAATAAATCGCCAATTCCGTTGCAATTTTTGTGGGATCCCAGTAACCTATCGTACTTTTAACACTGAACGACTGGAATGAAAACTTACAAAAAAAGAATTCTATTCTTGTTCCTCATCTGAGCAATATTAAAACAATGACTAGCTTGCCCTTGAGGCAGAGTGCCGCGCACATGCCAGACGTTTGTTACTCACCTACGGCTTGCCAAACTGACAAAGTATGATTCGCGAACAAAATAGTTGTTATTGAGAAAATTAATCCATCGCACAACACGAAGGTTAGCTACTGTCCGCAGCTGAGAATAATGCGCGCGACAGGAAAGCGGAAGCTAGCCACATGTACCCTGCGGTGGGACGAGGAGGGGGGGGGGGGGGAGATGATGATATGTAAGCAACCACTGAAATGCTTTTCCTCCATACTATACGCCAATTAAAACATTGTCATTCATGGGGGTTTTCTCAACTGTTTCTAGCTTATAGTGAAAATGTGATTTCTGGTTTAGCGCCCCATGTCACGGATTGCGCGCCCCCTCCCGCCGGACGTTCGAGTTCTCCCTCGGGCATGTGTGTGTGTGTGTGTGTGTGTGTGTGTGTGTGTGTGTTGTACTTAGCATAAGTTAGTTTAAGTAGTGTGTAAATCTAGGGAGCGATGACCTCACCAGTTTGGTCCCTTAGGAATTCACACACATTTGAGGATTTTCTGTATGCATATAGTATACAGGCTGAGTCACTAACTATTGCCACCAAGAATAACTCTGAAAGTATGATAGGAGCTGAAAAGTTTGTGGGACAAAAGTTACATGGGACAATGGAGGCCATAATATGACGTTGGTTGTTTGGTGCTAGGTGGGGTCGCGTCAGAGATATGAAGTTCAACTTTTTTCTTTTTTGAATACTATAATTTGGCTCTTATTTCCTGATAGCGGCTATCGGGACGAATCCAATTATCTGTAACAGTAAGGTTTTTGAAAGTCAACGAAGGTCACAAAGATTGCATGAACATACATTTACTGAAGGTGTTCGAAGTGATGACCATTGGTATCAATGCAGTGCTGCAATCTTCTTATCATGGATTGAGTGGTATTCCTTATAACATCGGCACATTGATACCAATGTTCATTACTTCGAACAGCTTCTGTATATGGACGTTCATGCCACCTTTCTGACTTTCGTGGACCTTCAAAGGCCTTACTGTTACACGTCATTGTATTCGTCTCGATAGCAGCTATCAGAAACTAAGTACCAAACTATAGCATCCCATTTAAAAAAACAAAGTTGACCTTCATTTCTCTGCCGCGACCCCACCTAGCAACAAAAACCCAGCGTCATATTATGGCCCCGTTGTCCCATGCAACTTCTGTCCCACACACTTTTCAGCTACTGTCATACACTATGTGGTCAAAAGTACCTGGACGCCTGGCGCCCTCCATCGGTACTGCTGGAATTCAATACGGTGTTGGCCCACCCTTAGCCTTGATGATAGCTTCCACTCTCGCAGCCATACGTTCAATCAGGTGCTGGAAGGTTTCTTGAGGAATGGCAGCCCATTTCTCACGAAGTGCTGCACTGAGGAGAGGTATCGATGTCGGTCGGTGAAGCCTGGTACGAAGTCAGCATTCCCAAACATTCCAAAGCTGTTCTGTAAGATTCAGGTCAGTCCATTGCAGGGATGTTATTGTCGTGTAACCACTCCACCACAGGCCGTGCATTATGAGCAGGTGCTCGATCGTATTGAAAGATGTAATCGCCATCCCATAATTGATCTTCAACAGTGGGAAGCAAGAAGGTGCTTAAAACATCAGTGTAGGCCTGTGCTGTGATAGTGCCACGCTAAACAAGAAGGGGTACAAGCCCCCTCCATGAAAAACACGACCACACCACTGCATCCGAATTTTACTGTTGGCACCACACACGCTGGTAGGTAATGCTCACTGGGCACTCCCCATACCCACACCCTGCCATAGGATCACCACATTGTGTACCGTTATTCGTCACTCCACACAACGTTTTCCCACTGTTCAACCGTCCAATGCTTACGCTCCTTACACCAATCGAGGCGTCGTTTGGTCTTTACCGCTTAGGAGCAGCCGCTCGATCATGAAATCCAAGTTTTCTCATCTCCCATCTAACTGCCATAGTACTTGCAGTGGATCCTGATGCAGTTTGGAATTCCTGTGTGATGTCTGGATAGACGTCTATCTATTACAAATTAGGACCCTCTTCAAATGTCAGTCAACAGGTGAGCTCGGCCTGTACGCTTTTGTGCTGTACGTGTCCCTTCACGTTTCCACTTCAGTATCACATCGGAAACAGTGGACCTAGGGATGTTTAGGAGTGTGGAAATATCGCATGAGACAAATGACACCCAATCACCTGACAATATTCGAAGTTCGTGAGTTCCTCTGAGCGCCGCATTATGGTCTCTCACGATGCCTAATGAATACTGAGGTCGCTGATATGGAATACCTGAAAGTATGTGGCAGCACAGTTCACCTAATACGAAAAGCGTATGTTTTTGGGGGTGTCCGGATACTTTTGATCAAATAGTGCACATTCGGAGTTATTCTAGGTGGCAATAGTTACTGACTCACCCTGTATCGTCTCTTATTGCATCCATATCCAAATAACCACGTTGAATCTCATACACTTCAGCTCTTGAATGCTTTTTAGCAGTATCACAAGGGTTATACATCTATGTAAATTCCCACCTTCCGAATTTCTGTAGCAGACTGTACAGAAATGTCAGCATAGGCAGCAGGTAGACAACCTTGTTTCACTCTATAACATTGAAAATTTTCTGTCTTGCCCTTGATGACATGATTTTATAATATTACTTTCTCGCCGGCCGCTGTGGCTGAGCGGTTCTAGGCGCTTCAGTACGGAACCACGCTGCTGCTAGGGTCGCAGTTTCGAATCCTGCCTAGGGCATGGATGTGTGTAATGTCCTTAGGTTAGTTAGGTTTAAGTAGTTCCAAGTCTAGTGGACTGATAACCTCGACGTTAAGTCCCATAACGCTTGAGGCCATTTGATTTTTACTTCCTCTTTCACTACCCTCATGATGACTCATCTGTCCCTTATTGTGAGTTAAAGACATTGTGGAGGCAGAAGAAATAATCCCAAATGCTAATGGCTCATCAGTCATTGAATTGTGCATTTTTCTTGGCAAAAGAAAAACAGTAACGAAATAAAACAGCAAAACCACATAGATATAAATTAAATAACTGAAAACTGTTATGTACTAATGAAAAAAGATGGTGAGCTTAAAGGGCGAAAATCGAAACATACTCAGTGACAACAAAGTTCAGTAGTAAGGCAATAGTTTTCGGACGGTCAACTTCCACTGGCCATATGCGCCTTGCCAAAGGGAGCATATGGGAGGACTGCTTTCCAGAGTTCAGCATGGCACACGCCCGGCCGGAGTGACCGAGCGGTTCTAGGCGCTACAGTCTGGAACCGCGAGACCGCTGCGGTCGCAGGTTCGAATCCTGCCTCGGGCATGGATGTGTGTGATGTCCCTAGCTTAGTTAGGTTTAAGTAGTTCTAAGTTCTAGGGGACTGATGACCTCAGAAGTTGAGTCCCATAGTGCTCAGAGCCATTTGAACCATGGCACACGGCGCGAGAAACTGTCACAACGACAACGCAAGTGCGAGTCGCGACACCATCACGTCGCGTCCAAATATGCGCGGTCGCACTTGAACCTATTGAGTTACAAAAATGCGCACTGCGCTGAACCGCACCACACGCACTATGTGCGTCTCAATTTGCGCCTAACGTTAGAAACGGCGCGAACGCTAAGCTTCTTCCTGGGCTAAATCAAACCTCTCTAAGTCTTGCGTTCAAATCAAATGGCTCTGAACACTATGGGACTTAACATCTGAGGTCATCAGTCCCCTAGAACTTAGAACTAATTGAACCTAACTAACCTAAGGACAGCGCACACATTCATGCCCGAGGCAGGATTCGAACCTGCGACCGTAGCGATAGCGCGGTTCCACTGTAGCGCCTAGAACCGCTCGGCCACTTCGGCCGACAAAGTCTTGCGTGAAATGTTATGTAACGCATGAGCGCAAAAAACTGTTTTCTCCGCCAAGCGGAATATCGACACTGCCACAAATTAGGACACTCGCAGCAAGTGTGTATGCAACTGCAACGTGAAGTAAATTCTGTTCCACACAGATCTCGATTTGAGAAAAAGGAAGTAAATATCATCTCTCATTTTGAATCCGTACCCACTCCTTCAGGCAGTCCACACAGTAAACTTGGACGTAAGCGGCGGAATGACACTGCAAAACACTCAGTGCAACACTTGACTCATTCTGACCAGCTCTGCTCTAAAAGACATTCAGCTAAACGCTTCGTCAGTCACAATTCAGACAAAGACAGATTTCCACAAGTCAGAACGGAATGTCACATTCAAAGCACAAACCCGAAACTGTTCACCTCTCTGCAGATTGACGCTTCAGTCACACTGATTATTTAGAATAAGTCTGAGCAACTGGGATACACTCAGCTCTAAAAATCGCGCCTGCGCCTCACAGCCTACAATGGCGAAAATATCTCTGTTGTTGGAACGCGCAGTCTGCAAGCAGAATACAGAACTATTACTACACCAGAGCTTTACACAGTAGTTCATTCAGGTTTTAGTTATAATATTTTCGGCATGGATGCTTTTTATTTATTTGGTTTTGATACTTAGCACGATGTGCATACTACCGATAGACAACTTTCCCATGCCAGTATTCATCAGTTGTGTAAAAAACATAAACATTTGTTCGACGAAACATCGAGACATACGAAGAATTTTCACGCCGACATTACACTCAAGAACAACGCAAAACGTAATTTTGCTCGTCCGTTACCATGCGCATTTCGCGATGAAGTTGCATCTGAACTCAACAGATTAGAAGAAATCAAAGTTTTGAAACCGGTTTTTGCAAGTTTCCCCTTGCGGTCACAAAAAAAACAGATGCGAACATCAGACTGTGTGCCGACTTTAAAGCAACAGTTAATGCTCAGACAATGATTTAGTCCTTCCCGCTTCCACGAATTGATGAGCTTATGGGTCGCGTAGCATATGGGCAATTATTTTCGATAACTGACTTGGCCGAAGCCTATCTTCAGCTTCCCATGGACGAGGAAACAAAAAAAATTATGTTGATTAACATACATGTCGTTTTATATCAATACCAGTGAATTCCCTTCAAAAGCGCCTCTGCTTCTGTGTTATTTCAACACTTACGAGTTCCTAGATAACAGAACGCAGCATGTCATTCTCAGTGGAGAAGTCTTCCGGAGTAAGAGTGATTTCAGGTGTGCCGCAGGGAGTGTCGTAGGACCGTTGCTATTCACAATATATATAAATGACCTCGTGGATAACGTCGGAAGTTCACAGAGGCTTTTTGCAGATGATGCTGTAGTATTTCGAGAGGTTGTAACAATGGAATATTGTACTGAAATGTAGGAGGATCTGCAACGAATTGACGCTAGTGCAGGGAATGGCAATTGAATCTCAATGTAGACAAGTGTAATGTGCTGCAAATATATAGAAAGAAAGATCCTTTATCATTTAGCTACAATACAGCAGGTCAGCAACTGGAAGCAGTTAATTCCATAAATTATCTGGGAGTAGACATTAGGAGTGATTTAAAATGGAATGACCATATAAAATTAATCGTCGGTAAAGCAGATGCCAGACTGAGATTCATTGGAAGAATCCTAAGGAAATGCAATCTGAAAACAAAGGAAGTAGGGTACAGTACACTTGTTCGCCCACTGCTTGAGTATTGCTCACCGGTGTGGGATCCGTACCAGATGGGGTTGATAGAAGAGATAGAGAAGATCAAACGGAGAGCAGTGCGCTTCGTTACAGGATCATTTAATAATCGCGAAAGCGTCACGGAGATGATGGATAAACTCCAGTGGAAGACTCTGCAAGAGAGACGCTCAGTAGCTCGGTACGGGTTTTTGTTGAAGTTTCGAGAACATACCTTCACTGACGAGTCAAGCGGTATATTGCCCCCTCCTACGTATATCTCGCGAAGAGACCATGAGGATAAAATCAGAGAGATTAGAGCCCACACAGAGGCATACCGGCAATCTTTCTTTCCACGAACAATACGAGACTGGAATAAAGGGAGAACCGACAGAGATACTCAACGTACCCTCCGCCACACACCGTCAGGTGGCTTGCGGAGTATGGATGTAGTTGAAGATGTAGACGCCATTGTATCTAGACAGATATTGGAACAGCAACTCAAAAATTTGGAGTCTCCTCTTCAAGTTTTAACTGAACTGGACTCACGTGTAATTTACAGAAATGTTCATCATAATAGTATAGAAGGGCCGGTACCAGCAAAGGTGCAAGAGGTCTAGACAACCGCACGCCCGATCACATGATAACGCTGTAACTGACATGTAGTAGGTTATCACGGAGAGTGAAGATGACCTTGACCTTGAGAGATGAGATAAGGCCTTATTGTGTTAGGTTACATACTTACGCGACTTATATTCATCGTCACCCATACTCCCTTCACCCCTGGGAACCACCGGCAATTGATGAAGGTCATCCAAGGGAACAACCCCCATGCGCTTTAGGCAACTGTGCGAGTTATATTCAAGTAATCCAGGGGAACCCCTTCTATACCTATGTATCTTAAGAAAGCAAACTAGATAATGACGTAACTCACCAGTCAAATGATATAAAATTGGTGGAAAACCCTTGGACCAATGGAAGCACATTAAAATGGTGGGAAACGCATAGACCAATAATATTTGAGTTCCCTCCCCCCCCCCCCCCCCCAATTAATCTTTATAACTAGCTCAGTTGTGTAGGCCTCTTCGTTTCAGTTATGTGCATCACTGGGAGAGACTCAGATTTGTTATAAACAAATTATTGTTAACAATAACTCTATAGTGACTGTGTTTGGAAATACTAACAATGATACAACTAATTAACTAATGGTTTATTATGAATACCTGTAATTTCTTTATTGTAATATGTTTTCTTCAATCATTTGCTGTTGTTTATTAACAATTTTATTGGCAATGCTGTTTGTAACAGACAGCATATTTTTTACAATCATTTGTTGTTTATTAACAATTTTCATTTGCAAGTCTATTTGTTGCAGACACAGTGGTATGGAGATCTTCATAAAACCAGCCTTCTAAAGGATGTGTATCAGGTACAAGACAGACTTAAATATATTTCCCACTATTTTCCTATGTACAATATTTACGTTTTTATCATTTTATTTCTGACTGGTTTCGTCATTTCATATACAGTATTTACATTTCAATCATTTCTTTCAATTTACATTTCAATCATTTTTTTCTATATACAATATATACAGGGTGTCAATTATTGAACTATATGAAAAAACATAAATTAGTTACAAACTACGGCGTGCACACACTTCACTCAACATGTAAACGTTACTACAGATATTCGGATTTAGGTTATGACATGTTCAATATGCCTGCCATCATAGGCGATGATGTGGCGCAGACGAATAGCGAAATTCCGCATGAGCCACTGAAGTGTCGGAACATCGATGCTCCCGATAACCACCTGAATGGCTGTTTTCAGTTCAGCAATGATTTTGGGGTTATTGCTATACATCTTGTCCTTAACGTAGCCCCACAAAAACGAGTCGCATTTGTTAAGATCCGGAGTGTATGGCAGCCAATCGAGGTCTATGCCATTGGCCTCTGGGTACCCCAGAGCCAGATTGCGGTCTCATAGTGCTCCTCCAGGACATCAAACACTCTCCTGCCTCGATAGGGTTGAGTTCCATCATGCACGAACCACGTCTTGTCGAAATCAGAGTAACTTTCGATAATTGGGATGAAATCATCATCCAAAACCTTCGCCTACCTTTCGGTAGTCACCGGCGAAGGGGGCCTTTTGATATGAATACCTGGATTAGACGAAGAGACTCCACGTAACCACATTACCCAACATAACCACATTCTCCAGTAAACTAACAAGCACTGCCATAACAGATGCAAAGAATGAGCATACGGTGAATGTTTGACAGGAGTTCAGAATTGTTGATTGAGAAAAACAGTAAGATTATAAATGGATACCACAGTACACCTGCTCGACAGTTTCGAGAAATTCTGGAGCGTATACATGAAATGTATTCGCAAATTGCGAATACGATTATACATTAGCTCTACCATTACAAGATACACATGAAAATTTGTGCCGGTCTAGTAGTCGAATCCAGATTTTCTGCTTATAGTGAGCTGTCGCCTTAAGCACATCAGCCATCGGAGCAATCCCCCAGGTCCGACCAAAACTTCAGTATATTCTTGTGTCATATCCCATAATGCTCTCACACTACGTAATTCCCGCATAGGGAGAGAGAATGTTCTGTTCGTCAGTTTCCCTTTGTTTTGTCTAGAAATACAGTTATTGCAGTGTCTATATTTTGCACTGTCTGTGTAGTTCGATGCAAATGTCCTTCATACATACATGCATGTCTGAAGAAACAGACACTGCTAACAATAGCCAAAGTGATTAACGTACGTCGAACTAAAATACAGACACTGCCATAACTGAATAACTGTCCAGAGTGTATGTCTGGGTACATACCCTCCGGATCCTGCCTTCTGTTTCACTCCACCAGGGCTTTCATGGGATGCAATGTTAGAAACTGTCAACTGATGTTGACTTGCTACTCTTCTTGAAAAGTGGGATTCGCGATGGACTTTGCCAGTGCATGCACCGGTACACTTATTAGCAATCCGTCATCAGGCCACAAGTGGCCCATAGGTACCATCCGATCGCCGTGTCATCCTCAGCTGAGGGTGCGGATAGGAGGGGCGTGTGGTCAGCACACCGCTCTCCCGGTCGTTACGATGGTTTTCTTTGAACAGAGCCGCTACTATTCGGTCGAGTAGCTCCTCAATTGGCATCACGAGGCTGATTGCACTGGTACGCTATGTGATCAAAAGTACCCGGACACCTCCAAAAACATACGTTTTTCATATTAGGTGCTATGTGCTATAATCTCCTGCCAGGTATTCCATATCAGCGACCTTAGTAGTCATTAGACATCGTTAGAGAGCAAACGGGGCACTCTGCTGAACTAACGGACTTCGAATGTGGTCAGGTGATTGGGTGTCACTTGCGTCATACGTCTGTACACGAGATTTCCACATCCCTAGGTCCACTGTATCCAGTGTGATAGTGAAGTGAAAATGTTAAGGGACATGTACAGCACAAAAGCGCACAGACAGACCTCGTCTGTTGACTGACAGAGACCGCTGACAGTTGAAGAGGGTCCTAATGTGCAATAGGCAGACAGCAATCCAGACCATCACACAGGAATTCCAAACTGAATCAGGATCCACTGCAAGTACTATGGCAGTTAGACGGGAGGTGAGAAAACTTGGATTTCATGGTCGAGCGGCTGCTCATAAGCCACACGTCACGCCGGTAAATGCCAAACGACACCTCGCTTGGTGTAAAGAGCGTAAGCATTGGACGATTGAAATGTGGAAAAACATTGTGTGGAGTGACGAATCACGGTATACAATGTGGCGATCCGATGGCATGGTGTGGGTAAGGGGAATGCCCGGTGAACGTCATCTGCCAGCGTGTGTAGTGCCAACAGTGAAATTCGGAGGCGGTGGTGTTATGGTGTGGGGGGGCTTGCACCCCTTGTTGTTTTGCATGACACTATTACAGCACAGTCCTACATTGATGTTTCAAGCACCTTTTTGCTTCCCACTGTTGAAGAGCAATTTGGGGATGGTGACTGCATCTTTCAACAGATATACAGGGTGAATTACCTAAAACTTGTACCACAAATATTGCGGGAATAGAAAGTGCTAGTGTGGTGTGGTTTTCACAGAATGGATTGGTAGTCAGAAGCTCGTATTTTTGTCCAATAAACCGATTGTAATAATATTTAGAAATTGTATTTTTTGTGCAAACGTACAGTTTTTTAAAATGGAACAACACCTGTTGATATTAACAAACCAAAAGAAGGGTAAATCATATTGCTAGTGGCACTTGTTGCAGGAGTCTGGTGCGAGTCGTTTTCGAGGTATCATATTTTCAAAAGTTTCTGCACTAGCACTTGTCAGAGCCATTCAACCTGCATAGTTGCTAGGTACGGTGTTGTATGTTTGTTTACAGTGTGCTTGTGTGTTCCTTGAGTGCATTGCGATTTGCTAGTCAGTTTTGTGTGACAGTCCAAACTGTAGGTTGTGAGTGGACGATGGGATTCACCAATAAAGAAAATAGCTGACAAGCTCATGATGTATGGAGAGTGCAGGAAGAATGCAGTTCGTTCTTGTACTGTCTATGAGGCAAGATACCCCATTAGACTTCAACCATTTCCGCAACTATTTACCAACCACTTCAACCAGTTCTGTGGAAGTGGTAGTGTAACACCTAGACAACGTAGCAGAAGGAAACAAGTGACGGCAGAAGAGGGAGAAATTAACGTTCTTGCTGCTGTTGCAGTTGCTCCGCACGCTAGTTCCCGCGCAGTCGCACGAGGAAGCGACATGAGTCACGCAGGTGTCCCACGCATTCTGCATCAACATAGGTTCCATCCCTAACACATCCCTCTCCATCAAGAGCTGCGTGGAAACGATTATGAGAATCCAGATGTCTCGTGTTTCTCGTTTGGTGAAGCCACATTTACCAGTCATGCTCAGGTAAACCACCGAAACAAGCAATATTGTCCTGTTGACAGTCCCCGTTCGGCTCGTCAGGAGAAACAACAGCATCCGTGGAGTGTAAACGTGTGGTGTGGGATAGTGAACCATCAGTTCATAGGCCCGTTTTTCATAGACGGAAAACTGATGTGCCCTAGTATCGCAGCCTCCTATCAGACCATCTTCTACAGGTGCTGGAAGACATTCCTCTGCAAAGTAGTAGGAACCTGTGGTTCCAACATCATGGCTGTCCAGCCCATAGTGTACGAAGTACTACAGAACGTCGTCACAAACTGTTTCCAAATCGTTGGATTGGACACAGAGGACCTGTACTTTGGCTGGTACGTTCCCCAGATTTCACGCCTGTAGACCTTTTTCTGTGGAGGAATTTGAAAGACGCTGTCTGCAGTCACACACCAACAACACTCGATGTTATGCGCCGACTGCAGCCTGCTCGGACATCTCCGCTGAAGTGCTGGCACATGTGCAGCAGTCGTCCCATACCAGACTGGAAGCTTATATTGCCGCTGCCGGTGGTCATTTTGAACACAACCTGTGATGCTCAGTTTTCTAGTTACCGGTAAGAATCCACGTAAGCACTGTATGCACTTGTGTAGTTATTTAGTGTGTGTTACCACAGGTATTGCACTAGTGTCAGTGCCGGAACTTTCCAAAATACGATATCTCGTCAATGACTCGCACTAGAATCGTGCAGCGAACACCACTGACATTCTGATTTACCGTACTTTTAGTCTGTTGATGTCAATAGGCATTTATCCATTTAAAAAGTCTACCTTTGCACAAAAATACAATTTCTAACAAGGGAACCTCCCCATCGCACCCCCCCCCCCCCTCAGATTTAGTTATAAGTTGACACAGTGGATAGGCCTTATAAACTGAACACAGAGCAATCGAGAAAACAGGAAGAAGTAGTGTGGAACTATGAAAAAAATAAGCAAAATATACAAACTGAGTAGTCCATGCGCAACATAAGCAACATCAAAGACAATGACAGCTAAGGAGTGCCGTGGTCCCGTGGTTAGCGTGAGCAACTGCCGAACGACAGGTCATGGGTTCAAGTCTTCCCTCGAGTGAAAAGTTTAATTTTTTATTTTCAGACAATTTTTATCTGTCCGTTATTTTTTTGGGAGTGATCATCACATCCACAAGAAAACCTAAATCGGGCAAGGTAGAAGAATCTTTTTACCCATTCGCCAAGTGTACAAGTTAGGTGGGTCGACAACATATTCCTGTCATGTGACGCACATGCCGTCACCAGTGTCGTATAGAATATATCAGACGTGTTTTTCTGTGGAGGAATCGGTTGACCCATGACCTTGCGATCAAATGTTTTCGGTTCCCATTGGAGAGGCACGTCCTTTCGTCTACTAATCACACGGTTTTGCGGTACGGTCGCAAAACGCAAGCACTAAACTTATTACAGTGAACAGAGACGTCAATGAACGAACGGACAGATCATAGCTTTGCGAAAATAAAAAAAGTAAACTTTTCACTCGAGGGAAGACTTGAGCCGAGGACCTCTCATTCAGCAGCTGCTCACGCTAACCACTTTTTTTTTTTTTAATCTCATTTTGTTCGCTTTATCTGCTCGGGGCGGACGTCGTAAGACATCCGTTTAAGTTCGTTGTTGATCGATTAACTCAATTCTTTTATTACAGAGGGCAGCTAACCCTCTGACCGAACACGCTGAGGTACCGTGCCAGCAATCACGGGACCACGGCGCTCGTGAGCTCACACTATCCTTGATGTTGCCTATCTTGCGCCTGGACTACTCAGTTTGTATATTTTGCTTATTTTTTTCATAGTTCCACACAACTCTTCCTGTTTTCTCGATTGATCTGTGTACAGTTTTTCAAGGCCTATCCACTGTGCCAACTTATAACTAAATCTGAGGGTGGTGCGATGGGGTGGTTCCCTTGTAAGTATTATTAGAATCTATTGATTAGCTAACAATACGAGCCAATGACTACTAATCCATTCTGTGAAAACTGCACACCAATAGCAATTTCCATTTCCGCAATGTTTGCGGTACAAGTTTTAGGTGGTTCACCCTGAATAGCTGCTTTTTTCCAAGCATTGTCAACAGCTTGAGGATGGAATCACTTCCGGGGACTAGGTGCTTCATACACAATGGCAAGTCACTGTGCTCGTCAAGCAGATCGGTTGCATTGCCAGATCTGCCTCCCTCACCAGCACCCTACACTACAGAAATCTCCAGCAATGTCTCAGTGTGGGGATGGATGTATCACCCACGGCATCTCCGTCAAGCAGCGTTGCTGGCTGAAGAAATGTGTTGAGGTAGACCAGGGGTCATTAACCAGCCGATCGCGATCGACTAGTCGTTAGCCATGGCTGTATGAGTATATCTTTCAAGACCTTTGTCAGAAATTTGTTTAAATGAGCTGTTTTTGTAAAACACTAGCTTGTTGACAATGAGTGTTTCGCAAGGTATTTGTAGGTGGTAAATCTGACACTTTCTCCATCTGCATTTCACCGCGTTTAACTCCCGTGAACAGTCTTATATCATGAATGGTCACGTTACTACTCGCGAACTGTAACTTGCTGCATTGTGAGAGGTAGTTAGGGATTTGCGGTGTGTGGTGCGTGGAGGGGTGAGGGAGGGGGGACTCCGCACAAGTAGCCAACACACAACTTTGTTTCTGAGTTTCCATGGAACAACAGGGCGGAGGTATTGATCAGCTAAACATTTTGTGTTATTGAAATTAAGATTGTTGTTTGTATAGACATGTCAAATAACCGCCTCATCATAGCGACAGCATAGCTCTAGTGACAATGCAGCCAACACCGGCGAATAGTACGTAATACTGTTGGCAACGAACATCTCCAAACCATTAGAGCTACTGCGCAAAGTCTCGCGACTGCTGCCGAGTGCTACCATTCACAACTATGTGTTGATAAACAAATGAGTGCAGCTAAACAGAAGAAAACATACCACTGTCATGGTGAGTGGGAAGAACTATTTTTTATTAGATTGCATGAAGAAAGGTGTAAAGTTTAATACGCAGTTCTACTTCAGTCATACCTAAAAACGGAATATAGAACGCTATTTTAGAATAGTTCATAAAGACCTCTAACCGGAAGCAGCTGTTGGTAGTGAGCTGAGGAGGAAAAAACTTTTTAATCTTAAAAGTAATTTACAATCACAGCAATCATTTCTCGCAAAGCCTATACAAAAAAAGCCTTTCATCAAACGTAGCATAATTTCGTGTATCAGAAGTACTGATGAAACATGCAGAACCATTTGACGATGGCACAGTTGTTAAGGAGTGCTTTCTGCCAGCTAGTGAGCCCTTGTTTTCCACATGTATAACAAGTCAGAGACAATATCAGCCAATAGAGACGTGCCTTTGACAAGGTCTACTGTAACAAGGAAAGTGAAACTAACGGCTGAAAATATGAGAGGTCAACTGATAACTGATCTGCAGTGCTGTTTGTGTTTCTCATTGCAGTTAGACGAGTTGATACATCTCAAGTTATAATTTTTGTAAGATTTATAGTTGCGGATTTCAGTATAAAGGAAGATTTGCTTACAATTTTAACCTTGAAAGACACTACATGAGGAGAAGACTTTTTACAATGCATTCAAGGCCTTGATTTTTGAAAATGATTTACCTGTTCAGAAAATTGCCCCTATTACTACTGATGGAGCGCCTTGTATAGAAAGCAAACAGAAAGGATTTGTTACATTCTGTGCGAACGATGAACCTTTCCTTCCTTTCTTTAAGTATCATTGTGACGTACATCAGCAAGTGCTTTGTCAACATATTTTGAAAGCGGTACATGTTATGAGTATTGTCACAAAAATTGTGAATTCAGTTCGCTCACAACCACTACAGAGAAGGAAGTACACAGTGATATTAGAGGAATCGGATAGCCCATATGGAAACCTGCTATTGCACACCGAAGTTCGATGACTGAATAGAGACATAGTTCTAAACGAATTTAGAGAATTTCTCCCAGCGATGAAATGTTTTGTGTCTGTAACAGAGGAAGATTACTCACACATGTATCAGCTGAGCTGGTTGTTGGATCTGGCCTTTGTAACTGATATGACGGTTAAACTAAATGAGTTAAACAAAGGACTTGAAGGAAAAAACCAAACCAATATAACTCTTATGGCTTCTATAAAGCGTTTCATTTAAAAAACTTGACATTTGTATAGCATGGTTGTAGAAATTAAATGTGAAATTCTTTCCTCAAATACAGTCAGAACTGGTCGGATCAATAAACATCATTGGATCACGACGCCGCAAAGAAGTATATGACCAAGCTGACAGTACTGAGGACAGCCTGAAAACCAATTTTCCGATGTCAAGGCAATGGAACATGTTCTAGCTTTCATAGCTCAGCCTTTCCAGGAAGTGGATGTAGAAGATATTTCAAATAAGATCGGTACTCTTTTCTCTTGTAGTAAGTCTGAACTCGAAAAGGAAATAACTGGATTTCAAAATGACATTTTCTTAAAGTCAGAATACAATGAACATAATTTTTAGAAATTAGTGAGTGTAAAAACCTACCCTAACATTGTAGAACTAAACTTTTTTATCATTTATGATGGCGTGTATTTTAGCTATTTTCTTTTTTTTTTTTTTACATGTGCAATATCTTGAAATTTGAGTAGTAGGCTTACAACTTTTGATGGAGAGAAAATTATATTTTATGTAATTAAAATGATTAACTTTGGGTACTGTTTTGATTTTTGTTTAAACCTTTATGAATTTTTAAGTCAGTAGATCTCTAAATGGACCAAATAGTATGCAGTAGATGTCAAGCACAAAAAGTTTGAGCACCCCTGATGTAAACACTGAACACAGGGCTCTCGCGACGTGTAACTTTGAAAAAGATTTTTACAAGTTAACGAATTTTTCAGTTTTCGGAAAAAATAGCGGAAAATGGAGTGTATTGCAAAACTCATTTAGTTAACCGGAGTGATGGGCATTACGGAGCAAGAAATTATATCGTCAGGCCAAATTTCAAGCGGACCACAATCTTCAGTGAAGGTCTAGTCGCTGTGGAAATGGCCCAGGTTTCAGTGCAATTCGCGAAGCCTGTCTATATTGGTATATTTCTTCTGCACCTCTCCAAACTTTATATGTACCGATTCCATTTCGCCAATCCAAAGTTACCTTGTATGGATACTGGGAGTTTCATCTGCTGAGTTAAAGGCTGCGATTCATATCAAGTAATTAGGTCGAATCACGAAGAATTCGCGGACGATAATCCTTTTGGAATAAAAACATCAAACAAGACGGTTAACGGTCTGATTCGAATGGGTAGTAGATTATGGAGTTCGTGAGGATCGGATCGAAAGTATATGCATACCGCTTTGATGCAAGTGCCACCCAGAGGCGGGTTGAGGGTGTGCATCGAGCGTCTTCGAAGGCTCTCGCGATCGATGATTACAAGAGGTGCCTACTCGAGAACGTTAACGCTGCTCCATGTAGGGCGTGCTAAGAAGTTTTTAGATCGCGAGGCCATGAGGTACATACTGCACTGCAGCTCAAAGTTGGGCTATCGCGTCATGACGACAAACGGCTCAGGTGTAGAGACGGGATCGGCACCTTTCCGTACTCACACTATTTACTGGAGTGCCTGTGTGAATGTGTATCTATTTGTACATATTTTATGTGTATTTGCGATATTTGTGTGTGTGTGTGTGTGTGTGTGTGTGTGTGTGTGTGTGTGTGTGTGTGGTTGTTTCTTCATCTGATGCTGGTGTTCCACGTTCTCCTTGTGTATAATGTATACAGAAAAAATGAAATATAAATAGAAATAAATTACTGACCTGTAAATACTGTATGTAGAATGATCAAACCAATCAGAAAGAAAATTATTATAATGTAAATACTGTATATAGGATGATAATGGGAATCGTAGGACATAAGATGAGGCGACTATCCAGTCAATCCGGATAATGTTAACTGCATGAAGGTCAGAAGTATCAGGATAAGATCCAAAGAAATGCCTCCCGAAGGTGAGAGTATTAAAGTCCTAGTGGTTAACTGTCGAAGCATTCGCAATAAAGTGCCAGAGTTTTGAAGTGCTCCTAAAACGCACTGAAGCTCGCATAATACTGGACATAGAAAGCTGGTTAAAACCTGAGGTTGACATTAGTGTGATCTTTGGGGAACATTTAAGCATACACCGAAAAGATAGGGAAATGAGTAACGGAGGTGGTGTATTTGTCGCTGTAGACCGCAAATCCAACGAGATAGAAATTGAAGCAGCATGTGAGACTGTTTGGGCAAGACTCAGTATAGAGGGTGGGCATAAAATTATAATGGTGTCCTCCTATCGAACACCAGACTCACCTCCTGATGTAGCCGAAAACTTTAGAGAAAACCTAAGTTCGTTTGTGTATAAGTTCCCTAATCATACTGCAACCACTGGAGAAGAATTTAATCATCTAGCTATCATTTGGGACAGTTATAGTTTTGTTAGTGGTGGGTGTGAAAGACATCCTGTGAACCGTTAAAATGGCAACCGCACTCACGATGGAAATGTATTACATGTAAGAGCAACAAACAGACCTGTCCTCTCTGAGGAAATCCGCATCAAAAGCTGGTGTCAGTGACCTTGAGGGACTTATAACAACAATGAATACCGAAGTACAAAGAGCAACCAAAACAAGCAGAAAGATTTATACGTTCAGCAAACTACACAGAGAAGCAGTAGTGTCATATCTGAGTGAGCAACTTGAAACTTTTGGCTTAGAACAAGAGCATGTAGCGGATCTATAGCTCAAGTTCAAAAGAATAGTTGACCACATACTGGATAGATATGTACCCAATAGAACAGTTCATAACGTGAGAGAGCGTCAATGGTATACAGTTACCGTAAAGAAACTCCTAAGAAACAGAGATTACTGCATAATAGGTATAAGACGAACCACAGCGCTCTAGATAGAGAGATGCTAAATGAAATACGTTTGGCGGTCAGTAGAGCAATGCGTGAAGCCTTCAGTGACTACCGTAGCAGAATATTGTCGAAAGATCTTTCACAAAACCCAAATACATTCTGGTCGTGTGTTAAGGCTGTTAGTGGCACCAAAGCTAGCGTCCAGTCACTCATCGACAAGGCAGAAATTGGAAGTCTGAATAGTAACGGAAAAGCACAAATTCTTAACTCTTATGCTCGTTTACGAAGGAAAACCCAGGAGTACTACCCCAATTAAATGCACGTATCACTCACAAGATGAGTGAAATAGATATCAGTGTTAGTGGCGTTGAGAAATAGCTGAAATCTTCAAAACTGAAGAATGCCCCAGAACCCAATGGAATCCCTGTCAGATTCTTCACCCAATTTTCGAATGAATTAGGCCCTCTGCTAACTAAATACTATTGCAGATCCCTCGAACAAAAGACCGTGCTCAGTAGCTGGAAGAAAGCACAGGTCGCACCTGTATACAAGAAGGGCAGCAGAAGTGATCCATAAAACTACCGTCCAATGTTCTTGACATCGATTTCTTTTAGAAACGTAGAACATATTCTGAGATAAAATGAAGTAACTCAAACAGAACGACCTCTTGCATGACAACCAGCATGGATTTCGAAAACATAGATCATCTGAAACCCAACTCGCATTTTTCGCTCATGACATCCTGAAAGCCATGGATCATGGCAGACAGGTAGATGCAATATTTATCGATTTCCTAAAATCATTTGACTCAGTACCACACCTATGCTTATTACCAGAAGCAACGTCGTAAGGGGTATCGGGCAAAATTTGTGACTGGACTGAGGATTTCTTGGTAGGGAGGGCGCAAGTTATCTTCGATGGAGAGTCACTGACTGATGTAGAAGTAACTTCGGGTGTAACCGAGGGAACTGTGCTGCGTTCCTTGCTGTTCATGTTATATAGTAATGACCTTGCGGACAATATTAATAGTATCCTCGAACGTTTCGTAGATGATGCAGTTATCTACAACGAAGTGCAGTCTGAGCAAAGATGTACAAATAGTTTAGTTAGACCTCGATAAGATTTCAAAGTGGTGCAAAGATTAGCAACCTCATTTAAATGTTCAGAAATGTAAAATTATGCACTTCACAAAACGACTGAGAATCCTATGGATATAATATCTGTGAGAGACAGATGGAAACTGTAAACTTATAAAAATGCCAGAGTGCAAAATTTAGTAGGGACATGAAATGAAACAATCACATAGGCTCAGTCGCGGCTAAAGCAGGCAGCAGAATTTGGTGTATTGACAGTACACTACAGAGATGCAACCAGTCCACAAAGGAGATTGCTTACAAACCACTTGTGCGACCCATCGTAGAATTTATTGGTATTTAGTGCCATAAATAATACTGAATACAGTAGTTAGTTTATTGTTAGTAGAGAAGCTGATATTAATATTCATATTTTTAAATAAGTTTGCAATTTGATGTGATATTGAGCCTATGTATAAAAATGTATTTAGGTTTGGCTTCTGTGGGAGGCTGATTTGTTCTTGATTGAATGCTATGTGAACTGCTGTTCTGTAAAGCTGTGGCTTTTGTTTTTGTTTTGTTGTGGAATTTGTCTATTATTACAGGATCATAGTCATTATTGTGGGCAACTGCTTTAATTAAACTGATTTTGATGATATGTGTGATTCGCAAATACTTTTTGCAGTTGGTGTACCATGGCTCTGAAGTACGTCATTTTGTGTTGCTCAGGATGACATGAGGAGTTGTCAATGCTGACATCTGTAGTGGTGGGTTTCCTGTAGATGTTAAACTGATGTTTATGGTTAATGTTACAGATATTAAGATCAAGAAAATTTATGCTCTTATTTGTTTCATGCTCAACTATGACTTTAATATTTTTATGCTTTTTGTTGAAATCTGTTGCCAATTCACTGTTTGTACAATCAAAAAGCAGGATTGTATCATAAACATAAATTTTATAGTATATTGTTTTGTTTGTGATATGCTGAATAGTTGAGAAGTATTTTTTGTTCTATGTGATTGATGTAAATGTCTGCTAATATCCCATCTAAGTTACTTCCCATTGCCAAACCACCATGTTTTTGGTAAAATTTGCTGTTGAAGCTAAAATAATTGTGGTCCAAGATGAGTATGAGTATTTCTAAGAGTTCATAGGTCTCTGCAGTACTTATTTTCTTGTACCTGAGCAGAATTTTTCTCATAATGTTAGTAGTTTTTTTAAAAGGCATATTTGTGTATAAATTGACTATGTCGAGTGATGCAAATTTATTCATGCCATATGAAGTGCGCAGCTGTATAACAGTGAGTCCCTCAGCTCCAAAATAACATGTTCAGCCAAAGCTGCATCAAGAAAGCTGTCCTATTTGCCCGATAGTGAACTCGAGAAAGAGTCTTGCATAATTGATAAGCCGTAAGCTGAAAGTCGTCATTGACAAATGTGATGACTTTGAAAATAGCTACACCATACGCAGTGTACCTGAACTCACAGCCTCTATTGAAGACATCCACATCCCATCCACAGCTAAATTTGCAGCACTCGACATAGTCAATCTCTACACAAATATCCCTGTTAAAGAAACTATTAACATTACAAGAAAAAATCTGCTTAAGTATAAGAAAATTAGTACTGCAGAGACCTATGAACTCATAGAAACGCTCACACTCATTCTGGACCACAATTATTTTAGTTTCAACAATAAATTTCACCAACAACATGATGGTTTGGCAATGGGAAGTAACTTAGCCGGGATATTAGCAGACATTTACATCAACCACATAGAACAAAAATGCTTCTCAACTATTCAACATATCACAAACAAAATAATATACTACAAAATTTGTGTTTACGATACAATCCGATTTTTTGATGGTACAAACAGTGAAATCGATACATTGGCAACGGACTTCAACAGAATGCATAAAAATATCAAATTCACAGTTGAGTTTGAAGCAAATAATAGCATAAATTTTCTTGATCTTAAAATCTATAACATTAACCGTAAACATCACTTTAGCATGTACAGGAAGCCCATCACAACAGATGTCAGCATTGACAACTCCTCATGTCATCTCAGCCAACACAAAATGACGTATTTCAGAGCCATGGTACACCGAATGCAAAAAATATCTGATTCACACAGACCAACAAAATTAAATCAGTTTAATTAAAACAGATGCCCACAATAATGGGTATGATCCTGTAATAATGGACAAATTCCACAACAAAATAAAAACAAAAGCCCAGCTTTGCTGAACAGCAGTTCACATAGCATTCACTCTTCCCACAGAAGTCAAACCTAAATATACCGTTATCACATACATAAGCCCAATGTCTTATCAAATTGAAAACTTATTTAAAAAGAAGAATATTAATATCCGCTTCTCTACTAACAATAAATTACAGCAAAAAGTGGTCCATGATGTAAATCTTTCCAAGGCCCCCTACAGTAAATCGGCAATATACAAGCTCCAATGAGATTCACGCCCAAAATTCTAAATTGTTCACACAGGAGACGTTTTGAGATTAGGTACAAAGAACACCTCGATGCCTTAAGGCTTGAAAACTTGAATAAATCTACATTTGGAGCCCTCATTGCAGAGGAAAACCATTCAGTGACAAACACTGAAAGCAATATAAAAATATTACATTTAGCAGAAAAAGGAGCCACTATGAATATATTAGAGGAAATAAAAATACATAAACACAAAAACACTTCCCCTGACAATATCCTTAATGAGCGGACTGAACTCGCTAACATATCTTTTCTGAAAAACTTCCAGAAAGTACTTTATGTGCTCCAATATAAATAATATTTGTACACCTATCTGCAGATCAAGTAAAAAATCTTTATTATTGTATGTACCTACAATAGTCAGGTTTATTTATGGCACTAAATACCAGTAAATTATAATGTATTATTACCATCGATGCTCAAATAGCACACAAAAATTCACACACTTCTTGCCCACACTTGTATCTCTATCGATGTATAAAATGAGTTTGTAGAGCTGCAACTCACAAAATCCCACGTATTTATCGTTTCTGTCTGCATTTAATGCCCTATTATTTCAAAATAACATAAAAGTAATTTACGTTTTCTCCTACCTCAAAAAAAAGCTATATCTTTGTATGACTGCACTGTAGCGTCTTTGATACTCATGTACTTTGCATACTGTGTATTTCGTTTTCGTACGCTATAAATGAGAATATGTGGTGTACATTGAAAATTTGTTTTATGACTAAAGGAAAGTGGTTTACAGTACACTGCAACGTTTTTGACTGTGAAAATACTAACATCCTTGAGAATGTAACTCAGTGCAAGAAAACTGCTGGCACAAATGCGCGAGATGGACATTTCACGTAAGTTGCATTACAACCATTTTGATTACACGTTTGTAATTTGAAAATTATTGTTTATCGTAGGGCTGCTCACAGTAAACCAATGTATAAAGTGTATTGACGAAAGCATGGAAAAACCGTTTGATGATAAATTGGAAAAATTCGAAACCGGTAACGGTACTTTTTGGATAAGGTAACCTGTAAACAGTTTTTGACTGGTTGCTGTACACCACAAACAATTTATTTTATATATTTGCCATGGTCTCCAACCATGTCTATATATGACAAAATTGCATAAAAATATCTGATTTTATACCATTACACCCTGTAGGAAAAATCCTTTTATAAAAACCACTGTGCGTATAAGGAATAGATTTGAAAATAAAAATTGTTAATAAGGAAAAAATGTTTATAAAAAAGCGCTGGGTGTACAACAATAGCATTGGCAATAAAAACTCGCAATACGCAACATAAAATTACTGTAAAAAATACGCTGTCAGAAAAAATTAAAACACCAAGAAGGAATCGTGCGACGTAAACGAAAGTTGGTAGAGTGTTTCTACAACTGAAGGATGATGTTTATTAAAATTTCGCGCCAGTTGCATAAGAGTGGTCACTATGAGCATGCAAAACAGGTTTGCTTTAAATACACCTTGTAACGGTCGTGAGCTCAACTTACGTTTGAGACTGGACGTGGTGAGTTGATGTTAGTCAAGAATGCCTTTGAGGCAACAAAAACGCCATTATCAACACCTCATTGAGTTTGAATGAGGTCGTATAGTAGGACTACGAGAAGTTGGATGTTCCTTCTGCGATACTGCAGAAAGAATTGGCAGGAATGTAGCCACTGTACATGATTGCTGGCAGCGGTGGTCACGAGAATCTACGGTCCCAAGAAGATTGGGCTCCGGACGCCCACGTAGCACTACCGAGAGCGAAGACCATCGTAATCGGCGCACAGCTCTGGTGCATCGTAGTGCATCTGCCGCAGCAATTTGAGCGGCAGATGACACATCACGGTGACACAAAAAATGGTTCAAATGGCTCTGAGCACTATGGGACTTAACATCTATGGTCATCAGTCCCCTAGAACTTAGAACTACTTAAACCTAACTAACCTAAGGACATCACACACATCCATGCCCGAGGCAGGATTCGAACCTGCGACCGTAGCAGTCGCGCGGCTCCGGACTGAGCGCCTAGAACCGCTAGACCACCGCGGCCGGCCACGGTGACACAACGAACTGTTACATCCACATCAACATGGATACTCTGCAAATCACATTTAAGTACCTGGCAGAAGGTTCATCGAACCACCTTCACAATTCCCTATTATTCCAATCTCGTAAAGCGAGCGGAAAGAATGAACACCTATATCTTTCCTTACGAGCTCTGATTTCCCTTATTTTATCGTGGTGATCGTTCCTCCCAATGTAGGTCGGTGTCGACAAAATATTTTCGCATTCGGAGGAGAGAGTTGGTGATTGGAATTTCGTGAGAAGATTCTGTCGCAACGAAAAACGCCTTTCTTGCAATGATGTCCAGCCCAAATCCTGTATCATTTCTCTGACACTCTCTCCCATATTTCTCGGTAATACAAAACGTGCTGCCTTTCTTTGAACTCTTTCGATGTACTCTGTCAGTCCTATCTGGTAAGGATCCCACACAGCGCAGCAGTATTCTAAAAGAAGACGGACAAGCGTAGTGTGGGCAGTCTCCTTAGTAGGTCTGTTACATTTTCTAAGTGTCCTCCCAATAAAGCGCAGTCTTTGGTTAGCCTTCCCCACAAAATTTTCTATGTGTTCATTCCAATTTAAGTTGTTCGTAATTGTAATACCTAGGTATTTAATTGAATTTACGGCTTTTAGATTAGACTGATTTATCGTGTAACCGAAGTTTAACGAGTTCCTTTTAGCACTCGTGTGGATGACCTCACACTTTGCGTTATTTAGGGTCAACTGCCACTTTTCGCACCATTCAGATATCTTTTCTAAATCGTTTTGCAGTTTGTTTTGATCTTCTGATGACTTCATTAGTCGATAAACGACAGCGTCATCTGCAAACTACCGAAGACGGTTGATCAGATTGTCTCCCAAATCGTTTATATAGATAAGGATCAGCAACGGGCCTATAACACTACCTTTGGGAACACCAGAAGTCACTTCTGTTTTACTCGATGACTTTCCGTCAATTACTACGAACTGTGACCTCGCTGACAGGAAATCACAAATGCAGTCACGTAACTGAGACGATATTCCATAAGCACGCAATTTCACTACGAGCCGCCTGTGTGGTACAGTGTCAAAAGCCTTCTGGAAATACGGAATCGATCTGAAATCCCTTGCCAATGGCACCCAGCACTTCATGTGAATAAAGAGGTAGTTGTGTTTCACAGGAAAGATGTTTTCTAAACCCATGTCGACTGTGTGTCAATAGACCGTTTTCTTCGATGTAATTCATAATGTTCGAACACAATATATGTTCCAAAATCCTGCTGCATATCGACGTTAACGATATGGGCCTGTAACTTAGTGGATTACTCCTACTACCTTTCTTGAATATTGGTGTGACCTGTGCAACTTTCCAGTCTTTGGGTACGGATCTTTCGTCGAGCGAACGGTTGTATGTGATTGTTAAGTATGGAGCTAATGCATCAGCATACTCCAAAAGGAACCTAATTGGCATACAGTCTGGGCCAGAAGACTTGCTTTTATTAAGTGATTTAAGATGCTTCGCTACTCCAAGGATATTTATTTCTACGTTACTCATGTTGGCAACTGTACTCGATTCGAATTCTGTTTACGTTAAGGACAGTTTCAAGCCCTGTAGCGTGCATTCCACTGACCCCATACCACCGCCGTTTGCGTACAGTGGTGTGAGCTAATTGATGAAAGCCGGTTCTGCTTTGGTGCCAGTGATGGCCGTGTGTTGGTTAGGAGGCCAGTGGAGTGCCTGCAACCAGTCTGTCTGCTTGCTAGACACAACGGACCCAACCTACAGTTATGGCCTGGGGTGCAATTTCGAATGACAGCAGGAACACTCTTGTCATTATCCCACGCACCATGACTTAAAATTTTTACATCAGTCTGGTGATTCGACCTGTTGTGCTACCATTCATGAACTGCTTTCCGGAAGGGGGGGGGGGAGGAGGAGGAAGGGGTGTTTTACAACAGGATAACACTCACCCATATACCGCTGTTGTAACCCAACATACTCTACAGAGTGTCGACATATTGCCTTGGCCTGCTCGATCACCACAACTGTCTCCAATCGAGCACATATGGGACATCATCGGATGACAACTCCAGCGTCATCCACTAACAGGGTTAACCGTCCTTGTATTGACCGACAGTCATGGAACGCCATCCTATAAACTGACATCCGGCACCAGTAGAACACAATGCATACTCGTTTGCATGCTTGCATTCAGCATTCTGGCGGTTACACCGGTTATTAATGTACAGTATTTCACATTTGTAATGGCTCTCGCGCTTACATTAACCTGTGATCTTGCAATGTTAATCACTTAAATATATTTCCTCGGCAAATGTATTCCAGTAATTCCATTACTCTACATTACGTATTTTTCGACGTTTTCGATTTTTTTTCCATCAATGTATATAAACAGTGTGTCCCATAAATGTTGCGACGTACTTCAAGGGGTTGTAGAGTGTGGCTTGAGGAACAAATTGAGGGTAGAAACCAGTGTCCGAAATTGTCATGCAACAACGCTACAGGCGCTGAAGTTAAAGTCAGCGGCGCCTACCACTAGGGCACCCTTTCGATATCAAACGCGACTTTGTACACTGACGGACAGTAGGCGAACATCTCGCAACGTTATTTGTTGTTCAGTGATCGCGACTGATTGCCACGATCGTCGTTGGAGAAGATGGAGCAAGCTGCTGCGTAGACACGCCTTGTCTCCTATCAATGTGATGCTCCGTTGCCTCTGTGGATGAAGGTTTCGGACACAGGTTTGCAACTGCAGTTTATTTGCCTGCTGTATGAAACTAAACCCCACCCGGACAGACAATGAAGGCCCGACGGTATCGACCGGCCGCCGTGTCATCATCAGATCACAGGCTTCACTGGACGCGGATATGGAGGGACATGTGGTCAGCACACCGCTCTCCCGGCCGTATGTCAGTTTACGAGGCTGTTGCGTGCTGTATACTGAAAAAAACTGGAGAATTTAGAGGGTTCCAGGAGAAAAATAAACTGCAGATGGAAACCCATGACCGAAATTGTCATCCACTGAGCATGGCATTATAGGAGACAAGACCTTTCTGCACAGCAACTAGGTCCATTTTATTACTGGTGATCATGGCAATCAGTCGCGATCACTGAATAACAAAAACATTGCGAGACGTTCCGCCTATGGTCCGTCAGCATACACTGTCACATTTGCTACCGAAGGGGTGGCCTTGTGGCAGGCGCCAGCACCTATAACTTCGACACTCGACACTTCGCTGGGTGATGTTTCTGGACACAGGTTTCTACCCTCTATTTGTTCCTCAAGACAGCCTCTACAACTTCTCGAAGTATGTCACAACATTTCTGGGACATCCTGTACATATAAGAATTTTTCAATAGACCTCGATCTGAAGGACCTTGGGAATGTATTCGTATTGGTTTTGCTGGTCCTTTCAGGAACACAAGATGGCTCATTATTGTCGATATACAGGGTGAGTCACCTAACATTACCGCTGGATATATTTCGTAAACCACATCAAATACTGACGAATCGATTCCACAGACCGAACGTAAGGAGAGGGGCTAGTGTAATTGGTTAATACAAACCATAATAAAATGCACGGAAGTATGTATTTTAACACAAACCTACGTTTTTTTTTAAATAGAACCCCGTTAGTTTTGTTAGCACATCTGAACACATAAACAAATACGTAATCAGTGCCGTTTGTTGCATTGTAAAATGTTAATTACATCCGGAGATATTGTAACCTAAAATTGACGCTTGAGTACCACTCCTCCGCTGTTCGATCGTGTGTATCGGAGAGCAACGAATTACGTAGGGATCCAAAGGTAACGGTGATGGACCTTAGGTACAGAAGAGAATGGAACAGCACATTACGTCCACATGCTAACGCCTTTTTATTGGTCTTTTTCACTGACGCACATGTACATTACCATGAGGGGTGAGGTACACGTACACACGTGGTTTCCGTTTTCAATTACGGAGTGGAATAGAGTGTGTCCCGACATGTCAGGCCAATAGATGTTCAATGTGGTGGCCATCATTTGCTGCACACAATTGAAGTCTCTGGCGTAATGAATGTCGTACACGCCGCAGTACATATGGTGCAATGTCGCCGCAGGCTGCCACAATACGTTGTTTCATATCCTCTTGGGTTGTAGGCACATCACGGTACACGTTCTCCTTTAACGTACCCCACAGAAAGAAGTCCAGAGGTGTAAGATCAGGAGAACGGGCTGGCCAATTTATGCGTCCTCCACGTCCTATGAAACGCCCGTCGAACATCCTGTCAAGGGTCAGCCTAGTGTTAATTGCGGAATGTGCAGCTGCACCATCATGCTGATACCACATACGTCGACGCGTTTCCAGTGGGACATTTTCGACCAACGTTGGCAGATCATTCTGTAGATACGCGATGTATGTTGCAGCTGTTTGGGCCCCTGCAATGAAGTGAGGACCAATGAGGTGGTCGCCAATGATTCCGCACCATACATTTACAGTCCACGGTCGCTGTCGCTCTACCTGTCTGAGCCAGCGACGATTGTCCACGGACCAGTAATGCATGTTTCGTAGATTCACTGCCCCGTGGTTTGTGAAACCCGCTTCATCGGTAAACAGGTAGAACTGCAACGCATTCTCTGTTAATGCCCATTGACAGAATTGCACTCGATGATTAAAGTCATCACCATGTAATTGCTGATGCAGCGACACATGAAACGGTGAAATAAAATTATAGAACGGTTGTTTACGCGAAATGGCAACAATGTAGGATGCGGATGTTTCTATAGAAAGTGTTGCCTTCCACTTGATCGGACAGATGTATATATTAGTGGTCTATTTGTAAACGCTTTTGTATTGTAAATGAAAAGCCGAGATATGGGGCACACTCCTTTACTTGCTTTTAAAACTACTTTTCGTCTGATATACGTAATTGCATAGGCAACATCGTTGTGACCATTGCTCATGCCCCATATGACATGAGGAGTATTGAAGCGTGTGATCTACCATTGTGAACGAAAATTCCCCCAAAAAACTAGGGTAGTACTAAAGTTTGTAGAGATTTTGTGCAACCTGTTCTCACGCAGGTTGCTTTAAGTATATTTACCAATCCTCACTTTTATTTGAGGTCCTAGTGTTGTTCCTCCGGTGACTTATTGAATGTTGCATATTTGAAGTAGCGTTGTTCAAGCGTTAGATAACTCACCGCAAAACGGAACATTTGTTCTCATTAGATGAAGGCAGCAGAAGCAGATCGAAACATGCAGTGTAATAGAGTGGGTGCCATCGAAGAAATTCCATTAGAAAACAGTTTTGACAAGAGTATTTCGAAGTATTCATGAAGACCAACGGAGTTCGACGAGAACGTCTTGATAGTTTACTACTGTTGTCTGCATTAGCGTACTTAATAACTGACCAATGTGATGAACTGCAAGCATTTGAGGTTCGTATGACACTTGCATGTAATGATAATTGTTAGGGAAAAAAGAAACCATAAATCATTAGGGTTAAATGATCCGTCGACGACGAGGACATTGGAGATGAAGCAGAAGCTCGTATTGTGGAAAAAAAGCCGCTGTTCCCTTCCTAAGGAAACATCGCAAAATTTGCCTTAATCGATTGAGGGGATCAAGGTAAACCAAAATGAGGATGGCCATTCAGTGATTTGACCCACCATATTGAGGCAGCTGATGTAATCTGGCTCATCTTAATAAAAGATGATTGAATTGCAATCCAACGAACGGTACAAATTTTTGTTGAGGCACTATAAGCGATTTGGGATCATTGTCTTACCATCTGTGCAATAGGATCTTAATACCATCCTTCCCTTAGTCACTGTTTTGTGACGACATTAGCCCATACCAAATACGTGCAGTTCAGTGCAGTGCCTATTTGTTTACAGAAATAATGGTTAGTAAATCTTTCTTTCTTGCTTTCTTTTTTTTTCCTAAAAGACCACACTGCTGAGGCCATCGGTCCCTAGACTTACACACTGCTTAAACTAACTTATACTAAGAACAACACACACACACTCACACACACACACACATGCCCGAGGGAGGACTCGAACCTCCGGCGGGAGGGGCCGCGCAATCCGTGACATGGCGCCTCTAACCACGCGGCCACCCCGCGCGGCTAGTAAATCTCAGAACAGTTAAAGTAGAGTTGCAGTGAGCTGATTACTTAACTAATAGTAACTTGTAGGGCCTGTGTACTAACAATCATTTCATTTCAGTTGCGTAGAGGATGATAACTTTTTTATATAGTTATCTGTAGGATTAATGGAATTACCTGCCAGGATAGCCGAGAGCATGCGCCGGCACGGTAGCTCAGCGTGTTCGGTCAGAGGGCTAGCTGCCCTCTGTCATAAAAAAAAACTAAGTTAATGGATCAACAACGAACTGAAACGGGGTGTCTTTCGACGTCCGCCCAGAGAACGAACGAAAACGAACAAAATGAGACTTAAAAAAAAACAAGAGAGAGAGAGAGAGAGAGAGAGAGAGAGAGAGAGAGAGCGCTAACGCGCTGCTTCATGGACTCGGGTAGGCGCGCCGGTCCCGGATTAACGACGACGGCCGGTGTGCCGGCCAGCCTGGATGTGGTTTTTAGATGGTTTTCCACATCCTACTAGGTGAATACCGGGCCAATCCCCATGTCCCGCGTCAGTTACACGACTCGCAGACATTTGAAACACATTCACACTATTTCACGATTTACACTAGCCACAGGCAGCTGGGGTACACTAATTCCGTCCCAAGGTGGCGGCAGGAAGGGCATCCGGCCACCCCTTCAAATTAACAATGCCAAATCCGTACTTAACTCTGCCGACCCTGAGTACAATGCGGGATAAAGGCAGTAGCGAAAGAAAGGATTAATGTAATTATCACATCAATGAACTTCGTTGTCATTTTTGTTTCATTAACAGCTCATGAACTGAGAAATGCATTCGTTAATTCATATTATTCAAAGTGATGCCAGCTACAAAAAACTTTGGTCTCAAATTGATCTTGTAGTGTATACTAATGACTTAACTGGAGTGTGAGCAATGTTTAATGTGTCGTATAATATGTAAAACTATTATTTAAAAAACGATGTACATAAATAACTCATCAAACAAACAAAAACAGTACAACAGCTGCTGAGATAAAGTGTGAGGCAAGGTGTGTTGAATAGTATTACTTGATGTAATCACTTGCTTAATAAAAAAAATTGCGGCATGTGTATGACTTAACTATAGTAGAGATAGGTATTACAGCTATGCAAAACAAGTAACAATTATTTTTTATAACAATTATTTTTTACCAATGTTCCATTGCAAATTTGTCATGGAAATTTTATTTTTAATATCTCATAATTTAACTTAGAAGGGTTTGCATCCTTGTAGAGGTGATACATAGAGCTCTAACAGTAACAAAACATTCTACACGCTAGTGTATAGAATGTTTTGTTACAGTTAGATGTATACCTTCCAGAAAGTCCAACGATAACAGTTTAAGACAAAATTTGGCGAAAGCGATACACACTTCAGGGCATTTACCAAACTCTGCTCTTGTATACAGCAGCTTGGGTTAATTGTTCATACGTTCATATGTGTGTGAAATCTTATGGGACTTAACTGCTAAGGTCATCAGTCCCTAAGCTTACACACTACTTAACCTAAATTATCCTAAGGACAAACACACACACCCATGCCCGAGGGAGGACTCCGCCAGGACCAGCCGCACAGTCCATGACTGCAACGCCTAAGACCGCTCGGCTAATCCCGCGCGGAATGGGTTAATTCTTCATAAGAACAGTATACACATTGCACTACCAATACCAAAATAATCATCAAATGCCAATGGAGGAGAAATCATTGCTGTTGGAGAATGTAACTGTCATTCGACATTACATTGTCTCATTAAGCGTAAAATAAGAAAAACGACAGCGCCATTTGATAAGGAGTACATCATGACTGTCCATAACTTATCTTCAGTCAGTATCATATTAAGCAAATATTTATTTAAAGCATTACTCAGTTGACAAATCTTTTTCCCTTTACCGAAAAAGTATAGTGTAACTCACTACCATGATAAGCGTATGTCCTTCAAAAAAATGGTTCAAATGGCTCTGACCACTATGGGACTCAACTGCTGAGGTCATTAGTCCCCTAGAACTTAGAACTAGTTAAACCTAACTAACCTAAGGACATCACAAACATCCATGCCCGAGGCAGGATTCGAACCTGCGACCGTAGCGGTCTTGCGGTTCCAGACTGCAGCGCCTTTAACCGCACGGCCACTTCGGCCGGCGCGTATGTCCTTGCTTGTTGCTAATGAGGCAGGTGCTTCGTATATTGGATTGATCAGGTTACCAAGTGATCGCTTTCAAGTATTCGGTGTTTTGGGGTTCATTTCTCTGCTTGTTATTGCGAGATACACGAGGCTGTGTAGCAGGGTAGGTGTTGAGTGCCTAGTTCATGCTAGACAGGATAACACCACCTAATTCACGAGCACCCGTACCATTCTGATCATATAGTTGTTAGTACCATATACTCGCAATGCTTAAAATATTATTGCTGCTGATGCTTCGTCAAGAAAAGTGAAAAGCGCATGATCAATGCGATTTTCCATTTTCAGTACGCTTAAGACACAGAAGATCCCAAATAAAAATAAGAGGTTCACCAAGCTGAGTGATCGACGGAATTTCTACGCATTTCCTCGATTTCTTGCAGTTTAATCTTAGTTTAGTTCCTGACAGTTTCACAGGGTAGGCTCTTTTAGTCTATCAGAATATTCGTTCAAAAAAAATTGTTCAAATGGCTCTGAGCACTATGGGACTTAACTTCTGAGGTCATCAGTCCCCTAGAACTTAGAACTACTTAAACCTAACTAACCTAAGAACATCACACACATCCATGCCCGAGGCAGGGTTCGAACCTGCGACCGTAGCGGTCTCGCGGTTCCAGACTGTAGCACCTAGAACCGCTCGTCCACTCCGGCCGGCCCAGAATATTCGTGTGAGAATTATCGAAGTGTAGTTGCTAGATCATCCTATCTTTATTAGTACTCAATTTTGGGCTGAATATGACCCAGAAAGCGACGCTAATGTCACTATCAGTCGATTTGGTGATGACTTATTGAATAATTGTTTTGCCTGCCTCGTGAGTCTTGTAAAATGCTGTGGCTGGTGGCAAACATAGTTGAATGCAGAAATGCAAAAACATCTTCACTGTTCTAGGGGTTAACTCTTCTTAGCTGTATGTTACGTATATAATTTACCTCACATGCTAATGAGAGTGGTAATATTTTTGAAATGTCACTTAGTGTAGCAAATTTGGGTTTACAAGGGTTAAGGATTGTCTCATCTCTAATATCGTGCTTCCTGACGTTTACAATATCATTGTATTAATTTACTTTTTGGCTGATTGACTTACATAGCAGTGTTCTCTATGGGTCTCTTGTAGTAACAATTTTCTGTAGCCAAATGGCTCTACCCAAAAAAAATTAAAGGACCCGCAAGAAAATTACGTTATGTGGGCTGCATCAAAAATAGGCGCAACGCAGTTTAGATTGTGCGGATACTTTTTAGCATGCTAGTACAACAACACATTGTGCCACAATGTCTCGCATGTATGGGACCTAGGCGAAGACACGTTAGAAGACCTGTTGCATCTGTATCACTTTGTGCAAATGAATAAAATTATAGAAAAGTGGGTTTACTTGGATGATGATCATCGTCAAAAGACAATTTGAAAATTTCTGATTCTCGCTTGTAATATTCGAATTAATAGTTTCCCGATCCTGATTCCCTATCCCAAATTGATACATGTGCCCTTTCAGGCATCTTGAAAAGTCTGTATCATCATCACGAAACCACATAGTATATCTCGCAAAATGAGTATGATAGTAGAATCAGGGATTTTTGATCTTTTACAGAAGTTTACAAACTTGAGATTCTTCCAGTTTACCGTCAGCAGGTGGAACAGGAAAGGAAGAAAACGATAGGGTTACCCCAAGTACTCAGTGTTATACACTGTAAGGATTCGGCACCACGAGCGTCTTTTCCAGCGGCGTTTGAGCTGGAAAAAGCGACAGAAATAGTATTGCAGCTTCTAAGTGAGAGTGCCCCCACAGCGCTGGAATTCTCGCGGCAGCTTCACCAGCGCGGCCCGTTTACACGGTCGCACGTAGCAAAATGCACTGTGGCTTATTTTCTTACTAGGTTTCCTTTTTTCGCGCTTCCGGCCAGAATGCTGTCATGATGTGCAACATGAAGTGTATAGACACTGACCACTTAATTCTGGAAGTACAAGAATATCCATGTGTTTATGATATAAGGTGCCCATACTATAAAAACAGAAGTATGAAGAGGCAGTCGTGGCAAGCAATTACCATGGCACAGGTAATAGAACAGTTCCCATCCGAAAGTAATGTGGGATCGGACTGAAATACTGACGATTCTGTAATATCATTTGACACTTTATAACAGTAATAAGATACATGTCATTGTAATAAATAATGTGATTGTATTCATTTGATTTTGTGTGTTGATAAAACTTACCTTGCCGGCCGTGGTGGCCGAGCGGTTCTAGGCGCTTCAGTCCGGAACCGCGCGACTGCTACGGTCGCAGGTTCGAATCCTGCCTCGGGCATGGATGTGTGTGATGTCCTTAGGTTACTTAGGTTTAAGTAGTTCTGAGTTCTAGGGGATTGATGACCTCCGATGTTAAGTCCCATAGTGCTCAGAGCCATTTGAGCCAAAACTTATCTTAAGGTATCTGCTAGTCTCTTTTCTGCACTCACACAATCCCTGATGACTGTTTTAGTTTTAGACTTGTCACTTTCCACCGTAGATAACTGTTTTTCGAATGAATTAAGTTACATTCGATAATACTCGAAAATTTTATTTGGATATTCCCTTATGTCCTTATGTAGGAGATCGAACTTTCCCTTTGTTGACCTGTCAGTTAGTATACGGTAGATCCACCTGTCTTTCACGACGACGATGATGAACCAGTAAAGAAGACAGCGCGAAAACTGAATTGTTATCTAACGAAACACTGCCCATGTCTGCTCTCGCAACGTTGCTTGTTCCGGCACGTGTACTTGCCCGTTTGACTGCCACTACCTGGCAGATTTTCTTGCTCTGTGTGACCGCCATACTTGCTCGAATTCTTGCCACGTTTTTTGCAGCTCAAACCCCGCTGGAAAAAAAAGTCCGTGGGCCCGTAGCCTAAGGTGATTTGCAAAGTATAGCCGTAGATCTAGATGTAAAAGGAGATACCACTTGTTGTTTGTCAACTGTTACCTGGCTTGGAGAGAGTGTAAGCTGTAATTTCTGTTATCTCACCATTGTAACATCTAAAATACTTTCGAATTAAGGCCGCCTCGATTCAACCCTGTGTCATTCCTACTTATGCATGTGGAATTGTAGAGAAGGTAGAGCAAAGTTCTGTAGGTGCAAAATTAGCAATGAAGTGCGAACTTAGTGAAACTTGCAGAAAAATGCTGTAACTATGTTGGATGCCCTAGCCCTTCAGGCAAAAACCTACGTGTAACTGTCCAAACTTCAAGCTATATAGAAGGATCGAGGACGCATGGGAAATTATTCTGACATTTTAAACTGACATAATTTCCCTATTTCGTGGTTTTCCCTCAAAAATGTGAACTTTACAATGTTCTTACATAGAGAGAGTTGGCTGTTTTAACCATTTTTCATTTCTTTTCCTACTTCTACATGTACATCTACATTTATTCGCTGCAAGCCACCTTGAAGTGCACGACAAATGTTTCTTCCCAGTGTACTATCAATTAAGGCTGCGTCCCGTTCGATTCGCGTTCGAAGCACCGAAAGAATTATTGCTTAAACGCCTCTGAGTGCGCTGTAATTAGTCTGGTCTTGTCTCCGTGATCAGTACGAGAGCAATTCATAGGAGATTGTAGAATATTCCGAGATTCCTCAATTAAAGCTGATTCTTGGAACATTGTATGTACGCTTTCAGGGAATAGCTGGCGTCTATCCTCAATCGTCCACCAGTTCAATTTTTTCATCATCTCTTTGACGCTCTCCCATGGGTCAATCAAATCTTTCATCATTATCACCCATTCAAACTTTACTTTCTTTGTAACTTTAAATTTTTCCCTCTATTTTTACGTAGGATAATTGGGTTTATGTTCGTTAGACTGGAAAGGAGTGACCTGGTAGTTACGCAGGGGGAGGACTGAGGAATGAATGTGATGCCATTGGAGGAAGAGCAGTTCATTTGCATATCCAGAACTGACATTGCACTACCTCTGACGTACATTATTTAATGGTTGGTTGGTTGGTTGTGTTGGGGAAGGAGACCAGACAGCGAGGTCATCGGTCTCATCGGATTAGGGAAGGACAGGGAAGGAAGTCCGCCGTGCCCTTTGAAAGGAACCATCCCGGCATGTGCCTGGAGCGATTTAGGGAAATCACGGAAAACCTAAATCAGGATGGCCGGACGCGGGATTGAACCGTCGTCCTCCCGAATGCGAGTCCAGTGTCTAACCACTGCGCCACCTCGCTCGGTATTATTTAATGATCTGGCATTGTAACGAGCAATAAATCTTATCATGGAAGGTGTTACAGAAATCCTGCCACCAAACGTCAGTGGTACAGTTAAATTCCCTTGACTTACTATCACTTAATTCTACTTTGAGCTCCAGCAATTAGCCTCGGTGTATGCGGTCGAAGTCAGCATGCCACTCAAGATGCAGTATTGTTGTGGCTGCCAAAGTAGCCATCATTTCCCGAGCTGTTCTCGTGACTCTTTGGGTATCGCTGTCTTCCCCGAAAAATCAGGGTCTCAGACATTATGTATCCACCTATACCAGCTCATAGATAACTTTTTTTCTTATTTATAGACGTCTTTGAAATTTCAGTGTTGTAGATAGTGTACGTATCACAGAGTTATTATGTCTAACAAGGGATTCATTAGCAATTAAAGGGTGTCGTATTTGAGTCAAGAGCCCTCCTCCAGATATAACAGAATATTTTAGGAGTTACATTTACATCTTTATCACAGTTTTGTTTTTATTAATAATACATGTGTTTCGGAATTTATTCCACAGCTCCTGTATTTTAATTAGATTTCGACGATATCTGGACAAGGATTTTCTGTTGAGACAGAAGACTAACATAATAAGACATAATTTTCGAAACCTTATTTCGGAATCGCATCTTAAACCTCATCCAGTCAGATATCATGAACAAGATGTCTACATCTACGTCTACATCTACATGGTTACTCTACAATTCACACTTAAGTGCCTGGCAGAGGGTTCATCGAACCATTTTCATACTTCCGTACCATTCTACTCTCGAATGGGAAAAAGGAACACCTAAATCTTTCTGCTCGAGCTCTGATTTCTCTTATTTTATTATGATGATCATTTCTCCGTACGTAGATGGGTGTCAACAAAATATTTTCGCATTCCGAAGAGAAAGTTGGTGATTGAAATTTCGTAAATAGATCTCGCCGCAAAGAAAACCGCCTTTGTTTCAGTGACTGCCACCCCAACTCGCGTATCATATCAGTGACACTCTCACTCCTATTCCGCGATAACACGAAACGAGCTGCCCTTCTTTGCACATTTTCGATGTCCTCCGTCAATCCTACCTGGTTAGGATCCCATACCGCGTAGCAATATTCCAGAAGAGGACGGGCAAGAGTAATGTAGGCTGTCTCTTTAGTAGGTTTATCGCATCTTCTAAGTGTTCTCCCAACAAAGCGCAGTCTTTGTTTCGCCTTACCCACAATATTATCTATGTGGCCTTTCCAATTTAAGTTGCTCGTTATTGTAATTACTGGGTATTTAGTCGAATTGACAGTCCTTAGATTTGTGCGATTTATCGTATACCCAAAATTTATCGGCTTTCTTTTAGTACCCATGTGGATGACCTCGCACTTTTCTTTGTTTAATGCTAATTGCCATTTTTCGCGCCATATAGAAATTCTCTCTAGATCACTTTGTAATTGGAATTGATCGTCTGATGATTTTACTAGACGATAAATTACAGCGTCATCTGCAAACAATCTAAACGGGCTGCTCAGATTATTACCTAGATCATTTATATAATTCAGGAACAGCAGAGGGTCTATGACACTACCTTGCGGAACGCCAGATATCACTTCTGTTCTACTCGATGATTTACCGTCTATCACTATGAACTCTGACCTCTCTGAGAGGAAATCACGAATCCAGTCACACAACTGAGACGATACTCCATATGCACGCAATTTGATTAATAGTTGCTTGTGAAGAACGGTATCAAAAGCTTCCTGGAAATCTAGTAATATAGAACCGATCTGAGATCCCTTGTCGACAGCACTCATTACATCGTGGGAATAAAGAGCTTTCTGTATTGCACAAGAACGATATTTTCTGATTCCGTGTTGGTTATGTATCAATACGTCAATTTCTTCAAGGTGATTCATAATGTTCGAGTAGAGTATATGCTCCAAAACCCTACTGCAAATTGAGGTCTGTAATTCAATGGGTTACTCATATTTCCTTTTTTGAATATTTGTGTGACCTGTGCTACTTTTCAGTCTTTAGGAACAGACCTTTCGTCAAGTGCGCGGCTGTATATGATTGCTAAGAAAGGCGCTATTGTGTCTGCATACTCTGAAAGGAACCTGATTGGTATACCGTCTGGACCGGAAGACTTGCCTTTCTTAAGTGATTTGAGTTGTTATGGTGGATCAGTCCCGTCTCTTATTAACTTATGCGGTATGAATCTATCTATTGCTGTCTATACTGTATCTTTGAATTTGAGCCATATCTGGTATACACTTACATAATTAGCTTGAAAGGAATAGAGACTCTCTCTTAGGAAGGCATCAAGCGAATTTTTATCTGCTGTTTTAAATAGATATATTTTGCGTTTATTTTTAGTGGTTTTGGTTGATATGGTTTTGAGCCTCGCTACAATTACCCTGTGTTTACTAATCCCTGTATCCGTCATGACGCTCTCTATTAGATCAGGATTATTTGTGGCTAAGAGGCCAAATGTGTTTTCGCAACCATTTACAATTCGTGTGGGCTCATGAACTAATTGTTCAAAGTAATTCTCAGGGAAAGCATTTAGTACAATTTCGGAAGATGTTTTCTGTCTACCACCGGCTTTGAACATGTATTTTCGCCAAGAAATCGAGGGTAAACTGAAGTCTCCAACAATTATAACTGTATGATTGGGTTACTTATTTGTAATGAGATTCAAGTCTTCTTTTAAGAGTTCAGCTATTATATCATTTAAGTCGGGGGGTCGGTAGAACGAGCCAATTATTATTTTGGTACGGCTGTTGAGTATAACCTCTACCCATAGTAATTCGCAGGAACTATCTATTTCAACTTCACTGCAAGATAAACTACCATGAACAGACACAAACACACCACCACCTACTTTATTTAATCTATCCTTTCTGAACACGTATTGCGCATCTGTAAAAATTTCGGCAGGATTTATCTCTGGCTTTAGCCAGCTTACTGTTCCTATAACGATTTCAGCTTCAGGGCTTTCTATCAGCGCTTGAAGCTCTGGTACTTTTCCAACACAGTTACGACAATTTACAACTACAACACCGACTGTTGCTTGGTCGAGTCTCGTCGTTTCTTTGCTCTGTAACCTTTGAGACTGGAGCCCATTTTGATCTTTCCCGAGACTGTCTAACCTAAAAAAAAGTCCAGTCCACGCCACACAGCCCCTGCTACCCGCGTAGCCGCCTCCTGTGTGTAGTGGATACCTGACCTATTTAGCGGAGCCCGAAACCCCGCCACCTTATGGCACAAGTCGAGGAATCTGCAGCCAACACGGTCGCAGAACCGTGTGAGCCTCTAATTCAGACCCTCCACTCGGCTCTGTACCAAAGGTCCGCAATCGGTCCTGTCGACGATGCTGCAGATGGTGAGCTCTGCCTTCATCTCGCTAGCAAGACTGGCAGTCTTCACCAACTCAGATAGCCGCCGGCAACCAGAGAGAATCTCTTCCGATCCATAGCGACACACATCATTAGTGCCGACATGAACCACCACCCTGCGGTTGGCTGCACCTTGTACCCTTCATGGCATCCGGAATGACCCTTTCCAAATCTTGGATGACTCCCCCCGGTATGCACACGGAGTGCACATTGGCTTTCTTCCTGTCCTTAGCTGCCATATCCCTAAGGGGCTCCATCACCCGCCTAACTTTCGAGCTCCCGAAGACAAGCAATCCCACCCTCTGCGCTTGCCCGGACCTCTCAGGAAGACCGGCCACTGCCGCGAGAGGCGAGGTCGCCCTTGCTGGCTCAGAGGTACTTTCAGCAGTGGGCAGCACCTCAACCCTGTTACGGAGGCTAGAGGGTAGAGCCTTGCGGCCAGCAGCAACTTGCGCCTTCCGCCCAGGGATTCGCGACTCCACCACGGTTCGCCAGTCACCGTCACCCAAGTGTCGACCGGCAGGGACGTCCGAATACGAGGGCGCAGTGGCATCAGAGATCTATTATGAATACAACACATCAAAGTAATTCTAAAATCTATTCAGTTGCAATAATACGTCTGAATGTTACACACAGACGTGCACACTGAAAAGAAGATATTTCACTGAATTCGATTTGTTGGTGAGAAACTGGGAAATAAGGATACATAAGTGACTGTACACGAAAACCGTTATTGGTGGAACCTAAACAGACGACCGGAGAGATCAGTTAAAGTTAGCTCAGTCTTTACCGTGAGAGCGATCAAATATCCGTTCCCGCGATTATAACTCATGTATTATTGTGTGAAAATACAGTCACGTTGCTATTAGATATCGTCTGCATATGCTGTACTAATCTACAGCTGATGTTTCGGACTTACTTCTACACAAAATATGCTTGAATAGTGTGCCTATATGTCAACTGCTGCAAATATATTGTACAACGCCACTGGACTACATTAAAAAGCTTGGAAATGACATCACAGACTACCTACAAACTGACTTGTATTAAGTTTCCTTTTCTTCTTTTAATAGTGAGAACTATCGTTGCCATAACGCAGTGGATTACGTATGGCATACAAAGGAAAGTATTGTCATGTGCCAGCCTAACTGTTAATGTATTAATTTTTTTATATTTTCTCTCTCTAGTGGTACAGATGGTACAAATAGATAATAAAGTTCCTAGACTGTGATACCTTTCTTTCGGTTAGAAACCAACTTGGGCAGAGGTAACAGCGCTATGATGCCGTACTACCAAGAGATGACTGGTTCAGCTGTGGATCTGAACAGATTTCTGCCCGTTCGTGCCATACAAGCTTCTCGCAGGGTAACTGTAACTGTTGGATTCTAGAGCGTATGTTACCGGATTTGTGTGGAATCCCAGTATTCTATAGAATGCCTACGTAAAGTATGGAATGCCTGATAGTTTTAGGTAAACTATGAAATATAAGTTACATACTTTTTCCTAGGCATTGTATACAATACCTAAGCATTATACAGTATGACTAGTACCATTTACGCAAAGTGTTATAACGGCACAAAAGAAGCCTTTATTAATTAACACGCATTTGAAACTGAAAGAACAAAACTACGAAATAAAGCACAGGATATTCTTACCGGAAAACAATGAAAGCAGGATTGAGATTGAAGTGATTGTCACAGTAAGCACTCACTTTTCTTTCTCACAAAAAATGTACATTTTGGCCGAGCAGTTCTAGACGCTTCAGTCTGGAACCGCGCGACTTCTACGGTCTCAGGTTCGAATCCTGCCTCAGGCTTGGATGTGTGTGATGTCCTTAGGTTAGTTAGGTTTAAGTAGTTCTAAGTTCTAGGGGACTGATGACCTCCGATGTTAAGTCCCATAGTGCTCAGAGCCATTTGAACCATTTTTGAACTTAAAGAGGAATGTGAACAGAATATTGTTACCGGTAAAATACAAAGCAGTAATTGCATGACCTACTTGTTGCACCATGGAAGGCTACAGTGACATTCTGAATTGGAGGAACGTCTTGAATTTTGATCAAGCTCTTTGTACATACGGTGAATTCTGATCTTGTGTGGAGCTGCTTCAAGATTCCTTCTGCAGTTCCAAATCCCTAAAAGCCATCTTGCATCACGTTCATGACAATAGCTAGTAGATTGCGTGAGTCACCCCGCCCTTCGTCGATGCCGGGAATCGGAACTCGCACAGTGGCACCCAAAGGCACGGGAGGGATTTGTTTATCAGAATTCCTTTTCATTTCTTTGGCCTGAATCTCAAGGCTCTCAGTGTTGAAGCAAACGCTGCACAAAATGCTAACTCCATATCTTCTACTTCGTCGCCGTCATCGTCTTTAGGAGAATGTCCACAGACGGCATGCACGTTCCGGCCACACTGTTCACATGTATTAGCAACACTGGTTTCTTTTAAGCAGACGCTACAGATATCAGAAAAAGAAGGATATCCGGTAAACACAGAAATGGAAGGCTCTTCGATAACCATAGCTTCATCACTGTTTTGGTTTCCTCCAACATAGATTGCATTCTCATCTCTCCATAAGTTTTTCGAGTTTTTCCTCAGTCTCTACGTCTTGTAAAACGTCGTCACGCAAGGACGACTTCGAGACAGCTATTCTAGCTTTGCCGCCGAACAGAGCTTCGTATGTTGATCTGTTAATTCCAGAAGGAAAAGCTCTGTTTTTCATAAGTTGGACGAATCACAGGTCGTCTCTCCGGCAGCTAGATTTTTTCATCTTGCACCCAAGCACACAGCATATTTTCGATATCCTGATTTGCTCTTTCGACGCTCCCCTGTCTTTGTGAGTGACGCGGCTTACCATGGACGATCTTCGGGGTAGGTCAATACACCTTTCGGCTACTTGCTACACTGTCCGAAACCTGATGTTATTTGACTGTGGAATCGTTGGAACACCAAACAATGTAAATATGTCGATGAGGTTGTAGACTACTTCATCTGCTCTCTTTGATTTCAGAGTCCTGAGAACTACAAAATTAGTGAGATGATCTTGGTAACCATTGTAAACATGCACTCTCTATCAGGATGGGACTGAAAATCGATGAAATCAACCTGACAACGGGAACTGAATTCCGAAAAAACCCATTGGCTTGACCAGAACACCTTTTTTGACACCTTTCTGCATCTTCTGGCAAGGTTATACTTTGGTGAAATTTCTTTCAAGATCCTGTCCCGCCCTTCATGACGAATAGACAAATGGGCCTTTTGCAGTGTGTCAAATAACCTCCAAGTTCGCGACGTAAACTTGAATAGCACTTGTACTTTCTTTAACAGGATAGATCAACAGTCCTATTCTCGATTATCATTCCCTCATAGTGTTTCAGTAGCCAATAGTCCCGTGGTTCCTTCTTCATAGTCGTCTTAGTCTTTTTCACATCGTTAACTAACTTTTGGTAACTGGTTTCGGTTAGGAAAGCACACTTTTTAGCAACATTCAGCATTGGCTCTTACTTGAGACAATGTCAGCATGGCGTCATTCCTGTCTTGGCACTACACTCCCTTCCGGCATGGTGACACAAGAACAACGGGAAAGGACGACGGGTGAGCGTCGGTGGAACTTCAGCCAGAACTATTATGGCGATATCTGTGGAGTGAAATTTGAATGTCGTACGACAATACGCTGTCTTCGCAACCATTAAACAAAGACCAGAACGCCACCTCAAACAGTGGCGCAGGGGAAAAAAACGGCGGTATTAAGCGTATTATTTATTTTGTCAGCATACAATCCGGCAAAGCATACAAGGTGTAAAGTATTAATCTTCTCACACTCGGACGTTCGATTTTATGCATTCTATACATCATCTAGGCATTCTATAAAATGCTGGATCTCAAACAGTGCCAGTAACACACACATAAGAAACCAAATCTTCAACAAATAGTCGATACGCTGTCATACGTTTAAGTACTCTGACAGTAAAGGATTACGGTGATAGACCAGGTATCGCACATCTCTAGATCACGCTGTCCCTCATGCTGCGCCTGTAATATTTACTGCGTGAGCCCTTGTATACTCACATACCATAGCTTTTGATTTACTCTAATAACGTACACCAATGGGTATTCTTCCAAAAGGTGTCGAAAGTAATTAAATATTTTGTTTTCGGTGTTCTGTAATTCCTATCTCAGGACATTGTGAACCATTTCAATATCCAAACCAGCACCATTAATGTTGCTAATACTGTGTGCAGTCACCGTGAATACCAAAAATCTTCACTCACGCGTGGGGTATATACAATGGTAATGATTTGTTATTGACGAATTTTTTTCCACTTTTGCAGAAGATCAATCTATAGCTCAGGAACAGCGTAGCAGATCTCTTCTTTAAAGGCACACGAATTTGTGTCGTACATCTGGTGTACATGGCTGTCGAGCGGCAGTAGATGGTTCAAATGACTCTGAGCACTATGGGCCTTAACTTCTGAGGTCATCAGTCCCCTAGAACTTAGAACTACTTAAACCTAACTAACCTAAGGACATCACACACATCCATGCCCGAGGCAAGATTCGAACCTGCGACCGTAGCGGTCGCGCGGTTCCAGACTGAAGCGCCTAGAATCGCTCGGCCACCCAGGCCGGCTGCGGCAGTAGAACATTGAGACATGTAGACTACTAAACGCCGCCAATAGCGTCAATTCACATTTGTGAAATATATCAACCGAAGCAGAATTTTGAACCTCTTTCTTCCTCATTGTTTTGTTTGTGACTGAAAAATATACAAGAAGTCTTACGAATGTTTACTTTTGTATAGTTCAAATGGCTCTGAGCACTATGGGACTCAACTGCTGTGGTCATCAGTCCCCTAGAACTTAGAACTACTTAAACCTAACTAACCTAAGGACATCACACACACCCATGCCCGAGGCAGGATTCGAACCTGCGACCGTAGCAGCAGCGCGGCTCCGGACTGGAGCGCGTAGAACCGCACGGCCACCGCGGCCGGCTTACTTTTGTATAGCACAGTACCATGGTTCAAATGGCTCACAGCACTATGGGACTTAACATCTGAGGTCATCAGTCCCCTAGAACTTAGAACTACTTAAACCTAACTAACCTAAGGACATCACACACATCCATGCCCGAGGCAGGATTCGAACCTGCGACCGTGGCAGTCGCGCGGTTCCGGACTGAAGCGCCAAGAACCGCTCGGCCACCACGGCCGGCAGCACAGTACCATATTTGAGGAAAGAATACTTTTCCAGTAGGCTGTAGGAAGTGCGTCATTCCGATGATTTGGCTGGTTTTTATCTTGGTGATTGATTCCTAAATTACGCTGTGAGTAAGAGAGCTTTTTTCAACTCGAAGCCGACCGTTATGGGCGATCGGTTCTGGACACTTCAGTCCGGAACCGCGCTGCTGCTACGGTCGCAGGTTCGAATCCTGCCTCCGGCATGGATGTGTGTGATGTTCTTAGGTTTAAGTAGTTCTACGTCAAGGGGACTGATGGCCTCAGATGTTAAGTCCCATAGTGCTTAGAGCCATTTGAACCATTTTTCAACCCGAAGGTTTGCTTGAACATCCCGATACTTTACTAGATATGGTCCTATTGGATTTTGGCTTCCTCCAGCCTTTGAGCTGACTTACCCAATCAAACACAGAGGGACGTATTTTTTAGGATGCACTGCTAATCACGCTGCAATCTGGCATGTTTCACATGAACAAACTTTACAAGAAGGAAGCAAAAAATCCTGAGACTGACCAAATACGACTCAGGAACATTTGGATTTGTAGTCTGACACCAGTGCACTTCGCCAACAAGTCACGACAACATAGCTTTACCGACAGAAAAAAACGACACGCATTTCGCTGTTTATCAGCGGAAGTTGCGGCGGCTCCATATGCAATAGTTCACACGTAGCGTCCGAGTGATGCCAGGCTTCCGCTTCTATACGTCAGTGCACATCGACGGAGTTCACGTAATGAATGTGGACAGCAAGGAGTAAATTTCCTTTACTCACAAAAATACAAAAGACAAGTTTTAAACTGTGATACACTGCCTGCCAAAAAAGTGAAACACCGAGGAGAAATGGTCGGATGTAAATATAACTTCGTACACACATACAGAATCGGTGGGTATGTAAATGATTGAAGTTGTAATTCTCTGCCACAGGTAGAACGACCATCAGAGTACATTAGTGCTATTACCAGATCTGGTAGAGTAGATAAGGTTCTTTAACGGCGTCATACGTTGAGTAATTATTGTGAAGGACAAGGAGATCTCGCAAAATCATGTGAAGTAGCGTTATCAACACCTGACATAGTTTGAAAGGTGTCTCATTATGGATCTACATTTGGTTGGCTGGCAGAATTTCGCAATATCCAGATTTGTGGAGCATTCAGATTTTGGACTGCATGGGTCCCTAAAGGTAGCCATGCTCGTCGTTAGGGTTCCAGTCGACAACGTTTGGCCACCACACGAGAGGATCGTCGTATTGTGCACCCCTTCTCATGGACTCCTTGCAACATTCTGTGATGGCCTGCACCATTTATCGGGGACTAGGAGCAACCGGACTATGGAATTACCGTCCAATGCGTAAGCTGCCGTTAACACCACAACACATACGGCTACTTGTGAGAAGGTGAACTTCTTAGCCAAGATCACTTGTAAACAATCTTTATTATGGATTACCGGTTTCGGTAAGCGTTGTTTCCATCTTCAGATCTGCGAATGCATTCATACAGTGTGAAATTACACAGAGATAAAATTACGTATAACAGCAGGTGCTTGTGTGAACGAAAATAAATTACATCATACCTCGATAAAAGGTCACCTACATGAGCTGTACAAATGCTCATTCTAAAACATTGCCAGGTACGCGGGGGAGAGATGAACGATGCATCCTCAAGTCAAGGTCAAAACCGCAGTATACAAAGTAATTCTCCAAATGCTCGTGTCCCACACCATACACTACTGTGTACTTCATTGCTGTCAGAGCACCGCTAGACTATCATGTGGTGGCTGGTAATGGTAGGAAAATTGGCAACTGGCACCGACAGTGTCGCTAGTGTATTCACTTACTTCTTACTTAAAGTTATTTATGCATTTTAATTATCGCACAATTTCTATTCCGTGTCGATAAAAGATTTCTAAACACTTTTTTTAAATTATTGTAAAATAGTTATTAAAACAGAGGTTAAAAGTTATTATTATTACGTTCACTTGCAAAAGTGCGTCTATGTAGAAGCTGCTTTAAAACTTGGTGCAATTTCCACAAAATGATGTACAATAAATTGTTATATGACAACATTTTGTGAGTTATAAAAATCTGCAGACGTAATTGTACAATTATCAACATTATAAAATTGTGAAAAAGTAAATTTACAAGCTGAGCTTCCGCTGTATCATTTGGTTAGCAAACTACCCTGCGGATGACAATATAAGTAATGACTACGTGTGTAAATTATAAAATAATTACAATGATAGTGGATAACACACTTAATTCACATAGTAACAACAGTTAGATGATGTGACCGCCCATATCAGACTCACGATCTGTGGTTACATTGCGTCCCAGGGCTCTACTACTTGAAAAATATACACTCACCACGACGATGTTAATGGATAGGCTAAAGTCAATGAGCTAACAACATATTAAACAAATACGAAATTTAAAAAAAAACTTTAAGAGGTGAACAAATTAAAGTCACGCGTAATATGCACGACACCCCCACAAAATGCTCGTTTGCTATATTCTGTTAAGAGTAGCTCCTGTGGCGTTTTCATCTGTACCAGCAAATGATGATAGGAATTGCGGGCAATGAAGATAAATACAGTTCACTGGGAGATAACAGAATATAGTAAACGAGCATTTAATGGGGGTATAATGCGTGTTACGCGTGAATTTAATTTATTCACCTCTTAGAGGTTTTTTTTTTTTTTTTTTTTTTTTTTTACAATCGGGTTGGACAACTAGGATCACGTTAACAACTTCAGTTCCTCTTCTTCCTTTGTTGTTGTTTGCTATTTTTCAAGTATTCCCTCATTTTCTCCCCGTGAAGTCTCTTCCTTTCTTCTGTCCATGTTGTTCCCGATTTTTTATTTCTTCTGCTTTGAAATCCTTCCAAATTTAGTATTTTGTTTTAAAACTGTTTCTTTCTGCTATTTCTCATTCTTTGATGTTGTTTCTTTCAAGATCTTTTCTTACTTCTGTAATCCATGCTATTGTCGATTTCTTCTTCCAGAAATATAGGAATATTTGTTTTGTTAGTTTATTTCCATCCATTCGGTAGAGATGTCCAAAAAAGGTTCATCTTCGTTTGGCCATTACTTCAGATATTTTCTCTATATTTTTGTAGATCTCCTCAATACTTCTTATTTTCCAACCATCTGCAGTTTTCATTGCACCCATTATTTTTCTAATAATCCTTCTTTCCAGTACCTCTAGTTTGTCCATCTTATAGTTCATCGTTAGGCATTTTATGTTTATCACATTTGTTTAGTGTGTTGTTAACTAATTGACTTTAGCCTAGCCATTAATATCACCGTGGTGAGTCTACGTTTATCCCTGGAATACAATGTAGCCACCGATCGTGACTATGAAATGGGGGTCGCATCGTCTAACTGTTGTTATTACGTGTGTTAACTGTGTTATCCAGTATAACTGTAATCAATTTACTATTTGCATACGTGGTAATTACTTAGGTTGTCATCCGCATTGTAGATTGCTATGCAAATGACACAGCGAAAGCCCATCTTGTAGCTTTACTTTTGCATGCTTTTTTATAATTTGATAATGTTAATAATTTACCGTTATCTCTGCAGATTTTTATAAATTACAAAATATTGTCATATAGCAATTTATTGTATATGAGTTTGTGGAAATTGCACCAAGTTGTAAAGAAGCTGCTACATAGGCGCGCTTTTGCAAGTGAACGTAATAATAATAATTTTTAGCTCCTGTTTTCATAGCTATTTAACAGATTTTTTTTTAAAAAGGTGCCTAGGAATCTTTTATTGACGCGGAACAGGAATTTTGCGATAACTGAAATGCATAAATAACTTTAAGTAAGAAGTACGTGAATATACCAGCTTCACCTGTAGGTGCCAATTGCCAATTTTGCGACCAGTACCGGCCACCACCTAATAGTTTAGCGGTGCTCTGACTGCAATGTAGTACACAGCAGTGTGTGGCTTGGGACTCGAGCATTTGGCGAATTACTCTGAATATTGTGGTTTTAACCTTAACTTGACGATGCATCGTTCATCTCGTCCCTCGTATACCTGGCAATGTTTTAGAGTGAGTATTTGTACAGCTGGTACAGGAGAAATGTAATAACCTATTATCGAGGTATGCTGTAACACGCTTTTGGTATAACAAGCATCACCTAATTACTTAATTTTATCTCTTTATAATTTAACGTTGTATGAATACATTCACAGATCTGAAGATGGTAACCATGCTCACCGAAACCGACAATAAGGGTTGTGTACAAGATATGTTGGCCCAGAAGCTCACCTTCGCTCAAGTAATTATTACAGATCGCCCCTTAGCACTCAAGATGAGTAAAATAGCAAACGGCTACGTTTGGAGTGGTGGCGTAACCACGAAGTGTCCGCAGCTCGTGGTCTCGCGGTCGCGTTCTCGTTTTCCGAGCACGGGCTCCCGGGTTCGATTCCCGGCGGGGTCAGGGATTTTTCACCTGCCTCGAGATGACTGAGTGTTTGTGTACTCCTTATCATTTCCATAGAAGTGGCGAGATTGGGTTGAGCAAAGGCTGGGAATTTGTACGGGCGCTGATAACCGCGTAGTTGAGCGCCCCACAAACCAAGCATTATCATAATCATCATCGGCTGCTGATGAATGGCGTTGCATTCTTTTCAGCAACGAATCGTCTTCGTGCGCTACCCCGGATATCCATTGTCGGTGAGCGTGGCAGTGACCTGAGGACCGGTTTCATCTTTTCACCGTTTAGAAGAAGCACAGCGCTGTTACGCCTGGTGTCGCAGTCTGAGGAACCACTGGGTATGTCTTTACGTCACGAATGGTAGTGATCGAGGTAACCCTGACGGCACGGTGGCACTTCACGGACATCTTGCGACATAATCTGTGTCATGCGACAGTATTGTGGTCCATTTTTTAGCAGAAGAGTGAGCGTTCACAAATGGCGCCTTTCTCTGTGAACTGTCTGCGGTATGTTGAGCTACTCCTGTGGCCAGCAAGATACCCAGAATTCCCAGATATGTTCCCTTTTGAACATGTTTGTAAACCAGTGTCTAGGATATCAAAGGCCAGTTACAAAAGTTGCGGGCCATCGTAACTCTGGAGATGATACGATGGCATTAAAACACCTTTGTTCAATAGATCAGTGCATGCGTGCAATCCAGAATAGGCCATATTGGTAAGTCCGCTCATGCTACCAAGTTCTTTGTCAACTTGGTTCGATTTTTCAATCACTGACATAACATCACATACCATCTCAATATGTGAAGCTTCACTTCGTTTCCTCCTCTCCTTTTGGGGGCTTGACTTTTTGTTTCAAGTAGAGTACAGTCTGCGCTCAGTCATTTTATGAACCTACGAATAGAGTAAAAGACGGAATCAAAGGCAAAGATACTGTGATTAAACTGATATTTCTTCCACTACAAGTGTTAACTGCTAATCTAATGCCTGATATGAAATCTGTATGTTTATAATGACCTACTAAACTTTGTATCAGTGTCCGGAATCATATTAGCTGCCAGCAATAAGTATGGGGTGGAGCAAATACAAGTGGCGCGGACGAGTAGATACGATTGGACGTCAGTGTATCCATATAAGGACACCCCGTGACTCGTACACCAAGTGTGCGCCCGCCACGTGATCGACATCGGATCAGAGCGCAGTTTGGGCTGTGTCAGTGTGAGTGGAGCAGTCCAAAGGGGACGATGGTATGCACTGCAGTGCAATGGGTGTTCGTTGTGGAAAGTTATGTGACAACAAAGTCATGGAAACGGTGTGGTTGGTTGTTTGCTGAGAAGTTTAATGGTGTCAAGGTGCCAACAAAGAGTGCCATGAAATGCATAGTTCGAAAATGGCATCAGACAGGATCTGTTTTGAACAAGTCAAAAAACATTCCGAAACATGCCCGCACACCACCAAATGTGGCTACAGTTCACCGAAAAATGCTTCAGAGCCCTACCAAATCAACATGACGCCTGTCGCAAGAGATTGTGGTATGACGTCCATCATGCTGACGAATATTCCAACTGGACTGCACATGCATTCCTACCGTGTGTCTGTGTTCATGCATTAAGGCCAGCAGGTGCTCCTCAGCACATTCAGTTTTGTGAGTGGCTGTTCATTGGGATAATAGTGAATTTTTTGGACATGGTTCTGTTCTGTATGTCTGATGAAACCTGGTTTCATCTGACTGGTTATGTTAACTCACAGAATCACAGGTTCTGGGTAGCGAAGAATCCGCATAACTTCCAAAAACACCATTTCATGATCAGAAGGTTGAGGCTTGGTGTGCAGTATCTGCACACTGCATTGTTGGTAGCATCTTCTTTCATCAGGCATTGACTTCGATGCGTTAGATTGCAAACATTCTGAAACCATCAACGGAGGAGGAAAAGACCAATAGTTACCTCCAATAGGATGGAGCAACTGCCCATCAGCCTGCCGAACCTTGGAGCACATTTACACAATCTTCACGCCTGAGAGTTGTTATCAGAGGTCAGTCTGGTCGCGGCCCTAGCTGGCCACCCAGGTCACCTGATCTGTCAGCGTGCGATTACTTTCTGCGTGGAGCCCTCAAGTCTAAGGTGTATCGTAACAACTCCCAGAGTCTTTAAGAACTGCAGTAGAACATTTCGGATGAGACTGCAGCAATCCCAGCACTCTAGCTTCGATCCGCATTGAGCAATTTGCTGACCAGGGCCCAAAAGTGCCAAGAGATGAATGGTCGTCGCTTTCAACATCTGCTATAGCCAGGTTAGCACTGTATTTCCTTTCCTTTGCTGTGTTTCTCTGTATCCTGGTACTCTGTTCTCCGGGCCACTTTTATTTGCCCCACCTTGTACTTCATCTCATTCTTTCACTAACTTGCGTAAGCAAAGAACAATACACCGAAATCGTAGAATCACTTGATGAATTTTTGTATTTGGGGCACTTGGACATGACTAGATGGATAAAACTAGAAATAAATACAAGAGCAGAAAAGAGCCCCGATCGCCTTAGTAAACTAAATTGAGTTTTTAAAAATCTTTCTGATGTGTCTAAAACGGCAAGCTTACTAGCAGTGAGTGTTGCCAGTTTCAACTTACGGCAGTGAGACATGGGTTTTCAGCGCGATAACTGTTCAAAACCTCGAGGTCGTTCAGCGAGTAATTGAGTAATGGATGTTGGGAATTGCTAGGTGAAACAGTACAACAAATTAATGAATTAGGAAACAGAGTGTAAGACATAATTACGATTGTAATCCAAATTAAGTGGAGATGGAAGGGTCATGTAGCTGTGCGAATGTATGGTAGACACATCAAGGACTTCTTTACAAGATTCCAATAAATAGTAAAAGATCGTGACGAGGATCTAATGGAAGGTACGATACGGTACGATGTCGTATTTATCCCCCGACACCGAGCAAGTGACTTTCAAGTAAAATGTCTCCCCTGTACAGATTATAGACACATGACTGACAAGTGGAAGTTTGGCTCTGGCCGTGAGTTGTGCGCGGATGGCCAAATGGTCCCTCTGTAAAAGAAACTGAGTGAACGGATTAACAAAGAGCCTGAATGGGTGTCATGGGACGTCTGCCCCGACCAAATACAACGAACAATATAGAACAAAAAGAGATCAACAATAAAAGATAAAGGTAAGGCGACCGCTGGTGATAATCGGGAAATCCGGGTTCGATTCCCAGTCCACCACAAATTTTCATTGTCGTCATTCCTTTATACAGCTAATGGTTGTCCATGATGTCTAATGGAAGGTAGTTTGATGACATTAAAAAATATGCAGGAGCAACAGGGATTCGTATGGCTCAAAATCACACTGCATGGAAAAGTGTGGAGGAGGCCTATCCACGGTCTAAGGCGCTGCAGTCATGGACTGTGCGGTTGATCCCGGCGGAGGTTCGAGTCCTTCGGGCATGGGTCTGTGTGTTTGTCCGTAGAATAATTTAGGTTAGGTAGTGTGTAAGCTTAGGGACTGATGACCTTAGCAGTTAAATCCCATAAGATTTCACACACGTTTGAACGTTTAGGCCTACCCAGCAGAGCATATGATGAGGAAAATAGCACTGAAATAATTGTTACAGGCGTAATTGTCAGTAATACGCTCCCATCTCTCAGTATATTTTTACTTAATTAATGAATAGCTCAATACCGAAGTTGCAGCTCATGCCATAGCTGACAAATGCGCATGTAAACTAGTAACCAACGTGAAGAGCGAAGGAGGGTCGCGTCATAGAAGTCACGAATGTTTCGTGCTAGCGTTGTCCCCGTGTGAACACCCTGTGACTGCGACATTTGATGTGCCTGTGAATGGCTCCACAGAATTCAGTGTGCCCAGATAAACAGAATGCAACACATTATACATCGCCACGTTTGGTTTAGTTAGAGCATAGGGACGTGGTCTAGGATAATAGTACGTAATATATCGCAGAGGGGATAAAATGAAACTGGCACGAGAAAAAAATGTTATGCACCTTAAGGAAGGCAACACAATTTACATCATCCACACATTAAATATTTTCTGGGCCAGTTCTATTTTGCCCAGCCTGTACAAAATAAAAAAAAAAATGGTTCAAATGGCTCTGAGCACTATGGGACTTAACGTCTGAGGTCATCAGTCCCCTAGAACTTAGAACTACGTAAACCTAACTAACCTAAGGACATCACACACATCCATGTCCGGGGCAAGATTCGAACCTGCGACCGTAACGGTCGCGCGGTTCCAGACTGTAGCGCCTAGAACCGCTCGGCCACCCCGGCCGGCTATAAAATAAAATTTAAGTAACATGAGAGTGTTAATTTTTAGCAGTCACAGCTTGATTATAGTTACAGGGTGTCCAGAAAAGGGCTCCCTGATTTCAAAATTAAATATCTCGAAAACAAAGATCGATAGAGGAATGCAGTAAACGGTATGTTTATTGTGAAAGCTGTAAGAAGTTTATACAGCAGTTTGAAATAATAGTTACAAAAGCTGCTAACAGATGGCGCTGTACGCTGTACAGCTCATATCAGCATACATAAGTGAAATAATCGTATGAAAACAATCTTTGCAAACAATCACATCACAATGTTTTCAAAATGTTTACCATTGGCACTACAGAGGTGGCGCAAACGAAGAATGAAATTCGCCATCACATTTCGTAGTGTCTCAACCGAAATGGATTCACATGCCACAGAGATCGCCGATTCAAGCTCGTCCAGCGTGGCGGGATGCTTCGGGTAGACCATGTCTTTCACTGTACCCCACAAAAAAAAGTCACAGGGAGTCAAATCCGGCAAATATGGAGGCCAATCCATGCCTGCACCAGTAAATTTGGGATATTCCAAAGCAATGACTCGATTCCCGAAGTATTCCTCAAGAAAGCGAAACACTTGTTCGGTCCGATGTGGTCGGGCTCCATCTTGCATAAACCATTCAGTACCTGGTCGATCCTCTAACGCTTGCTGTGTGGCGACAAATCGTTCCAAAATTGCAACGTAACGTGCACCAGTGACCGTTTCTCGAATGAAAAAGGGGCCAATAATGCCTCTGCTGCATACTGCAGCCCACACAATAACTTTAGGAGAATACAAGGGTTTCGCTTCACACCAATATGGCTTTTCGGAACCCCAAAATCGCCAGTTCTGCTTATTCACGTATCCATTCAGGTGGAAGTGTGCTTCATCTGTAAACCAGATGCAGCCAACATCAAATCCTTCACTATCAATCATTGTGAGCGTCTGATTAGCAAAGGCAACCCTTTGTTGCACAGCTCGTACGGGTATGGCCTGGTGCGTTTGAATTTGGAATGGAAACATGTGTAGGCTCTTTCTCAGTATTTTCTGCGTGCTGGAACGCTTCAAACCAGTCTCAGATGCAATTCTACGGACGGATGACATTGGATTTCGCTGAATAATTCCAGAAACTGTGGCGATATTTTCAGGCGTAACTGCGGTTTGCTTGTGGCCAACATGCCCCACTAGATCATCAGTTACGCTGCCTGTTCGTTGAAATTTTGCGAAGAGTGTACGAATGGTTTTCGCATCGAGTCCTTTTGGAACATTAAATCGTGCTTGAAAACTTCGCCTTGTTGCCGTAGGACTCTCTTCTAATCTGTGGTACTCTAGCACCAGAAAAACACGTTGTTCAATGGAGTACATGGTTTTAATCTCTTCCTTCGGTACGCTAATCTTCTTTCACGTTTCAATAGTGGAACTGATCGCTCTGGGCTTCCGATCACTATTTATAATAGGCATTACGTATGACGATTACAGCGCCATCTGTTAGCAGCTTTTGTAACTATTATTTCAAACTGCTGTCTAAACTTCTTACAGCTTTCACAATAAACATACCGTTTACTGCATTCCTCTATCGATCTTTGTTTTCGAGATATTTAATTTTGAAATCAGGTAATCCTTTTCTGGACACCCTGTAGATCTCTGTAGGGATAAAAGAAATACTGCCACTTCCGTGGGCCCTTTACGCAGCGTACACTAGTTCGATTGTTCCTAGTCTCCGACCAATGGTGTAGGATGACAGACAATGTTGCAGGTAGTCCATTAGTTGTTCTCGCATAGTGGGCGCAGATATGCAGCGGTACGATGTTCTTGGTGCACAATACGACGATCCTTCCTTGTGATAGCCAAACGTGACAACAAATATATCTCGCCTCATGTTTCCATACAGGCTAACATTGGGCCACTGTCACAGACGAATGCCCCACAAATGTGGATATTGCACGATTCGACTAGCTGACCAATTGGAGACCCACATTTAGACCATTTGCAAACTCTGTCAGGTGTTGGTAACCGTGTCCCACACGAATAAATGGCATCTACATATCCCTCATAGTGATCATTTAACATCTGATGCTGTTAACGCCCCTTATACACTGAAGAGCCAAGGAAACTGGTTACACCTGCCTAATATCGTGTAGGGCCCCCGCGTGCACGCAAAAGTGCCGCAACACGGCGTGGTATGGACTCGACTAATGTCTGAAGTAGTGCTGGATGAAACTGACAACATGAATCCTGCAGGGCTGTCCATAAATCCGTAAGCGTATGAGGGGGTAGAGACCACTTCTGAACAGCACGTTGCAAGGCATCCCAGATATGCTCAATTATGTTCATATCTGGAGAGTTTGGTGGCCAGCGGAAGTATTTAAACTCCGAAGAGTGTTCCTGGAGCCACTCTATAGCAATTCTGGACGTGTGGGGTGTCGCATTGTCCTGCAGGAAAGCCAAAGTCCGCCGGAATGCACAATGGACATAAATGGATGCAGATGATCTGACAGAATGTTTACGTACATGTCACCTATCAGAGTCCTATCTAGACTTATCAGGGGTCCCGTATCACTCCAACTGCACACGCTCCACACTATTACAGAGCCTCCACCAGCTTGAACAATCCCCTATTGACTGCAGGGTCCATGGATTCATGAAGTTGTCTCCATACCCGTACACGTCCATCAGCTCGATACAATTTGAAACGAGGCTCATCCGACCAGGCAACAGGTTTCCAGTCCAGGTGAAACGTACATCTTTGTGTCGTGCAGTCATCAATGGTACACGAGTCGGCCTTCGGCTCGGAAAGCCCATATCGATAATGTTCCGTTGAATAGTTCGCACGCTGACACTTGTTGATGGCCCAGCATTGAAATCTGCAGCAATTTGCTGAAGGGTTGCACTTTTGTCACGTTGAACGATTCCCTACAGTCGTCGTTGGTCCCGTTCTTCAGGATCTTTTTCGGCCGCAGCGATGTCGGAGATTCGATGTTTTACCGGATTCCTGATATTCACAGTACACTCGTGAAGTGGTTGCACGGGAAAATCCCCACTCCATTGCTATGTCGGACATGCTGTGCCGTATCGTTCGTGCGCCGACTACAACAGCACGTTCAAACTCACTTAAATCTTGATAACCTGCCATTGTAGCAGCACTAACTGATCTAACAACTGCGCCAGACACTTGTTGTTTTATACAGCCGTTGCCAGCCGCAGCACCGTATTCTACCTTTTTACATATCTCTGTATTTCAATACGCATGCCTATACGGGTTTCTTTGGCGCTTCAGTGTATATCCCAACACGCCTGGGAAGACCGCTAACCACGAACAACACTCATCTACTCTGGTGGACGCTCCACTTGTCATAGAGAATTGTAAGCCTAATCATTTACATGGCCGCCTATCGTGTGTATGTGTACGATGCTATATTCACAACCGACCATATCTTCTAGGTGCCACATTTTTTATCACACAGTTTATTTAAGATGATAACAAAAAGAGAAGGTAATATGTTGTTTGAGATAAAGAAGAAGACATACTCTGCAAAATTCAGTTAGGATTAGTCTTCGTGTATCTTCTGTAGAAGTTCGTATGCAACGTAAAAATTACCCACCAGTTTACGAGAAATGTGTAATCTAAATGATGTTCTGAAATTAGTGGTTCAAATTAATACTGGAGATAGAGAATATCAAAAACAAATATATTTCGATAAGCAACACACGGTCTCTGAAATTAGCTTGTAATTAAAATTAGTTACTGGTTCAGAAGTAACCTGTGGTGTCGGTATCGCTGACTGGGTATGTGTATTGACATTCAAAACTGCTCTGTGTACGGATGATTGGCTCTGAGGTCTGCTTGGAAACACACCGAATCATTCGCAAGTATGACCCCCTTGTGACAACGGTGAGTTCCTTGTAAACAAACGGATTCAGTCGCAATCGTTACCGCCTTGGGACAACAACGGTGAACTCCGAGCGATTTACATATGCTGAAATGGCTGACATGCATCTGGTATACGGGTCTGTGAATGGAAATGGACTAGCTGCAGTGAGAGAGTATAGATAACAAAAAATGGTTCAAATGGCTCTGAGCACTATGGACTTAACATCAGAGGTCAGCAGTCCCCTAGAACTTAGAACTACTTAAACCTAAGGACACCACACACATCCATGCCCGAGGCAGGATTCGAACCTGCGACTGTAGCAGTCGCGCGGTTCCGGACTGAAGCGCCTAGAACCGCTCGGCCACCGCGGCCAGCACTATAGATAGCACTTTCCACAACTCTGCATCGATTGCTACGTGAAACTGGCACTTTTCATGCAAGTATGCATGATACAGGTCCGAATGGAACTGTGGGAACACCTGAAATGGAAGGCGGGATTAGTTGACATGTTGATAACACGCCATCTACAAGTACACGATTTATTGCACACATCCTTGGCGTCAGACGTAGCCTTGTGTGTGGAATGTGTTACACGACCAGCAGCTTTATCCTTCCTATCTTCAGCGCGTGGCAGTACTAACAGCTGAAGATTTTCCACAACGCCTGCAGTCCTCATAATGGTTTTTACAACAGACTGCCTTGCACCCCTTATTTCCGGCCGGAGTCACGTACACCGGAGAGTCATTGTTTACTTGTGTAGGTTGTTTCAGTATCCACAATTCGCATGTTTGAGGACATGGGACGTGAGGTACTCGACCTCGTCCTCATCAACGACGATTCGGTGTTAATGTGTAGCTCGACATTCTCAGTGATAGGCTGGTTGGATCATACATGCTTCCATTCCCCCACAACGGACACAGAGGCTGCATTTTCGTGGAACATGTGTTGCCTGAATTGCTGGAGGATGTACCTCTAAATGTTAGACAAAGGATGTACTTCCAGCGCGATAGAGCGCCAGTTCATTTCAGCATTGCTGTGAGAAATTATCTGACAACCACCTTCGGGAATCGATGGATCGGCCAAGGTGGCCCTGTGGTCTGGCCACCCAAGTCAATGGCCCGACGATGTACTGCGTGCATACAGGCAAATGGTCGCGCATTCGAGCAGTTCCTGTGAATGCCACTACTATGATTAGCATGCTAAATTACCTTCGTGTAAATCGTCCTTAGTATGGGAAACTACCGTGAGCGAGTACATGTACGATAAATATATTTGTTTTTATGTTCTCTACCTCCTGTATTGACTTGAACGAATTGTTTCGGAACATCCTGTATAAGTTTCACGAATGGGGGAATTTGAGAGAGAAACGTTTTAGAAATTGTTTACTTTTATTTAAATTTGAGTTTCCAATAAGTGAAATGGCCTTTGTGTTATAAGAGTCGAACCTGGGACCCCGACTTGCACTAAGACCCAAGCTACGCCACTTCAAATATGCATGACGTTTATTGTTGATAATAAGTTTTTGAAATTAATACAAAACTACTACACCGTGAAACCAAGTTAAATCGCTTTTCTCTTACAGCAGTGAAAATTATTAATCCGTTATTTACATTCCCCCCAAATAGGGGCTAGGCTGGCAGCGGACTTGTTATCGCTCTTCAGTCATCGAATAAAACAATTAAAAATAAATGAAAATATAATTTCAAACAGAAAAACGATTATTTCAGGATTGAGAGGGAGACGGCGATTGATGTCTGTGATCTTGAAATAGTGATGATGGTAATGGTGTGGGCTCCCTGCGATATTTGATACGTAAAATATTTGGATGTAGCTACTACCGAACAGGAAGTGCTATAGGAAACAGTAGTGAAGCGTGGAGGCTTCTACACTACTGGCCATTAAAATTGCTACACAAGAAGAAATGCAGATGATAAACGCGTATTCATTGGACAAATATATTCTACTAGAACTCACGTGTGATTACATTTTCACGCAATTTGGGTGCATAGATCCTGAGAAATCAGTACCCAGAGCAGCCACCTCTGGCCGTAATAACGGCCTTGATACGCCTGGGCATTGAGTCAAACAGAGCTTGGATGGCGTGTACAGGTACAGCTGCCCATGCAGCTTCAACACGATACCACAGTTCATCAAGAGTAGTGACTGGCGTATTGTGACGAGCCAGTTGCTCGGCCACCATTGACCAGACGTTTTCAATTGGTAAGAGATCTGGAGAATGTGCTGGCCAGGGCAGCAGTCGAACATTTTCTATATCCAGAAAGGCCCGTACAGGACCTACAACATGCGGTCGTGCATTATCCTGCTGAAATGTAGGGTTTCGCAGGGATCGAATGAAGGGTAGAGCTACGCGTCGTAACACATCTTAAATGTAACGTCCACCGTTCAAAGTGCCGTCAATGCAAACATGAGGTGACCGAGACGTGTAACCAATGGCACCCCAAATCATCACGCAGGGTGATATGCCAGTATGGCGATGACGAATACACGCTTCCAATGTGCGTTCACCGCGCTGTCGCCAAACACGGATGCGACCATCATGGTACTGTAAACAGAACCTGGATTCATCCGAAAAAATGACGTTTTGCCATTCGTGCACCCAGCTTCGTCGTTGAGTACACCATCGCAGGCGCTCCTGTCTGCGATGCAACGTCAAGTGTAACCACAGCCATGGTCTCCGACCTGATAGTCCATGCTGCTGCAAACGTCGTCGAACTGTTCGTGCAGATGGTTGCTGTCTTGCAAACGTCCCCATCTGTTGACTCAGGGATCGAGACGTGGCTGCGCGATCCGTTACAGTCATGCGGATAAGATGCCTGTCATCTCGACTGCTAGTGATACGAGGCCGTTGGGATCCAGCACGGCGATCCGTATTACCCTCCTGAACCCACCGATTCCATATTCTGCTAACAGTCATTGGATCTCGATCAACGCGAGCAGCAATGTCGCGATACGATAAACCGCAGTCGCGATAGGCTACAATCCGACCTTTATCAAAGTCGGAAATGTGATGGTACGCATTTCTCCTCCTTCCACGAGGCATCACAACAACGTTTCACCAGGCAACGCCGGTCAACTGCTGTTTGTGTATGAGAAATCGGTTGGAAACTTTCCTCATGTCAGCACGTTGCAGGTGTCGCCACCGGCGCCAAGCTTGTGTGAATGCTCTGAAAAGCTAATCATTTGCATGTCACAGCATCTTCTTCCTGTCGGTTAAATTCCGCGTCTGTAGCACGTCGTTCTAGGCGCGCAGTTCGGAACCGTGTGACTGCTACGGTCGCAGGTTCGAATCCTGCCTCGGGCATGGATGTGTGTGATGTCCTTAGGTTAGTTAGGTTTAACTAGTTCTAAGTTCTAGGGGACTAATGACCTCAGCAGTTGAGTCCCATAGTGCTCAGAGCCATTTTGTAGCACGTCATCTTCGTGGTGTAGCAATTTTAATGGCCAGTAGTGTATTAATCCGTTATTTACATTCCCCCCAAATAGGGGCTAGGCTGGCAGCGGACTTGTTATCGCTCTTCAGTCAATGAATAAAACAATTAAAAATAAATGAAAATATAATTTCAAAAAGAAAAACGATTATTTTATGATTGAGAGAGGTGTCGGTGATTGATGTGATCTTGAAATAGTGATGATGGTAATGGTGTGGGTTCCCTGTGATATTTGATACGTAAACGATTTGGATGTAGCTACTACCGAACAGGAAGTGCTATAGGAAACGGCAGTGAAGCGTGGAGGCTTCTAGTACGAGAGGCGCGACAGGAAGAGAAGAATAACGTGTCTCAGCCTCCCTGGATGCATTGCTGGGAGATCGCAGCACCGCGTCTCTTTGACAGGCGTATGAACCAGGTCTAAACTGCACCCAGTAGCAAACCACTATTTGTGACCAATCCATGTCATATCATCATAGTATGCTTTTCATCCCAGTTACAGCGAAAGTAAAACTTATCAGATTACCCTACAGATAGCTTTTGTTGCTTTATTTGTCCTCCACATACGATTCAATTCTCTGTTTTAGTGAACCAATAAATTTCTTCATTTATGTACCTCGTCAGTAAATATTTGAACGCCACTGTTGAGAAATTTATATTTGATATCGTTAACGAAGAAGTTTGCGCTTGTTTTATAGACTGGCAGAATGCCTTCGACAGAGTCCTTAAGGAAATAGGAATCAACTGGAGAGATCGGAGACTTATAAGGAACTTGTACCTGGGACAAAGGGTAAAGGTACGACTGAACTATGGAGAAACGAACAGTGTGGAAATAGGAAGGGGAGTGAGACAAGGATGTTGTCTGTCGCCAAGTCCCTTCAACCTGTATGGAGAAATGCTGGCGAGAGAAGCGCTGAAAGGATGCGGAAACTTCAAAGTAGGAGGACGTCTCATCAACACCATCAAGTATGGAGACGACCTGGTAGTGCTCGCCAAAAATCAGAGACAGCTGCAACACACGATGAACAATTTGGTGGAAACGGGAAGAAAATACGGCATGGAAATCAACATCGAAAAATCAAAAGTGATGCGCGTATCAAAACGTGAGAAACGCTTGAAGATAACGGTTGACAATCGGGAACTGGAAAATGTGAATCAGTTCAAGTACCTGGGAAGTTTTATCACAAAGGATGCCCACTGCCCAACGAAATCCGAGCAAGAATCTCCATGGTCAAAGCTGCATTCAACAAGAAGAGGACTCTGCTGACCAACAAGTTGAGTTTGACATTGAGGAAAAAACTGATGAAGTGCTACATTTGAAGCATTGCACTGTATGGAGCAGAGACATGGACCATGAGAAAGAAGGAGAAAAAATACTTAGAGAGCTTTGAAATGTGGTACTGGAGGAGAATGGAAAAGATAAAGTGGACAGATCGCATAAAAAATGACGATGTACTGCGAAGAGTAGGAGAGATGTATTCTGCGTACAATTCTTCAGAGAAAGGCCAACTGGATTGGATATGTACTTAGACACGAGGGACTCATACACGATGTCATCGAAGGGAAACTCAGAGGAAACGCAGGACGAGGAAGAAGAAGAATTCAACATCTGGACGACATGAAAGGTGGAAGGAGATACAACAGACTGAAGGAAGAAGCTGAAGACAGGGAACAGTGGACTCAGATATTTTCCGTACGAAGACATGGACCTGTCACTAGGCAGAATACTACATAATAATAATAATAACTCTTATACGGTCTGCTAATCACCTCAGCCATCTGGTCGACACGAATCAATTCTTTCAAGTAAAAAGTGACTTGAGACTGTTGCTAACATTGCTCGCAGATATGATGAGAAAAACATCTTACACAGACCTTTCTTTCTTCAATAACTACAGAATACTGAAAAGGTGCCCTTCCGATTTTCAGAAAGCTGTATCCACTGCATGCGACTAGCGCGTCTACCAGGCAGGATGTTACGAAGAAAGAGATAGCGTCACCGCAGAGCTTGCCACGCTCTCGATACTTTACGAGGTCAAGCACTATCATTCTACGTATTTATCTTCTGTCTAAAATCAGGACTGAAAATAGTGCACATGCACGTTCCCTCTTTTGCTGCCAATCTCAGCTACTTTTCATTGAGAGTTTCACATGCATTAGTATTATTTTATTCCGCAATATCAGATTCAGTGTCACTTACCAAATCTCGTTTTTATGCCGCGTCAGTGATTCTAATCACAAGCGCGGAGGCATCGTCCGCACTGGAATGTTCCCGGTTTTCTTTCCGTTTTATGCCTGATCTGAGACAGAACGCAGTTCTTTTTCTTAGAGATTCTGCCATATTAGAACCTTCAAAAGTAAGATTTAGCATTTAACTTGCAGCAACATCAAACCTAATCTTGACAAAGTATCAACCTTGTGCTAAGATTCATTACTAATTCTTAGTTGTGCACTTAGCTAAACAGAAAATTGCAGCAACGTTTGAATGTAGCATTAATGAGTGCCAACTGGAGCCAGTCAAATCAATAGACACACTGTATGTGATAGGACAGCCACATAGTATCTGTTGAATGCAATGCGAACATCAATCTTTGATTCATTGAGAGGATCCTCAGAGACTGCAGTTTTCTTGCAATGGATATTGCTTACAAATCACTAGTACAATCAAGACTGCAATACTGTAAGTGCACCGCAACTGAACGCTTCGCGCGGCGATTGCAGGAAGCAAATGTGAGGGGTTTTCAGTACTAAATGAACAGTATAACTAGGTCTTTCTCATGAGGGTGCTGGGAGTGCATAAATAGGTAGAGGTCGGACAGTGTAGACGTGCTTCTTCTCACTACCAATCTTTGTTAGCAAACAATGATATTCGCAGTAGCATTGTACAGCTTTTTTTTTAAATTTAAGCAACAATGTTTCAGTTTTGACTATGTAAAATCGCGTATGCGATGGTTACCTCCTTGTGTTACCGCTGCTTTCGTAGAAACACGGATGTATGTTTGTTGTAAGTGCTACCTGCCCTGCGATAATAGTGTATGTGGGAGTCGGAGATGGCTTGTATCAGCTACCTGCACCTGCGCGCTAAGTGTCAAGTTTTGAGGTTGGATCAAGAAGTAATACGTCCTGTGTCATAAAAAATTTATTAATAAACACACGGCATCGTAATTAGTACATATCATAGCCTGAACTGTCTTCTACACAACACTGTCGTTTAACATCGTCACCATGCATTCGTACATCGTTGAACCCAAGCATCAAAAACAGTTTGCAAAAATTCAGCCTTTTGTTTCTTGACACATCATTTTAATGCTGCTTTAATCTGAACCACGAAGAGAGTGTGTGGGTCCTTTGTGATGGGCAGCACCAGTGGGCAGCGACACGTGAAGAAGTTTGGTAACAGAGAAACGTACATTGCAGATAAACCGCGCAGCGGCCAGCCGACATCATCGGTCATAGATGCCAATCGAGAACGTTCTGAGGAAGTGATTCCAGGAGGCCGATGCGTTAGAACTCACAATCGACAGCGAAACCTAGGCTTTTAAGGCGGCCGGAGTGGCCGTGCGGTTCTAGGCGCTACAGTCTGGAGCCCAGCGACCGCTACGGTCGCAGGTTCGAATCCTGCCTCGGGCATGGATGTGTGTGATGTCCTTACGTTAGTTAGGTTTAATTAGTTCTAAGTTCTAGGCGACTGATGACCTCAGAAGTTAAGTCGCATAGTGCACAGAGCCATTTGAACCTAGGCTTTTAAAATCATGGATCAAGAAGCAAAACCCTACATTTTTCCAGACTAGTTTGATGGCAGGGTTCAACGATGTCGCAAATGTGTACAAATGCATAATGTTTATGTTGATCTGTAGTGTTGTGTAGAGGACGGTTCAGGCTATGTTCTGTATTAATTCCGCTGTTATATGTCCATTATTAACACCTTTGCACTATGCTCCCAGCATCTCCTGGGCAAACTGGTAAGTTACAGTGCGCATTTAGTATGCTGAAATGTGTTGTATCGGGTCATAATAACAGTGGAAATAGAGCTTATGCAGATAAGAGCAATGCGAATGGTCATTTGGTCATTTTTCTTTCAGCAGATTTTAACAGAACTGCATTAAAATCTGAAATAGTAGACACATCAATAAAAATGCCTTCAACATGGTAGTGTGATACGAATGCATTCACAAAGCACAGTGTCCTCCTCCACAATCAGTCACTTGCCAGGATCAGTAAATAGACGTGACATTAAAGTAGAATAGTATTTCATAGTGAGCACAACAGCCAAAAAATTATGTATGAAAATGACATTTTCCCACATGAACAGTGCTATTTATTAATACCCCTTCTCAGTTACAATACTATTTTCGGCTAAGAAATCCATTTTCGAATGTGTACCTGTATAAAAACCAGGAGACGTTACCGCCTCGGAGCACGAACACAGTATTGCAAACGTAACGCAACAGAAACATAATTTGCCAGTGCCAAATGTCATTTGCATGAAAAAGGCAGTGAGTTCATATACTGTGCTACTGTTTGTGATGTTTTACATGTTATATTGTTCGTGATGGTTTGACAACTAGTTGACACAAAGATGTAACGCTGACCAAAGAAGAAAGCTCAGGATAGACTAATTTCAAAGATCTATGCATATATAATCATTTGTATACCTAAATAAAAGGTAAGGTCTCTGGCGCTAGCCCATGATTGGGCTATTGACCTAACTGCAGCCTCGCGATCGCGCGCGTGCGCACACGCGCGCGCGCACACACACACACACACACACACACACACACACACACACAAGGTAAAGAACGTCGATGCTCATTTGATGCAAGGCTGTGTGGACGTGGGGCCGTCCTGGAGGGACTGGAACGAGGAAAAATCTCCACTTCTACCCGAGATTGAATCCAGGACCTCCAGGGCTGGAGTCCGCTACAGCACAACGAGCACGTACCTAAATGAAAACTACTAAAAACTGACAGCAAAATTTAAAAAAATAAAAACAAAAATATTAAAAAGTTCTGAATGTGAAAAATGGACATACTGGAAATCTAAAAGTTTCTCTCAAATAATTGACAATATAAATAAACCTGTCAGTGCAAAAACTGCAAATAGAAATGATACTTTCTTTTTTTCTGTGAGCAGAATGTGTGTAAAATTTTCGAGGATACTTTTGTCTTGCAGATCAGTTTGCTCGTTGACGAGTCCACCTCATGGATTTAAAAGTGACTGGCCGGCCGCAGTGGCCGTGCGGTTCTAGGCGCTGCAGTCTGGAACCGCGAGACCGCTACAGTCGCAGGTTCGAATCCTGCCTCGGGCATGGTTGTGTGTGATGTCCTTAGGTTGGTTAGGTTTAACTAGTTCTAAGTTCTAGGGGACTAATGACCTCAGAAGTTGAGTCCCATAGTGCTCAGAGCCATTTGAACCAATTTAAAAGTGACTACCAATTTCGACCTCTTCTGAACACAGTAATTGTTTCAGGACGTATGTTTGTTGTGTACGAAAAGCAGCGGAAAGGCACTTACATTATTTTCATGAGGCTTTTTGTGTTCATTTAAAACGAATGTCTACCATGTCACAATCGTCGCTGTCAGTTGTGTGTATGTAAGATGTATTTAACGGTTCCATTATATGGATGGCTCATAGTATGTTACTTTAATATTGTTTTCGATGCGAAACCAAATTCTGATTTTCGACTTGTATTCTTTGGTCAGAGCTATATCTTTTAACATTTTTCTCGCTGAGTATCTACCAAACCATCACGAACATTTTTCTCACTGAGTATGTACCAAGCCATCACGAACAGTATAATTCGTAAAACATCAAGAATGATAGCATATCGTGTGAATTTGCTTCAATTTAATACAATGGCACCTTGTTCTAAGTAACTATATACACCTTTAAGTTGTATTGACATCATTTTTTTGTTTATTTATTTACAACATGCTGCATTACAATCTTTGCAATACTACTTGTATGTATTGTGTGTATGCGGTGTGCCGCCCGAAGTGGCCGAGCGGTTCTAGGCGCTACAGTCTTGAACCGCGCGACCGCTACGGTCGCAGGTTCGAATCCTGCCTGGGGCATGGATGTGTGTGATGTCCTTAGGCTAGTTAGGTTTAAGTAGTTCTAAGTTCTAGAGGACTAATGACCTCAGCAGTTAAGTTCCATAGTGCTCAGAGCCATTTGTAAGCGATGTAATGTTTGTGTTGTATGATGATGATGATAGAAAGGAGAGAGTGAAACTCAGTGCCAGCACATAGCCTACTATTCGCGAATAGCAACATGGGGGTGGCCAAGCTTAACGATCTCATCCTACGGATGGATCACCATCAACAGTGTCATATGCCCTCACCAGATGAGACGTTTCGGAAAGGTTTGCTATTTAAAACAGAACACTGGCGCAAAATCTGGCAATGGGAACTTTACGCCACTACCTCACCTCCTCTTGCCGGCCAAATACTGGCAGTGAAAACTGTTTCCACCACTAGGATTCGAACCGGCTTATCAGTGCGTTGAGTGCCCCCTCTTAACTGTGCGTTAGCGACGTTGGCTACGGAGGCATATTATGTGTTCTCGTTTCGTGGCGGTAATGCCCTGTGCTTTTTATTCAGATAAACGCTCGCGATAGTTAAAACTGAAAGTATTTGTGTGACAAAAAGAGATCGTAATAAATACCGTCTGAAGGAAAATATGTCTCCCTCATTCGGAAATAAAGGACTCTGTCTTCAGGCCACAAGTGGCCCATCGGGACCATCCGACCGCCGTGTCATCCTCAGATGAGGAGGCGGATAGGAGTGGCGTGGGGTCAGCACACCGCTCTCCCGGTCGTTATGATGGTTTTCGTTGACCGGAGCCGCTACTATTCGGTCGGGTAGCTCCTCAATTGGCATCACGAGTCTGAGTGCACCCAGAAAAATGGCAACAGCGTATGGCGGCGTGGATGCTCACCCATCCAAGTGCGGGCCACGCCCGACAGCGCTTAACTTCGGTGATCTGACGGGAACCGATGTATCCACTGCGGCAAGGCCGTTGCCTCATTCGGAAATAGGCCGTACAAAATTCTCGGTTCCGAGAGTACTCCAACACAAGAATAATATAACGTTGAAAGTAATAAGTGCTATTAGTAAGGTGCAAGAACTTCTAGATTATGGACGGAGTACAAATGCGTGGTCGTTGTAAGACAGTGGTTATACTGCTTAACAAGCAGACGCCGGCGCTGAGAATGGTGTTTGTCGCAGTGAGGCGGCGCGCGTATTCATGCTTTCCTGCATCTCGCAGCACTACCTTTCCTGTTTTTCGCCATGGGATGGCGGTGGTTCAAATGGTTCCAGACTAAAGCGCCTAGAACCGCTCGGCCACCCCGGCCGGCTGATGGCGGTCCTATTCAAACACCCTAGCCTACTATTTTAATACACTGACCTTATATTGCGAAAGTCCGTTCTTTTAAAACAACGGGAGATCACAGAAAATAATATTGCATTAAATTAATCACAAATTGTGTGATATCTCATTCGTTCAGAAAGCTCTCTCGTCGAAGGGTCACACAAAATTGTATTCACTGCTGTCCGTTACTCCTGCTTGATAGGTGTCGACATTGAAACTCGTGTCAGTGATCATGATGCAGTCGTAACAACAATGAGTAGTGAAGTACAGAGGACAATTAAAAAAAGTAGAAAGGTTTACAAACTCAATAAACTAGATAATGAAGCAGTATTTTCATACCTCAATGGGAACTCGAGATATTTAGGACTGGGTAAGAGCATGTAGAGGAGCTGTAGTTCTAGTTTAGGTGAATAGTTGACAAAGCACTGGACCGAATTGTAACTAGTACAACAATTCATGATAGAAGGAGCCCTCCAAGGTATACAGTCTCTGTATATAAACTTCTAAAGCAGCGAAAGAAGACAACATGAAACTACCAAAAGGTGTTGCAACGAATATTTATTTCTAGACAACATATTTCGGTCAAGCGATCATCTTCAATACACGGATTAACACTACATCAAGCTTAAGTAAGATTCCTTGACATCAAATACATAATTGACTTTTTAATTGCACCACCTGTCGCAACACTAGCATCTGTTATCTTACACATTCCATCAGTCACCAATTGCAAAAATCGATACTGTATTACAGCATTAAACACACTGCTTGACCAAAGTCCTACCACGAATTGACAACCGAATCAACTTATTGTTCTAAAGAAACAGCGGCTGTTAGGTGTAAAACAAAGCATAAGGCCATAGATAGATAGATAGATACTGAATGAAACACATTTGGCAGTCAAAACGGCACTCCGTGAAACCTACAACTACTACAGTAGCAGAATATTATCGACCGATCTCTCACAAAACCCAAAGATATCTTGATCATGTGTAAGGGCTACTAGTTGTCCAGACACTTATGGACGAGACAGGATCTTAAACTGAGAACAGTAAATCGAGAACAGAAATTCTGAACTCCATTTTCAAATGTTTCAAGTGTGTTAGAAACAGTGATTAATTCCTTATGAGGGATTCTGAGATGAAAATAATGAAATTAAAATAAACTAGTTTTCCGGAGTGGACTCTATGGATGTTCTACAGCCCCTCTGAATTGCTTCTGTATAGACTGTGAAGATAACACTATGTTAAACAGCAGCTCGCACAGAGCCACACATTCAATCGTTTTCCACCAAATCCCACCCGTGAATTAATTTACAAACTATCCTTTGCACGTAACATAGACTGGCCAATTGTAAACTTTGTACTCTTTCCTCATTCATAGCGATGAGCGTGCCAGCCTATCGAAACAACAGACACGCCAGTTCCGTGGAAGTCATGGTGACCCATTTAGTTGACTGCAAAGAGCTACTGCTCTTTGACTTTCCGGAACACGGCGCCGCAATTAACGTACAGAGGTATATAGACACTTTGCTAAAATTGAGATGCGCCGTTAATCCCAAACGTCCAGGAATGTTGTCGGATAGCATCATTCTATTGCAGGATAATATCCGCCCACCGGTTGCCAAGGTTGTTTCGGCTACGATGCAGAAGTTTCGATGGGGAACCCTTATACATCCTCCATACAGTCCTGATCTCTCCCCGTACGATTTCAATATTTTTGGAGCAGTGAAGAAAGACATTCGTTGCCGCCGATTTACTTCGGACAAAGAGGTGAACGCCTGCGTACAATCATGGTTCTCTAGGCACCCGCAAACACTTTTCCATGAAGGAAAAAATGGCTCAAATGACTCTGAGCACTATGGGACTTAACATCTGAGGTCATCAGTGCCCTAGAACGTAGAACTACTTAAACCTAACTAACCTAAGGACATCACACACATCCATGCCCGAGGCAGGATTCGAACCTGCGACCGTAGCGGTCGCGCGGTTCCAGAACCGCCTAGAACCGCTCGGCCACAACGGCCGGCTTCCGCGAAGGAAATGACAGTCTTGCTCACAGTTGGATCAGTGTATTAACAATTATGGCGATTATTTTTGAAATACAGTCTGGAACCACGCGAACGCTACGGTTGCAGGTTCGAATCCTGCCTCGGGCATGAATGTGTGTGATGTCCTTAGGTTAGTTAGGTTTAAGTAATTCTAAGTTCCGGGGGACTGATGACCACAGCAGTTAAGTCCCATAGTGCTCAGAGCCATTATTTTTGAAATGATAAACAGTTCATTTATTTTTTTCTATGTGTCTCGTTTTCATTTGACTGCCCCTTATGCATTAAATGGTGTATATCTAATCATACAGTAGGACACCTTCGTCAATAATGTTTATTTTTCATATGTGTTTTATAAATCTCAAGACAGTCTATAACGGCTATGGTCAGTGATAATCACCTGTGTAACTTCATAGCTTGAGACTATAGAAAAGGAGAAGATTATGTAATAAGCAAATGTCACGCACATATTCCCGCTCTTGTAACTTCAGCTAGCACTGAACAAGGAAAAGAATATAGACAATAGTTACCAAAACGCTGTATACGCTCAGAAAGAAAGACACACAAACGCAAGGAGAGAGAAACAGGTAATATTAAACAAGAACAGAGGAGTGTGGCGACACACGCACCGCACGACAAGAAAACGAGAAAGAAATCGATACTGACCTTCGTCATGATACCCTACGTTCAGCTGGAATAAAAAACTAATTGCTAGAATACTGCGTCCACTTCTTCAGCGCTACCGGTAGGTCGCGTCGTTTGATATTAAAAATAGCGGCGGGGAGGGTGCAGCGACCGCACACAGCATGTGTGACACACACAGCTCAACTAACGAGATCTTTGCTATCGCACAGCGCTCTAGCTTCATCAAAATCCCGCTACGGAATGTAAACAAGCCGGGGATATACGCGTCGCGTGTTTTTCGGACGAATTAAAACTTGGGGAAACGGCGATACAGAGTGACGTTTCTTCTTTTGCCGCTAGATGTCTCCACAGTCGTTGCGCAACATTCAGAACGCTCGTTGACCACATACGTCAATTAAGGAACACACAAGCGGCTGCATTAATTATCATTGTCCCTCCTTGACGTGCCTTCTTCTGCTCCTTCGCCTACCGATCGAGATGCGACTCGCAATATTCTTTGCTAACTTTTGCTCTGCTGATTTTTCATTAAAGGACACTGTCGACGACTGTCTTAAGATGAGTCGTTCCTAGCACAAGATAAGCGATGGTAGGCAATGAAAACCTAGTAACTCCATTTTCTTGAATTTTGTAGCTGAAGCAAATACGGTTTCTTAAAAAATAATATAATTTGATACAGACATGTGTTAACTGTATAGTAGAAGCCTAGCTATTGATAGATTAAAGAAAGTCATGCACTCTCAAATCTCTCTTCGATTATGGAGTTATTGGTTACTGGAATTACGAGTTTTGACAGACAGATGGAGTTATGAGGTTTCCATTGCCTACCATCGTAAGGCATTACTAATTACAATGTTGAAAATCTTAACTGGCCAAGATTCGCAGGAGGGCACCATATATCTCGCGAGAAGTGGCTAAGAAAACTTCCAAAACCGGCTTTCGGGACGGAAACTACGAATATTCTTGAGCACCCAACATATATCCGCAGAATACAGACGTACAGGCAGACAGCACCGGGAGGCATTTTCTTCCTCAAAATATTTCGGGTTTTCAATCCTAAAATAATCAAGTGTCGTTTTGGAAAGGTTTGCTATTTCCACGTTGTATTAGTGAAATCAAAAGCCTCTGTACAGATGGTGATCCGTCTGATTTGTTGCCGAGACAAAGATAAGTCTGTTCGTACTGAAGAGAAAGACATTGGGAAAGACCACTATTCAAACACCGTTCATCTCGCTCATCCTGAGATTTCCCGTGATTTCCTTAAACCGGTTTGACAGAGTAGCAGTAGGTTTTCTTAAGCTAATCTTCAGCAAATTTCTTCCTTGCATGCGATTGCTGCTTAAGGACAAGGCACAAAAAGGTTTCATCTCTGCGGTATGTTACAGCGAACAAAACAGTGTAAACGTAGCTGGTATTGACGGTATGCCTAGAATTAGTAGTATTAAATTATATCTCCCATAAGTGTATAAACTGAGTCGATAATGCTCATGCCGACCTTTCTCTGACAAATACATCTCACTGAGACATATACCTTCCCATTCTGCTATCGAAAAACTACGCCAGAGCAAAAGGATATTAAAGGCAGAAACTTTTGTAATTCTGCAGAAATCGAGAGACATGTAAATGGTAGGAATAACTAAGCACTTTACTCGTCGATTATTTGAGGCCGGTGTTTCGAATTCTACTGAAAAGAGAATAAAATACACCAATATATAGAGTAGATAAATTGAGACCGCATGGTCTGCAAGTGAGTAACGAGAAGCGAGTACTGCCCGACGTTGAATTACTGAAAATACAGGCAGTTTTGAAATTCATCTTGAAAATCCTAAGGATTCTAGAAGAACCTGGGTACGTAAAAGCTTCGAACTGGACCCTTTTCGGGCTCCCTGCTGTTTCTGTGAGACTAGAACAAATATGTTAAATGGTTCAAATGGCTCTAACAAGGGAACCTCTCCATCGCACCCCCCTCAGATTTAGTTATAAGTTGGCACAGTGGATAGGCCTTGAAAAACTGAACACAGATCAATCGAGAAAACAGGAAGAAGTTGTGTGGAACTACGAAAAAAATTAGTAAAAATATACAAACTGAGTAGTCCATGGGAATATAGGCAACATCAAGAACACTGGGAGTCAAGGAGCGCCGTGGTCCCGTGGTTAGCGAGAGCAGCTGCGAAACGAGAGGTCGTAGGTTCAAGTCTTTCCTCCAGTGAAAATTAATTTTTTATTTTCAGTTTATGTGACAAACTTTTTTGGGAGTGATTATCACATCCCCACGAAAATCTAAATCGGGCAAGGCAGAAGAATCTTTTTACCCATTCGCTAAGTGTACAAGTTAGGTGGGTCGACAACATATTCCTTTCATGTGACGCACATGCCGTTGCGAGTGTCGTATAGAATATATCAGACGTGTTTTCCGTGGAGGAATCGGTTGACCTATGACCTTGCGATCAAATGTTTTTGGTTCCCATTGGAGAGGCACGTCCTTTCGTCTACTAATCGCACGGTTTTGCGGTGCGGTTGCAAAACACACACACTAAACTTATTGCTGTGAACAGAGACGTCAATGAACGAACGGACAGATCATAACTTTGCGAAAATAAAGAAAGGAAAATTTTCGATCGAGGGAAGATATGAACCCAGGGCCTCTCGTTCTGCAGCTACTCACGCTAACCACGGGACCACGGCGCTCCAGAGCTCGCACTCTCCTTGATGTTGTTTATCTTACACATGGACTACTCAGTTTGTATATTTTACTAATTTTTTTTACTGTTGCACACAACTTCCTCCTGTTTTCTCGATTGATCTGTGTTCAGTTTTTCAAGACCTATCCACTGTGCCAACTTATAACTAAATCTGAGGGGGGTGCGATGGGGAGGTTCCCTTGTAAGCACTTGGGACTTAACATCTGAGGTCTTCAGTCGCCTAGACTTAGAACTACTTAAACCTAACTAACCTAAGAACATCACACACACCCATGCCCGAGGCAGGATTCGAACCTGCGACCGTAGCAGTAGCGCGGTTCGCGACTGAAGCGCCTAGAACCGCTCGGCCACAAAGGCCGGCGATGTTAAATATTATGTCAACGTTGTGACGCTTCTGGTAGTAACACTGACAGTGATTTAGTGTGAGTGACAGTTATAACATTTGTACCGAACCAGCTGATACAGTAATCAAATCGCGTGTACTTAAAACTTAAGCTTACTCTTTCCATTTAATTTCTATATATATCGAGCATATAATCTATGGAACATATAATAACTACAATTTCCAATGCCAACCACAGTTCTAGTATTGGAATGTAAATAGGAAGATTAAACGTTAGCGTTTGTCGACTAAGAGCTAATTACACACAAGCTTGGATTGAGAAAGAAAATCATCCGTGTCCTTCCAGACTAAGCATGGCGGCGTTTGCCATGAGCGATTTACGAAAGCCATAGAAAACGTAAATCTGGGGGACTCTAATCCCAGTTCTATCGCGTGAGAGCCCAGCGAATCAACTTGCACAGTACAGTCGTGATGTGATAAGTGAATACTAAATACTTTAGGATTAAAGGAGACCATTCACCGAAAAGCAGGGGTACATGAAATGTATTCGGATTTGCGAAATGGACAACCATCAGCTGTATAATGGAATGACGACAATGAAAATCAGATTTTCATTGTTGTTATTCCATTATACAGCTGATGGTTGTCCATATTCGAAATGTGTGTAAAATCTTATGGGACTTAATTGCTAAGGTCATCAGTCCCTAAGCTTACACACTACTTAACCTACATTATCCTAAGGACAAACACACACATCCATGCCCGAGGGAGGACTCGAACCTCCGCCGGGACTAGCCGCACAGTCCATGACAGCAGCGCCTGAGACCGCTCGGCTAATCCCGCGCGGCACTGTCCATATTCGCAAATGCGAATACATTTCATGTATTTCATAACAGCTGTAGTCGCTGCAGTGCCTGTTGCCCCGTTCCTTTGCAAATGCATGCGTATCCAAAGAAAACCTGCATCGTACTTCTGAACAGCACAGGTACTGCAATATGGTATCGAAAAGCAGAAGCGCCGAGTTGTCGATAGACACCTAAACAAAAACAAAAACTGTCCACACATTGTTAGACTGTCCTTATATGATAATGTCGTATGACTCAAGGTGTGGGGTATGCCTTCCTACTTAGCTTTTGGAATTACCCTTTGACGAGCTAAATTACAGACACACACGCCTTTACCCATACATGGTCCCGTCTGAGGCTAGCCGGCATCGTGTAGCGGCATAGTGTGTGATAGTGATGGGGAGCTCGTGAATGAGTCGTTCAAATGAACGCTTCACTCCAGTGAAGTGTGAACTAACCACTCAATTTCAATGAACTGGTACTTCAAACTCTTCACAGATAGCACACTCCACACTTTTTTCTAGTTCACTCACTCTCTCCCCCTCTCCTTCTCCCACTACATCGGCGCTACGTCATTCATCCTCCCGTCACTTCAGCCCTCCCTATACTGCCTGTCGACCAATCGCGCGGTGTTTGTGGGGAACGATAAGTTTAAGTGAGTGAGGGGCGAGGGGAAAGCAGCGTCAGTTGCTTCCTGCAGTGCTGCCATCATTACTCGTGACTATTTGTGCAGTTAAACTTCACGTCTACGGGTAGCCTACCGTTGGCAGCGCTTGCAAACAAATGAATATTAAAGATACATACGAAGAGGCTCGCTGTGTGAGCACGCACAGCCAACATGAAGACAAAAGGTTTGTTAATAACACTGAAAGAGGGATTTTACCTGAAATCGTACCAATGACTACAGGTGACAGTTTACGTTTTGAATCTGGAGGGTTATTATTCCCAACAAAAATAAAATCTACAGGAAAACTTCTGAATAATTACTTAACGTAGGTATATAGACTTGGTGACATTGGTAAACATACTCATTCTATTTTGGATTAAATTTTAAAAGGAACATAAAATTGGACTGCATTTCGTTGGTAGCCCTAGTTTGCAGTCCATGAATACAACAAATAATGTTTCATTTGGCAGATAGACTTTTTTGGGCGCTTCATGAGAAAATGTCGAGCAAAATTAAATGTAATACCTTCTTTATATGTGACAGGCTTCCCCGTTTATCTTTCCTTTGTCCCCTTCCACCATGCTCTATTTAACTCAGACGCTGTAAGAGCGTAAAACGTTGCGTGTACGTTACTGCATAGTTCGGCCATCTGCTGGTAAAATTATGAAGTATTACGAAGCTTTATTGTACGAGCGAGCGTAGCCGCGGCTGAGCGGCGAACTGGGCAACTTCGCCAGGCTTCCGTACTTCATCAATGAACTACTTCATTTGAACGCTTCACGGCAAAGAGTGAAATGAATGAAGTAGTTCACGGGAATGAACGAGTTCGACCCATCTCTAGTGTGTGAATGCGCCTGTTGAGTCTCTCTCTCTCTCTCTCTCTCTCTCTCTCTCTCTCTGTGTGTGTGTGTGTGTGTGTGTGTGTGTGTGTGTGTGTGTGTAATTTACTCTAGCTCGTCAAAGGATGACTCTGAAAGCTAGCAAGCCTTCTTCCTTCTGCGTGTGCCTACTGACAACTCGACGGTTCTGCTTTTCGGTGAGTGGTCTCCTTTAATCCTAAGGTATTTACGTTCTGCCAGAATTTTCCTACAACATAAATAAGCGAATATTATACGTTTCGTTTGTAACCTGTCACTGGACCACGATAGTTAGAAAACTAATTTCGGTCTTCTACCCTTCCAGTTTGGTGGGTGCTCTCATAGAGGGAAAGAGACGTAAGTGTAATGGAAAGGTTACCTCATGGCTGCTGAGTGGCGGGTTAGGAACGGCGCAGGTGGCGCTGCGGCGGGCTCACGTGGCCGACTGGAGAGGTGCCGAGGTGGGGAGCTCGACCTCGCAACAGGAATAGCGGTGCAGCACAGACACACAATGCGCGTCCCAGATTCACAGCAGTCGCAGAACGGGGCGCTGTGCATTGTTTCTGTAGTTATCAGAGTAACGGAAACACCTAAACAAAAACTGTTTACACATTGCTAGACTATCCTTATATAATAATGTCGTGTTACTCATGGTGTGGGGTATGCCTTTCTACTCGACGCCATTTCGCCGGATTGCATGAAAGGCGTCTCTAGTGTACCCATTTAACGTGAGTGACGCTGAGGAGTGCGTGTTGGGAGTAATGACGTATATCCGTTCTAGATAGCAGACGCCAGAGCCGTCAGCCTAGGGGGCCTCACCACTAAAATTTTAAACTGACAAAATATCTTTGCTTAAATACTTTAGTGCAGGCCCTCTTAACATCATAAAAATACATGGTGTAACGTGTGTAAGTGCAGATATTTATAATGGCGACTGACGTTTGTGTTCTGAACAACATTAGGTCAGTATTTACGTAATTTGCAGAGTAGTAATTATAGGTATTACACGTCGCATGTTTTTAGGTTGGTTAACACCTGTAAGTACATGTGAAAACAGCAAGCCATTAATTCGTATTTTTCCCAGGGCAGCAGGTCAGGTGTTGAAGGGTGTACGTGTGGACACGAAAAGGTAAATCTATACTGGTAAGCAGAGTCCACCAAGTGGTGCAGAAAACATCAGGTAGTAAAGTTCGTGACGTGTTTGCAGGAAGATTGTTATACACAGAGAAAAAGCGACCAACAGACGGATGTATGTACATACTAAGGTACCGCGTATAAAAATATCTGCACTTATACACTCGTTACACCCTGTAGTTATTTTGTATGGGCTTATTCCGCTGGATTTCTAAGAGGGAAGGTTATTTGAATTTACTCAGGATTGATATATCGAAACCCGCACTCTCTCAACTCAAATTCTCAATTGCATAAATGTCGGCATAATAGCTAAGTAAAAACAAAATAAAATAAGACTGACCGGGGAAATACAGACTGCCGCGCGACTGGCCCTCGTTAATGAATGCGAGAACTGCCCGTCACAGAAAGCGCTGGAAACCGCCATTTCGATGCATCGATCCGTCGCCATCACGTGTGCGCGCACGAGATTTTCCCGCGTGTTCTGTCCCGAGTACTTCGCTGTGTCGTTGGCGTTCGAGTGAGTAAGAGGAGCAGACGTATTTAGTCAGTCGAATGCGACGCAAACCGGTAAGCGTATCATCATCTTGAGAGTTATGTGAAGCGCAATTCGTTGAAAACGTGAGCGGAACTGTTTGCGCGACAGCTTAAGACTGGAAGTGTTTTGACAAAATCTCCAGTAAAGTCTGCAGTGTAAAATTTAATGACAAAACGATGCGAAAAAATCCTGACTATTAGAAAAGAATTCTAACACCAGGAAACACTGCTTTAGTGGAGTAAAGCCTGGAACAAAGTCCGACGAAATGTCAACGCCATTTATGTGTGCAAGTGGCAATTAAGAGACTGTAGAGTGGAAACGTTATTAAAAAGAGCCTGCATCTGTATCCTTACAAATTTACTGTTGTTCACGAGTTAAAAGCGTCCAAACAAACTCACGCGTGTTGTGTTCTGCCGGTGGTTTCTGAATGAAGTGGAATCAGGACCTTTCGACGCTCAGATTTTCATTTCTTCGTATGAGGCCCGGTTCGGTCTGTCAGGGTATTTGATTTTACAGGACATGAGCCTTTGCATAATCTCTAGATTGGCAGTTTGGTAGGCAGTGTTTGGTGCCCGCATCGTGACACAATCATTTCACCAAAATGTTACTACCCCTGGTAAGTGCATACTCTTGTTTGAACCATATGTGGATCAACTCACAGAAGATGAACGACCGTATGGGTGTTTTCAGCAAGACGGAACAACAGTACACACCACTTTGACAACTTTGTCACAAGTGCAGGAGATGTTGAGAGAGGAGAGCACAATCAACAGAGGCAGTACAGTCTCCTGGCCCATCTCCCTGTGATTTATATCTGTGGGTCAAATTGAAGGGTCCAGTGTACTCAAATAGTCCTCAGAGACTGGAAGAGCTACAGCAGAACACCGAAAACACTGTTGCTGCTATCCCTCAGGCAGATCTGCTGCGCATGTCTCGCAGTTTGATAAATCAAATGGCTCTGAGCACTATGGGACTTAACATCTGTGGTCATCAGTCCCCTAGAACTTAGAACTACTTAAACCTAACTAACCTAAGGACATCACACACATCCATGCCCGAGGCAGGATTCGAACCTGCGACGTAGCAGTCGCGCGGTTCCGGACTGAGCGCCTGAACCGCGAGACCACCGCGGCCGGCTTTGATAAATCGAGCCGGCCGCTGTAGCCGAGCGGTTCTAGGTGCTTCAGTCCGGATCCGAGCTGCTACTACGGTCGCAGGTTCGAATCCTGCCTCGGGCATGGATGTGTGTAATGTCCTTAGGTTAGTTAGGTTTAAGTAGTTCCATGTCTAGGGGACTGATGACCTCAGCTGTTAAGTCCCATAGTGCTTAGAGCCATTTGAACCATTTGATAAATCGAGCATACTGCTGCATCGATATCAAAGGTGGCCACTCTCAGCACCTTCTGTGATGTTCATTAACAAGGATCAATCCTGCATCAGTCTTACTGCAAATACTTTCCGGACCATTTGTATTTTGCCCACCCTGTAGAAACATAAGAGCAAATTACTCATACAAAACACTTCAGTTAACAGGAATTACTGGGCTAACGAGTTTCTACTTCTCTCGTACAAGTTGTTAATTATTTGGTTTCAATAGCGAAAGAACCACAATTTTTTTATATAAAACATAGATATTTTTTATCTTTACAACTGAAAAATTCCAATGACCACTGTCTAGTTCAATACCGAAAAATAAAACCAAATAAAACACGATTCGACCAATGAAATTCGTTCAGATTGTTAGCCCCGTTCGTGTAAAGGAGCTGGCATTAGCACCAGACGCTGTCACGGCCTTATCTGTCAGCTAAGGCTTCTTGTGACGATCAGATAGGCAGTCGGCGAAGACAGACTGTCTACCCAGGCAACTGAAGGCCTGGCGATAACACAGAATAGACGTCTCTGTAATGACAGTACCTCTTACGGATCGTTTTCTACCCTTCTCCCGAACATTCTTCCAAAACTTTAATCTTCTCTGTCGCGTTTCTTCTCTTTTTTGATATCCCCAGCAGAAGCATCTGAACATTGCTGTTGAACGTGTGTTTCTGTTATCTGGTCTTGACATAAGCTTTAACTGGAAAAAATGGTATGCATTCTCCCGACGAAGATCGAGCCTTTTATTTCAGCCTCCTGTTGTTGCTTGAAGCGTCGTTTTAGAGCAGTTCCCGGAAAATCAGCGACTTCAGTCAATGTCCGACGGTGCAGTTCGTATCCAAGGATTATTACGTGCCGTAATCTACTGAAATGATTAAACTGACTCACAAGAAAGCAGGACAGCTCTAAACGTGTAGTAATGATACAGGCTAGCCTATTCTAATTTTGTATAACAACGTGGATCCATCAAATCTGTAGCTAAAGAGGATGTTACATGAAATTACTCATGCTAATATTTGTTTGCTTCTAACTCTACCACTTCTCAAAGTCTAACACAAGTATAACATCTCTTATCTTGCAGCATGTCACCTGCGTACGTTCGTTCTAGCGGCTCTTTATGATTGTCTACTCTCTGCTGGGGATGTCAAAGAGGAGAAACGGGACAGTTACGATTAAGGTTTTGGAACATGCCGAGGAAATTACTGCTTCCCTTATTTTTACGATGAATATCAGCCCTGCATGTGTAAATCATCAACTGCAGCGTAATAAATGTATTTAACTTTGTACGAGGTGCATTCAAGTTCTAAGGCCTCGGATTTCTTTTCTAATTAACTACTCACCCGAAATCGATGAAACTGGCGTTACTTCTCGACGTAATCACCCTGCAGACGTACACATTTTTCACAACGCTGACGCCATGATTCCATGGCAGCGGCGAAGGCTTCTTTAGGAGTCTGTTTTGACCACTGGAAAATCGCTGAGGCAATAGCATCATGGCTGGTGAATGTGCGGCCACGGAGAGTGTCTTTCATTCTTGGAAAAAGCCAAAAGTCACTAGGAGCCAGGTCAGGTGAGTAGGGATCATGAGGAATCACTTCAAAGTTGTTATCACGAAGAAACTGTTCAAAAAAATGGCTCTGAGCACTATGCGACTTAACTGCTGAGGTCATTAGTCGCCAAGAACTTAGAACTAATTAAACCTAACTAACCTAAGGACATCACACACATCCATGCCCGAGGCAGGATTCGAACCTGCGACGTAGCAGTCGCTCGGTTCCAGACTGTAGCGCCCAGAACCTCACGGCCACTCCGACCGGCAAGAAACTGTTGCGTAACGTTAGCTCGATGTGCGGGTGTGTTGTCTTGGTGAAACAGCACATGCGCAGCCCTTCCCGGATGTTTTTGTTGCAGTGCAGGAAGGAATTTGTTCTTCAAAACATTTTCGTAGGATGCACCTGTTACCATAGTGCCCTTTGGAACGCAATGGTTAAGGATTACGCCCTCGCTGTCCCAGAACATGGACACCATCATTTTTTCAGCACTGGCGGTTACCCGAAATATTTTTGGTGGCAGTGAATCTGTGTGCTTCCATTGAGCTGACTGGCGCTTTGTTTCTGGATTGAAAAATGGCATCCACGTCTCATCCATTGTCACAACCGATGAAAAGAAAGTCCCATTCATGCTGTCGTTGCGTGTCAACATTACTTGGCAACATGCCACACACGCAGCCATGTGGTCGTCCGTCAGCATTCGTGGCAACCACCTGGATGACACTTTTCGCATTTTCAGGTCGTCATGCAGGATTGTGTGCACAGAACCCACAGAAATGCCAACTCTGGAGGCGATCTGTTCAACAGTCATTCGGCGATCCTGCAAAACAATTCTCTCCACTTTCTCGATCATGTCGTCAGACTGGCTTGTGCGAGCCCGAGGTTGTTTCGGTTTGTTGTCACACGATGTTCTGCCTTCAAATTTCAGTTGGTTTCACACCACGCAAATTCAGAAAACGAATGATTGCACGCTGTTCAAGTAAGGAAAACGTCGCCATTGTAAGTATTTAAAACAGTTCTCATTCTCGCCGCTGGCGGTAAAATTCCATCTGCCGTACGGTGCTGCCATCTCTGGGACATATTGACAATGAACGCGGCCTCATTTTAAAACAATGCACATGTTTCTATCTCTTTCCAGTCCGGAGAAAAAACATCGGAGGCCTTAGAACTTGAATGCACCTCGTATACGAAGTTCTTGTGTGCGTCCTACAACCATTCCTGGAAATTTATTTATAATCCGAAATTTGTTTTTGTTTTTCCTTTTCTTGCCATTTATTGTATTAATTGTATTAATACATACAATTTATTGAGCATTATTTCGATTTATTTGCAGTGTATATAACGTGAAAACTAAAAATAAAAGTTTTCACATAGGGACTCGAGCCCATATCCCTCGGATTACCTTTCTGTACGTTTTCCGCTGCGCCAGCCACATTCTGGAAGATAGGCTAACTTAAAAGGTTGATGCCTCACCCGACCAGTGCCAGAAAAGGTATTTATTTCTAAACGCTTGGCCATCTGGAGCTCCCACTTCTGTTATTTTCATTTCTGCCAAACCCTGCAGGTACAACAAATTTGGACGAAATCGGCGATGATGAGTAGGCGGTGTCCCTTCGCAAGACACTCAGCCTTCACTTCTTAGCCAAGCCCACGACCACTGCCATATCATTTCCGTCCACGAATCGCGATCGAGGAAAGAACACATCTTTCCTTAGTAACGGGTAAGTGGTGAAGGCTTTTCCCCCCCTAACAATCCCTTTTTCAATGGGAGACGATGTGTGTTGTGCTTTTCCTGCCTGTGAGGTAACGGGCGAGTTGCGGCGCCATGGAAATATTATATGTTCGGAGTTGGGGCGGCCGCACGGGCCGCTTGGCCAGCCGGGGCCCGGCAGCAAACACGTGGTGCCGAACGTTAGCCAGACGAGAGGGGGAGCCCCAGCGCATTGTCCAACAGAGCATGTGGCTGGGAAATCCTTAGCACGTGGCTGGGAATTCCTTAGTGACTCTGTGTTTAGAAGGAGACACGCTGCGTGTACCAAAGATGGCGGACTTTGTGAAACCATCATGGCAGACATTTCACAGTCCGTATAAAAATTAATAGTAGCCAGATGAATCATGATACCTCAAAAAGAAACATGTACATTACCATTATTTGCACGATGATTCTGATGGTGTAATCAAATTTTCAATATGTTTATTAGTTTAAAGTTTAGTATCTGACGATAAATTATATAAGTAACACCCAGTAACGAATTTCCATAATCTAAACGGTTCATCCGATTTCGTCGATCTACGTGTCTTTAGAAAGCTATTAGCGTAAACTTAAATTGGTATGAATTACAGGCATGTAACTTAAATAGTACATGAGTTATTGGAGGTCAAAGTGGCTGATTACAATCGATCGCATCAGGCCATAAGTAGTCCACGGTTAAACGTAAAACCGGTAGCAGCATGCTTGTAGATATATTTATTCATCTATGTCTTTGTTTATATCCGATATGTACCATTCACGAAGAAATTGGTTAAATATTTACTGTGTTTTAGAAAGCACAGAGACATTAGGCTACTGGCCTACCTTTTGTTCTATTCCTTTGATATATGTTTATTTAATTTGTTTATGTATCTAATAATGTGTGTTAGAGCGTGTTTATGGTCCAGCCATAGGAATAATTATTTAATTTCAAGTTATTTAAATGTAACTCCAGTATTTCGTATGTGTTTAAATATGTTTGTGAGTGTACATTGGCTTGGAGACACGGAGGGAGCGCTCTAGCCAATCACGGCGCTCGTTACTAAGGGAGGCGACTACCGAAGTGAATGGAGGGGGTTCGGAAGAGTGCGGCTCGAGGGACAGTTGCACAGGACACGGAAGGTACTGGACGCGACGGCGCAACGGACGCGGGCTCGCGGAGAGACTTGGAGACTGTGGAGCGTTTTGCGCGTGGTCGTCACAGATAGAAATACTTCGGAGTGCCGACTTCTGCACTTGTGAGATTTCCGTGGCTTCTACAGTGAAGACGTAGTGTGCTTTTAGAAGTGAATATCTCGTGGGTTATGTTATCGTTCTTAACTAATGACGTGCAATATGAATCTATTGTTTTCCTGCTATTCAACTTACATTTAATTTAATTGCCGGACCATCGACACTAATAAGTGTTTGTCAGAAATATACCGCATTCTCGAAAGTACTTCTACTATTGTACTCATCAATTAAAGTCGTTAAGATAGAACCTGCAGTTTTTATTTAATTGCAATCTTTCATTTAAAAATGTCTATATTACGTTCAAAATTCGCAATTACCGAGTGATGGGAACCTTCGACCATTCGATTAATGTGTCTATTCATATTGTATACTGTAGACTGACCAGTATTTGGCTTGTAATGCGGCAACTACGTATCCCAGCCCCTAGACAACGAAACCAGCCAGAACTTTTAATATTGCAACTCTGAGTCGGAAGGTACGTAGTTGAGGGCCACCACACCAAATCCTTTCATAATTTATTTGAAATCCCGCATGCCGCATCCTAACCACAAACTGTCCGCTCAAAAAGTTCCGCGACTGATTTTATTCCTAGCATATAAGCGACGTCAGCTGTGAACAACAACTGTATACAGCAGAAGTGTAATCGAACTGTCAGTTATGAGCAAGCAGTGTTAAGCAGCGGACGCACGACCGTACTTGTATCAAAGCTATCGTGTCGTAAATCGCAATGGAGCAATGTCTCTAGCTAAATTGTTCAAGGAATGTTTTACAGAAGAGAAAAGTGTGTTCGAAGTTTGTCCCGCATCTTGACGTCCGAACCAAAACAGCGACGCTTCAACGACTGCTGCGACTTAATTGGAATGCAAAACGCGGACAATTCATTTCTGAAAATATTCAAAACAACTGACGAGACTTGGTTCTATTCATACAAACCTATCGCAGAATGACAAAGTGCAGAAATTCACATGAAGGGTCAACGCTTAGGCGACATAACTGACATTTAAGCCCATGTGACGCGCGAGTTGAACACTACCCCCGAAGAAGGACTTTTCTGACAGTTTCATATAGTTATATCAACTTCCTGTGTGTTGTTCTCAAGTGGGAGGAGACTATGTAGAGCACTTGAAGCATTAAATCCACCATTTCAACTTTTCTCTATATTTTATTAATCCAGTCTCGAAAGTTTTTGGACTGACGGGGTCTTCTCCCTGTGGGTATTCCGAAGAATGAGGTCCCATGTCAAAGTTGCTGCCTGCCGCAGCAACGTATGGGAGAAGTCGGCGTGGACTCGCCCTCTAGAGTTTCCATTCGTCACCGCTGCAGGATGCGCACTTAACGTTAGAGCGCAGCGCCGCTCAGCACACTCGTTAACCATCGCTTACCATGGCAGCATCGTCTTACCTAGATCCAGCAGTGCGAGTAATATTAAAAGCCAGAACTGTCCATCAAAGTTTAACATTGAGATATGACTACCATTCTGCATCGATCCTAGTGATAAGTTTTGTTGCCCGCCGGTGTGGCCGTGCGGTTCTAGGAGCGTCAGTCTGGAACCGCGCGACCGCTACGGTCGCAGGTTCGAATCCTGCCTTGGGCAAGGATGTGTGTGATGTCCTTAGGTTAGTTAGGTTTAAGTACTTCTAAGTTCTAGGGGACTAATGACCTCAGATGTTAAGTCCCATAGTGCTCAGACCCATTTGAACCATTTTTTGAACATCACGTGCGACTGGAAGCCCACTTCACAGTTTACAACATTAAGTAGTGCGTGCATTTCTTTCTTTTTGTCAGCGCTCGGAGCCGACGTGTACCGTCTATACAAAATTCTTAAGGCTTTCCTGGCCACCTGTTGACAAATCGCCTGGTGGCTTCTGCATCGAGTTCTTCGGCTGACGTGTGTTCGATGATTTTTCTGACGTTTCGCCAGCGTGAGTGGCTGGCATTGTCGAAGCTTCACCCTCCATTGTTGGTGGTGGAATGGAGTCGAGCTCGCGGCCGCAGATTCTATGTATCTGGCGCGCCATCTTCCAATGGTCTTTCCGTGCTCATTACCGCTACGGTTCTTCCCTTGCTACTTGCAGCGGACGTTCACTGCAACACTGGAATCCATGATCCGTTCTAAAAAAATGGCTCTGAGCACTATGGGACTTTACATTTGAGGTCATCAGTCCCCTAGATTTAGAACTACACCTAACTAACCTTCGAACATCACACACATCCATGCCCGAGGCAGGATTCGAACCTGCGACCGTAGCAGTCGCGCGGTTCCAGCCTGAAGCGCCTAGAACCGCTCGGCCACACCGGCCAGCTATCCGTTCTACACGAGGCTTTCTTCTTCTTCGTTGAAGATGTTGTTGAAGGTGTTTGTGTATTTCTGTAGTTTCTCTGAACAAGCGGGTGCGATAGCTCCTCTCTACACGAAGAACTTCCATGTTGGCTGTGTTTGGTCTCACACAGTGCCTAATCCACGACAACCGATTTCTCCACCTTCCAGAACCTGCGATGTACTATCATACCCAGAAGTAGCCGAAGACCTGAATTGCATTTCGCCTGATTTACATGCAGCTCACATAATGTACCTGTCTTGCAGGTCCTCTAATTTCTTTGTACAACAGTCGTTTGACTATAGAAAATGGATACTACGAGAGGTCACTAAAGAACATTGTTCTTTAAGGTCTTCAATCAGTCCAGATGTAAATCTACATTATGATATTGCAAATACTAAGAAATGAGTCATTAGAGGTGAGACAGTCCTTAACTTTTGTAAACGCAATTTTACTGCAGTGACATTTCAAAACCACTCATTAGAATTTGAGTTAACTAACTCCATCACATAAGTTATTCCAGCAATCTTTACAAAAAATTAGATATTTTTATGAACAAGATATTCTGAGACGATATCTGGGCTCCTGAAGTTCTATGACAATTTGAAGTATTTTTCCTCTTTAAAAGTTTCCCTGCACTTGTGGTTCCTTATGCGAGTTGTTTGTCATAAACTGTGTGTTGGTAACCAATCAAAAACAACACAATTATCAGCGGCAAGCGCTCTATGGAATCCTCAAAACTAACATTATGTCACCAGTAACTTCTCTGTACTCATGACTGAACAATTATTTGTGCACAAATTTGAACTTTAAACGACATGACAAACTTTTTTGCACTGTATCTGCATTGAAACCAAGCACCTGTAGCCATTGTAGCTAAGCAAAGTTTTCGTACTTGACCAATGCTCGATCATAGCAACGTTCGTCATTGGTGACTAGGCATAAAGAGTCGAGAAGTATCGAAGTTTTCACCAGTATCAGTTAGTAAATCTGAAATTGAAAATTTTTGTGCTCTGCCTGTAATTCTATCAGGCCCCTAATCTTCCTGTTAACTAACCACAAAAATGTTTCATATAATTTCCAATGACAAAGTTTGCACGTGTTTAAAACGAAGTCCATGGCGTAAGTTTTGTGACGCCGACTCGAACCCAGCACGTAATAAGAGTGTTAAGTATCTAAAATTAGATGTTAGATATCGAATTTTTTCACCAGCAGCGATATGTTCGAATTTGAAATGAGGATACAACTTTTTTGCCAGGCCAGGAATCAATTCTGGAACCTACCACGATTGTTTTCAATCCACGATTTATTTGCTCACCAGTAGTGAAGGGAGGAAGATTGGTTTTAACGTCCCTTCGACATCGAGGTCATTGGAGACGGAGCACAAGCTCAGATTGTGTCAAGGATGGGGAAGGATATCGGCCGTGCCCTTTCAACGGAACCATCCCGGCATTTGCCTCGAGTGATTTAGGAAAATCACGGAAAATTCAAATCTGGATGGTCGGACGTCGATTTGAACCGTCGTCCCCTGAATGCGAGTGTCCAATGTACTGACCACTGTGCTACCTCGCTCGATCACCCGTGGTAAGACGTGTGCATGTTCCAGCTGAAATAACAGCACCTGTTGACAACGCATGAAGAGACATTAAAAATGAAAATTATTTATGACTTGTAGTTCGGGGCATATGGTAGGGCTTGAAACGGCACCATTGTTTTTTTTAATGCTGGCCAAGGATTCGAACCCACATAGGTGCATTTCGTGGAGACCTAGGAGAATTTGCAATCTTGAGGAACACGACGAAATGATCGAGCGATGTCGTTCCTTGTTGGTCAGACGAAAGAGGAGATTCGAATTGGAATCCCAGTTCAGCACCAAATTTTTCAACGTCGCATGTTCAGATAAAATAAGATCCCCGTGGCCACAAATGACCATTGTCTCATTAAATGAAATTAAGGATCTGGTATAAGGAAGCCCACTAGAGATAGAGTTTCTGTTTTCCGTGACTTCGCCTCTGCTATGGCCCAAACCTAAACCGGCTGTGCCCAATTTGGTAGCGAAGGGATACGTTGTTTATAGTGCGGATTCTGGACTACAGTGCAACCCGAAGTTCTTCACTTATCATTACTGGAGGTGAAGGAGATCTTCTAGTGCTTGTTTAAATTACGTGCCGGAAGTGGGAACCGAACCCATACCTCAGAACTAAGAAACTAGCATCAATCCACCAGACCACTGAAACCCACAGCTGCTACATCCAGGATGTGTCGTGGCGTACAATGCCCTTAGCTTACAAATTACGCACGTTGAAAAAATTCCGTTCTCGATTAACTGGTGGTAGTCTGGTATCATGATTCAGCAGCATATGGATAGTCTATGTAGATTGTAGAACCGTATGCCCATCTGCCCCACCGCAGTAGAACTCGATATTTCTCATATGACTATTGTGGTAGCCAAGAAGCGTCGTTAATATTAAAACGTTAGGGGCTAAATTAATAACACTCTGCGCAACAGATGCATAGAATCTCAACACCACGCTCAGCCTGGTGAACCAGTTGTTACTTCGGGTTCTCTCTATCTTAAGCATACTGCGCGTTGAAAAATTCTTCAACATAAGGCGCTTCCCGATTGGTTGGCTGATTTGGGGGAGGGGACCAAACAGCGAGGTCATCGGTCCGATCGGGTTGGGGAAGGATTGGGAAGGAAGTAGGCCGTGCCCTCTCAAGGGGACCATCCCGGAATTTGCCTGAAGCGATTTAGGGATGGCCGGGGCTGGTTAGGACCGTCGTCCTCCCGAATGCGAGTCCAGTGAGCTAACCACTGCACCACCTCGCTCAGGCGTTCTTCGCTTTTATTGATAAAGCAGAAGCAGCCGATACATTTTAATCATAACGGATAGATTATATGTATCTTTCTTTTCGTATTTATGGACTGAAAACAATTTTACTCAAGGGTGACTTATTCTAGACATTACCGTCAGGAGTTTTGTGTTCCTTGTTCCACTTTCTGATAACAACTGCTTCTCCTTTTGCGTTAGCAGAAGCTGGAATTGAAGTTGCGCTGCATATATTCGCTAGTTTAATTTTCAATGGAATTTTGAGCGTACATTTTCTGTCATTTCTTATGATTTCCTGCATAGAAGCCTTACTTGATTTGGAACGTCATGTTATTCGTAGCCTACGAAGCCTCCCTGTGGGTGTTACAATTTACTATCGATGCTGTGTTGTCTTTTCCTTTGTGTGCCTGTTATCATGTGTAGTGTCAATGACTTCGATCTCAAGAAAAATGTTTTTCAAATCTATTATTATAAAAAAGATATGTTGCCTACTCATAACTTTTTCTGTGTAGCTACTTGAGATGTTCTAAAAATGTGAAACATGTCTGGCGATGAGCTTTTTAGTTTCAGTACGCTTAAGACAGAAATACACAAATAATTGTGAAAGTAAATAATTGCCGGCCGCGGTGGCTGAGCGGTTCTAGGCGCTTCAGTCCGGAACCACGCAACTGCTACAGTCGCAGGTTCAAATCCTGCCTCGGGCATGGATGTATGTGATGCCCTTAGGTTAGTTAGGTTTAAGTAGTTCTAAGTTCTAGGGGACTGATGACCTCAGATATTAAGTCCCATAGTGCTCAAAACCACCAAGTAAATAATTTGTGTTGTTTAGTTTGCAGTCGGTGCATTTGAGTATTACTCGTATTAGTGACGATGATGTAGTCCTTAAACCCGGTTACAGAAACACAAATAAGACTCATTGACATATATTGTGGGTATTTCGGCGCTCGGCCGCCACGTCTTTGAGACACGAACTGTAGTCACTTCCCAGACTGCTTAACGCTGGTGTTTGCTGTATAAATGACTCTCGGCAACAACGCAGGATATGTTTGGCAACCTTGTGACCCACGATTTACTTCCTGGATGACCCAGAACTAGCCTACAAAATTTACTTCATACACTGAAGCGCCGAAGAAACTGGTACAGGCATGCGTATTCAAATACAGAGATATGTAAACAAGCAGTATACGACACTGCCGTCGGCAGCGCCTATATAAGACAACAAGTGTCTGGCGCAGTTGTTAGATTGCTTACTGTTGCTCCAACGGCAGGTTATCAAGAATTAAGTGAGTCTGAACGTGGTGTTATAGTCGGCGCACGAGCGATGGGACACAGCATCTCCGCGGTAGCGATGGAGTGGAGCTTTTCCCATACGAGCATTTCACGAGTGTACCGTGATTATCAGGAATCCGTTAAAACATCAAATCTCCGATATCGCTGCGGCCGGAAAAAGATCCTGCAAGTGACAGAAGTGCAACCCTTCCGCAAATTGCTGCAGACTTCAATGCTGGGCCATCAACAAGTGTCAGCGTGTGAACCATTCAACGGAAAATCATCGGGCAATTCCAGCAGGACAATGCGACACGCCACACATCCAGAATTGCTCCAGGGACACTGTTCTGAGTTTAAACACTTCCGCTGGCCACCAAACACCCCAGACAGGAACATTGTTGAGCATATCTGGGTTGCCTTGCAACGTGCTCTTCAGAAGACATCTCCACCCCTCCTACTCTTACGAATTTATGGACAGCCCTGCAGGATTCATGGTGTCAGTTCCCTCCAGCACTACTTCAGACATCAGCGCGTCCATGACAAGTCGTGATGTGGCACTTCTGCGTGCTCACGGGACTACACGATATTAGGCAGGTGTACCAGTTTCTCAGGCTCTTCAGTGTATATTCGTATGATTTTCACATACGGTGTGAAATAAAGTTATCAATTTATGGTTTTGAATCCAGGAAAGTCATTCGACGTGGAAACTGCAATTAATTTCGTCTTTTACGTTGCGAGCCTGTCTGTTCTAGCCAGCACTGGAACAATAAGGGAGAGCACAACGCTGCAGTATTCCACTAGCTGTGAGGTAACATCGTCCCCCGCAAAGTGGGGGCTACTTTAATTCCCAGTTTGTCTCGCTGAAGGATACACGTTTAGCCGTTTCGTGACAGAGCTGCAAGCAGTCAGATCGAATATCAATAAGGAAATTTTATTTATTTTGTTTATGAAATGTCAGTATTCCATACTAATTCATTGTTACACATGACAGCAAGTAAATACAGACCGTTTTAATGTCCAGAATGAGTAATAGCTGGTTAATTTGTGCTGATGTAGGTACGTTCCTGTAACAGATACTTTATGCTTCATTAAAATAGACTTTCATCGTAAGGATATCGCGGTAATGTGAATGTCATTTGAATTAGTGCAGTGAATATTTTACTAGTGTTGTCTATTATTTTATTGGTTACAGCAGTAAACATCAGAGAGAAATTAATCATCAACAGTATGTTGTCTCGCTTTACCTACACTGGTTTGAGAATGGTCAGATAGTTTACCGATTTCACGCCTGTAGAAACATACTGGATCTGAGTTAGGGATGACGTGAAACCACGTCTGAAATGCATTTTCGTCCAGAGAGGAATTTTCTGGACTATTTTCCGATAAGGAAAAGTTTTGGAAATTTGTGGTTAGGTCTTATGGGACCAAACTGCAGAGGTCATCGGCCCCTAAGCTTACACACTACTTAATCTAACTGAAATTAACTTACGCTAAGGACAACCCACACACCCATGCCCGAGGGAGGACTCGAACCTCAGACGGGGGCAGCCGCGCGAACCGTGACAGGACGCCCCAGACCGCGCAACTACCCCGCGTGGCTCCGATAAGGAGCTTGGAAGGTAAACATTTGAGGGCATAAGATCAAAAAAACATGTATGTAATGGCTAACTTGTCAAACTCTTGGATAGTTTTGTCAGTGAATTTGGCAGAGTGCGTTGTTGTGAAATATCAACACGTGATGAAGTTTTGTAGGTCGTTTCTCTTTCACTGTGATCGATAGTGTCTTAGTTGTTGGCAGCTGCGATATACTCTCCCCTGGGGAATTTTCGTAATGCACAACACACTGTAACGCCGGAAATGCATATCCTCCTATTTTCATCTATTGTACTATTATTTTTTTTCCTTGTTTTGTTACCTCAAGATATGACATTTCTGTCTCTTTATATATTGTAATTGTTTTACTGTTTGTATATATATATTTATGCACTTATGTCGATGTATAATTGGTTTGTTTCGTAAATATTATTTGTATTTTTACGCTGGGTCTTGCCTAGGGAAAACTGCTATCGAACGATTACATCGATAGGTCGTGTGAAGAATCAAAGTGTGTAGGATCTTTGGTAGTGTTAACTCTGCCGCGTGGAGCGCGGGCAGAACAGTGAGAGTCTGGCTGGAGTAGCGAGTGGAGCAGGTGTGTTGTGTGACGCTCCCGCGAGTTGCCGCGCTTTCGGGGTTTGGCAGCATGTAATTGCGCTCGACTCGCGATGATAGTTTCTGACATGGTGTCGCGGACGGGAAGCATTAGCTGGCGCACATCAAGAGCCCGTTTCGCCTGGTGACCGTGTCGAGAAGAAGGCGCGCCAACATCCAGCTTCTGCAACAGCGACGGCCGACAATGAGTGACTGTCGCCACATCCTCGATCGACGGCTTCAAACCTTCAATCAACCAACAAGGAAGACTAAAAGCACGTAAAGTTTCAGAACTGTATGGCAGACCTCAGCTTTTCAAATTGTTCCATTTGCCTCGCAAAATTACAGCAACTTAGCATGAACCTTTGTTGCTCATTGTCCCAATTGCATTGCCAAGCAGGGTCCCTTCCTTTTCCGAAATGAACCCGAGTGTCGTTGAAATTCAAACGCCAGTATAATTCCATTTCACTGCTTTAATTTCAAAGTTCAGCTGGCTACAATATTTAGATTGCACAAGCACAAATTAAGAGTGCGAGTTTTGTTACCGTATTTTAGTTACCTGTGACTGCAGCTCAGCTTGGTACGTACTAAATTTTACTATTGTTAATAGTTCAGAATCATTTAATTCAAGTTCAAAGTAAAATCTCTTGTTTCTAAATTGCGTAGAGTCAAGTTGCTTTTGAAATGATTGTTGAGGTAGTCCAAGACTAACCGTATTTTACTGGATTTCGATGTGCTTCAGAAAGAAAGCTCACTATTAACTTCAGTCACTAAATTAACTTTCGATTTTCCGGTTTTATTAATTCTTTTGCTAAATTAAGTCAGAGTGTAGCGAAATTTATTACTTCTGACAAACTTTCAGTTTTCACACTACACGTGTCAACCTTCAGTTGCCACGCTTCTAGTGTTAATTATATGTGTAATAACCTTTCTTTTTCAGTTACTATAGTAATTGTCCTTAGGACTGGCGACCGTGATTTCCCCCAAATCTCAAATATCTAATTATCGCTAGTTAATTGTTAACGTAACGGCCGCACATTTACTTTCTTTATTAACTTTATCCCTTTTCAAAATTAATTTCCACCAGTTTCATTTGCATTTTTCCTTTCATTTAGATGTAACCCTTTCCTCCCTCTTTACCGATAGATTAACTTCGGTGACGATTGCTTTTCCCAAATTTCCATTAGGTACACGCGGTTTAATTTTTCACTGTCTTTAAGGTCGATAAGTGAGGGGGGAGGTTACACGTGGCGACCGTGACAGGACAATCTTCAAATTTGAGGTTGTTCTGGACACGAATTTTGCATTGTGCAAATCTCGTAACAAAGTACTGGTTACGAAATGGTCGATACGTCAGCGAGAATATTCGTGTGAGGAATCCTAATTAGAGTTGAGATTTGGCAGTTATATTGAAAATTATTAAAATGAGTGAAGGCAACAATTGCCAAAATTTGGTAGACTTGGATACGGAACAATCGGTCGAACAGTGGGAAACGCGCACCGCGGTACCCATTGTTCAGGGGCAGGCAGCTAGCATGAAAGACGCGACCGGCGAAACGCAACAAAGAGCGGAAATGGAATTCCAAACTTTAGAAAATGTTTCGGAATCAGAAGTGAAAATCAAATCTGAATCCCTTGATGACGAATACGGGGGGACAATTAAAGAGGAAGCCGCTACGGAAGTAAAACCGGTAGTTTCCGGGAATTTAACTGATTTATTGAACGTTTTGATTAACGAAATCAAGAGTCAATCGGTCAAGCAAGAAGCTCAGTCTGAAAAATTTGAACGGATGCTAGACAATCAGAACAAAGCTATTAACGTTGTTAACAACAATGTTGGAGTTGTTAACACAAAAGTTGATAAAATCAAAGAAGATATTGTTGTAATTAATACCGAAATCGGTAATCTTAAACAGGAAATGATAGGCGTTCAGGCGGAAATTGCGAGCATAAATACTCGTTTTAATTCTGAAATTAGCAGAATCGAGAAAAGTGTAGGAGAATCAGTTGCTCCGATCATCGAGAATAAGGTGACGGAACAAATTCAATTAGTGAAAAAAGAGGATCAAAAGAAGGTGGAAACTTTAAAGGCTTTAGTATCCGAAGTAGATACCAAAGTGACGAAGCAGGCTAATACCTGCGAAGAGAAAAAGAGGGAAGTGGAAACGCTTGCGACAACCACTTGCCAAGTAATTACGAGGGTGTCGGAATTAGAAAGGAAACTTGACGAAAAACAGAGCTATGTGCCAATCTGTGCACATAGTTCCGAGTTGTTGACGAAAGAGGAGCGGTTCGACCCCTTGAAAAAAGGCGGTATACACCCGACGGATTTCATTAAAAATTGTGAAAGAGTTTTACCCAGATCATGGACTGATGAGAGAAAAATTAATGCGATTATTGATGTGTTGGCTGGTGATGCCAAGCGTTGGGGCTTAAACCTCAACATTACGAACCTGACTTTTGACGAATTTAAAAATTTGTTTCTGGCTGAATACTGGTCAGAGCAAAAACAGCAAAGTGTCTGGCGCGAATTTGTCGTATCGAGGCCTTTCGATGCGAATTCGCGCGGTTCGATGAAGGAGTTTTGTGAGGGCTGGATCCGCAAGTTGGAATACTTGCGTGATCGCCGCACGGAATCCGAAATAGTCTGGGAACTCTACAAAAAGCTTCCAGATGATACAAAACGCTACGTAGGGAGCAATCACAGGACAATCAATGATTTCCTGGGAAGAGTTGAGGACGAGGACTATTGGCGCAATAATCGCGACAGTGGTAGAGGCCGTGGTAACAACAACGGGTACCACAGCAACGATAACCATGGGAATAATGCATACCGCAACCATGGCAGCAATAACAATAATGGTTCGGATCGTAATAACAATCGGTACAATGCAAATAATAACAGGAATGACGGAAACCAGTATCATACTAACGTGATACGGGCTTCACAGAATAGTAATAACGCCAGAGGGTGTGATCAGCCGCCTCAGCAGCATCCGGGGACCGTATCTGCTGGGACGAGACAGGGAAACCATTAGCCGCGCCGGTGAGGGGCCGACCGGGCGTGGAGAAATTTTGGCGGCCCAATAGCAGGAGAAAACCCAGGTGTCGTCGGTATGAAAATTCCGTGTGGAATAATCAACGGCGGGAGAGTGTGCCAGTGTTAAGAGAAAGGAGTGCGCCCACAAGTAGTAGATCAGCTGTATACACGGCAGTAGAAGGTACATTCACTGTCAGTGAGAACAATTTAAGTAGTGTTCCGGAAATCGATTATAAGGTGCCAGCTGTAATACCCACAGCGGAACTGGAGATTGAGTTTAAGAATGATTCGCAATTGTTGAGAGAAGATCAGATGTCGGATAAAACGTCCGTCATCGAGCGAGGGGATGCAGAGAGGGATGAGGTCTGGTTAAGGCAGTTCGGTCGCTTATACGACGAACTAAGAGATTATAGGGGTCTGTATGGGAGAAGTGTTTATGGGGAGCGCGTGCAGTATTTGCCGCGTCTCGTCCCACAGGAAGATAGTATTTGTGAAGTGATTGAAAGTTCTGGCCCTAACCGGCAGACTTTACCAGAAATAGTTGATGTTAATGGGCAGCACGAGCAAGATTCGTCGTGTTTCGTCCTGCAGGAGTTAGATGTTGAAGGAGTAACGGAAAGTTCTGGCCCTAACCGGCAGACTTTACCGAAAGTTATAGTGGTAGAAGTAGCCGACCCATCCGACGCAAACCTCCAGTTTAAACATTGCGAGAGTATTAAGGGGAAAGATTACGAAAATTTTAGTGATAGCCGGACACAATTGGTAGAAAAGCACATAGATTTCAGCGTGTATGAGGTTAGAGCTGACGTTATGCGGTCAGACGGTAGCAGTGTGGGTTGCGCAGATCCAGAGGAAGTAATTTCAGATGCGACTGGGCACATTCCTCCAGGTAGATTGGCAGATGAGATCAATCTGACCAAAGAGGAATCAACGAAGGTGACAATTAGTGAATCGATAGCAAAGCAACACTCACTAGTTGACGAGTTACAGGAAAAGGTTTCGGTATTGGAGGCGAAGCTACAGACTAAGCCTCAGGACAAACGTGTTGAAATTAAAACTGTATGTGAAAAGAGGCTGAAAAAGCCGCCAGATAAACCGGATTTAGGATCTAAGCCGGATGGTTTTTTGTGGAATGACCTGGATATAGACGAGGATTTACTGTGGGAAAATAAAGAAACAGTCGAGGGCAAGTGTAGACAGGTAGTAGTGTCTGTTAATATGCACGACCTACAACTAAACGTGTTGATTGACACCGGTGCAGAATTGAGTGCTGTATCTGGGAAAATATTTGAGTTACTGAAAGACAGACCTGGCATCGTAGTTATGCCAGTAACAGGAGTGAAAATTATCGGTGCTACTGGGAAGGCCAGTAAACCGGTCACAAAACAGATTTTTGTCAACTTCGAGATATGTGGGGCACGATTTGAACAAGAGTTTGTCGTCGTGCCAGACTTAACTACGGAAGTAATTATGGGGTTAGATTGGCTATTAAAGTACCGTGCAGTGATTAACTGCGAAAGGAAAACTTTGACATGTGTGTCACTAGATAAAACAATGGTAGTTGGTTTTGACGAGGCAGGAGACGGTGTGCATAGGCAATACCAGCCTATACACATTGTTAACTGGCCGGATAACATTGACGTAGGAATGAGTTTAAACTGCCGTAACATGAGGAATTTCGGCATTGACAAAAGTGTAGAAAGTGAATTGGAAGAGATAATCAAATTCCCTCCACGGATTAACATTAGTATTGGTGTGAAAAAGGATCGTTTGCGAGAAGTAATGAAGCTAAAAGCCGATGCTCGCATACGTCGTCATGACACTAAAGCGCGTTTTGATTAATCAATTTAATTTTAATCAATTTAATCATGATCTAATCAACTGAAAAATCCAAGCTGCTAGTTTAAGTTTTCAGCTGAGTCACAGTAGATTAAGGAATGTAAATATGATTTTGTAAATAGCTGTAAGATTTCATAAATATGTGATTTACTAGTCATTGCCGATGTACTTAGACGCTGTTTTAAGTTTCAGGCTAGTACATGCGTGTGATGATGGACAGTGTTGAGTTATCCACTGTGATAGTATTAAGGGACTCCTTGAGATTACTCGGGAGTGAGTTTTTCCTAAAGAATTCAGTGAAACGGACGTTCTGGAAACGCCGTCACAAGGGCGAGTGAGATCAAGCGTGCCGCACACGCGGGCGCAACAATACTGGCGAGGCGAGCCGCTGTCGGCTCTTGTGCCGCTGTTGGCTCTTGGGCCGCTGTCGGCATTCTTTGTACTTGCGAGTACGAAAGGCGGAATAGTTTTTCTTCACGGACAGCTGATGTGAAGGAATTCTGTTGTCAATACTTATGTTTTTTTCGATCTACTGAATATTATTTTCTTGTTTAGCGTTAAGTAGATTCTCGTGACGAGAATATTAATTATGAAAGGGTTATGTAAAAATGTGTATTCTATGTAATTAATTATTAATTTGCGTATTTTGATCTACCTGTTTTTATGACCATGTACTCTGATTAATTTTGTAAATAGTATTCCATTTCTTGATACTGTTAGGAATCTTGACAATTTTAGAATAGCTAAACCATTTTCTATGTTTTCTATGAATTTTAATATGTTGTCAACCTGTTTTATTTCGTGCAAGATGACAGAGTGGAACAAGATTAGGAGTGTCTCCACTCAATTATTATGGTCTAAAAAATTGATTTATGCTTAATTAGACGAATGCTAAATTTTGTTGACGTTTTGAGCATATACATTTCCGCTGGTTTTTTTTTGGGACATTTTCTGAGTTTGGTTACGTTACACGAACATCCTCAGACAATGTGGGGCACGTGTAACGCCGGAAATGCATATCCTCCTATTTTCATCTATTGTACTATTATTTTTTTTCCTTGTTTTGTTACCTCAAGATATGACATTTCTGTCTCTTTATATATTGTAATTGTTTTACTGTTTGTATATATATATTTATGCACTTATGTCGATGTATAATTGGTTTGTTTCGTAAATATTATTTGTATTTTTACGCTGGGTCTTGCCTAGGGAAAACTGCTATCGAACGATTACATCGATAGGTCGTGTGAAGAATCAAAGTGTGTAGGATCTTTGGTAGTGTTAACTCTGCCGCGTGGAGCGCGGGCAGAACAGTGAGAGTCTGGCTGGAGTAGCGAGTGGAGCAGGTGTGTTGTGTGACGCTCCCGCGAGTTGCCGCGCTTTCGGGGTTTGGCAGCATGTAATTGCGCTCGACTCGCGATGATAGTTTCTGACATGGTGTCGCGGACGGGAAGCATTAGCTGGCGCACATCAAGAGCCCGTTTCGCCTGGTGACCGTGTCGAGAAGAAGGCGCGCCAACATCCAGCTTCTGCAACAGCGACGGCCGACAATGAGTGACTGTCGCCACATCCTCGATCGACGGCTTCAAACCTTCAATCAACCAACAAGGAAGACTAAAAGCACGTAAAGTTTCAGAACTGTATGGCAGACCTCAGCTTTTCAAATTGTTCCATTTGCCTCGCAAAATTACAGCAACTTAGCATGAACCTTTGTTGCTCATTGTCCCAATTGCATTGCCAAGCAGGGTCCCTTCCTTTTCCGAAATGAACCCGAGTGTCGTTGAAATTCAAACGCCAGCATAATTCCATTTCACTGCTTTAATTTCAAAGTTCAGCTGGCTACAATATTTAGATTGCACAAGCACAAATTAAGAGTGCGAGTTTTGTTACCGTATTTTAGTTACCTGTGACTGCAGCTCAGCTTGGTACGTACTAAATTTTACTATTGTTAATAGTTCAGAATCATTTAATTCAAGTTCAAAGTAAAATCTCTTGTTTCTAAATTGCGTAGAGTCAAGTTGCTTTTGAAATGATTGTTGAGGTAGTCCAAGACTAACCGTATTTTACTGGATTTCGATGTGCTTCAGAAAGAAAGCTCACTATTAACTTCAGTCACTAAATTAACTTTCGATTTTCCGGTTTTATTAATTCTTTTGCTAAATTAAGTCAGAGTGTAGCGAAATTTATTACTTCTGACAAACTTTCAGTTTTCACACTACACGTGTCAACCTTCAGTTGCCACGCTTCTAGTGTTAATTATATGTGTAATAACCTTTCTTTTTCAGTTACTATAGTAATTGTCCTTAGGACTGGCGACCGTGATTTCCCCCAAATCTCAAATATCTAATTATCGCTAGTTAATTGTTAACGTAACGGCCGCACATTTACTTTCTTTATTAACTTTATCCCTTTTCAAAATTAATTTCCACCAGTTTCATTTGCATTTTTCCTTTCATTTAGATGTAACCCTTTCCTCCCTCTTTACCGATAGATTAACTTCGGTGACGATTGCTTTTCCCAAATTTCCATTAGGTACACGCGGTTTAATTTTTCACTGTCTTTAAGGTCGATAAGTGAGGGGGGAGGTTACAACACCATCTGAGCCACCACAGGCAAAATATTAGGTTCACACTGCACTTTGCTCGGGTATATGTCTTTTGTTAAGGCTCAGCCATTAATTCTTCTTAAGAAGTTAATATAAAGACACCATAACTAATCATCAGAGGGATATTGCATTGCAATTCTCAATGAGCCAACAGATGTCAGTCAAGCAAAAGTGCATTGATAGTCACTCCTTTGATTTTTGTTGTTTTAAGTTAGAGCATGCAGTAGTACTGCTCCCGACTTCTGAACATTGCCTATTGAATGCAAATGTTGGGTTGGGTTGAGTTGTCTGGGGAAGGAGACCAGACAGCGAGGTCATCGGTCTCATCGGATTAGGGAAGGATGGGGAAGGAAGTCGGCCCCCTTTCAGAGGAACCATCCCGGCATTAGCCTGGAGTGATTTAGGGGAAATCACAATGCAAATGTCGCATGACGCTTAAATGGTTGCACACTACCACGTATGTCGCTTATCGAGGCTTCTTGAATGTACAAAAACATTCATGCCAGAACACTGTTTCTTGATGCAAGAAAGTCTTTTTCTTACGTGTGTTGCCCAAAAGCATTCGCCCCATACGCAGTAGAAAGGTTCAGAGCTGCCTAAGTTGTCTTCATCCCTCTACTAACCCCAAAGCGAATAATACGTCGCAATGTTAGACCTTTTTCCACTTGCGACTAGATTTTAACACACTCGAACAACGTTCATAAGTTTCAGGCATGCAAAATCCTAATCGTAACTGCGATATAAATATGATAACTTCAAATAAGAAAATGACCGTTGATAAATACACTCAATAGTGCCGCGCCACGTTAACATAGTGGGAGGCGTCTGATGGCTGCGGGCGGCTTATGGCCGGTAGCCAGTAGCTGCTGTGGGGCAAGGAAACTCTCGAGCGTAAGCTGTTCTGATCTTTGACGCAGCTGAGAGCTGTTTGGTGGAAATGTTTCTGGAACTTTTTCCTGTTGCAGGTGTGATCGAAAATGAAATGAATTATGTTTGAGGTTCCGTCAGACTTATAACATTAGCAGATATCCGATTTAAAGAAAGAAGGAAGTGGAGTGAACTTGAACGCTCGACTTGACGTTTATTGAGCACGAAGCTTACCACTATGTTATGAGGAGATATGTTTCCATAACATCTCGAGAAGACTGACGGATCTTGCTCCATACACTTACGAGTCCTACAGTGTTTCCAGATCCTGCATATGGCCGGACTTAAAATTCTGAGGGGCGGCCGGAATATCGACCACCTGAAGTGAACGACTCGGACGTTGTCCCTGAGGCGGCCGGCCGGCGGGCAGGTTTACGTCTTATACTGTACTTGCTTGTCACCTCGATGAAATATTCTGAATAGCTTATAATTAAGATGTCACACTGGGTGAGTAGCCGAGAAATCTACATTAAGAAATATGGACATAATGAGGAAACGTATACTGCAGCAGTGTCATGTTGGCTTAGATGTAATACGATCGATTTTTCACTGCGCTGGTTGATATACAAGTCGATTAGGATCTCGCCGGAGAAACACTTCGGTTTGTAAGTCTTTTTATCGTTTTCGTTATTCGATCTGCGTACGGCCAGAACGAAATTCAGTAACTAAATCGTGAGACAAGCTCTGCATCATAAGCTATTTCAAAACGTCCATTAAATACATTGTAGGCTTGAGCAGAGGTGTCTGTTTCAAAAATACTCAGTTACTTCACAAGAAAGGCCCAGAAGAGCCTCCAGGGGCCCGTTTATGACAGTAATTTATGTGTTGTTTGTCATTTAGGGAATCATCACACGATACAAACATTATGGAAGCAATGAACATACTGCGGTAAATCTGGAGGTGAAAACGTATTGAATACCAGAATTGCACCCTTTTTCGTATCTTTCTTTGTGTATCTGCATCAGAAGAGATACATTTTCCTTGTAAATGTACATTTTGATTAGTTTGTGATATGCCTGAATCAGTTCGCAACTGTGACTGAAACAACAAGTTTTCTTTCATTATATCAAACTTTCGTCGAAAGATAGATACAAGTCTATAACTCAGCTGCATTTTCTGATACATTTCAATCATGGTGGTAGACTGTATGCTTCAAAGACTCTCAAGCCATTTCCTGCAGGAGCAATTGCCACATGAATAACTTCGCCATAACTGTGTCGAAATTTTATGACACTTGCGTTAGCAGCTATTAGGTTCTCTCATTCTCCCATACACGCCCTCTCCAGACAAGCAGATCTGATAAAACCTAACAGATTACATACTGCTCCACTTTCAGTTAGCTTATGTCCTCCATAACTCCGTTCACGGAATTGAAAGTCAGCTGAACTGTCTGCATTTCCGTCGAAGACGCACTGTGCCGCTTTCATTCGATATGTCATATCTTTTGCATGGAAAAGGCGTGACATTACAGATCATATCATACCATTTCGTAAGCCCAGGGTACACGATTAGTAGAACGGCGTAATGGTTAAGGTGGTCAGTTCCTAATCTGCAGGAATGGGTTTGGAATCCTATCACTTCCATGAATTTTAATTGGTAGTAAGAGTTATTAGCTTAGTAGGACAACGAGAATTATTAAGTATTCATAATTTTAAAGTTTATGTCTGCGCCACCGGTCTGACACCACACTTTCTCTTTAGGTACTGTGATTTTTGCTTGGCATTAAAAGAAAATGATACCTCTTTTGTGCTTTCGTCGGTATTGGCGTCCTGTCTGCATGTAAATAGAGAGAATACAAATTAATATCATACTTTTTCTCGACATAAAAGAACTAAATAATTTCTCTTTTATGTATCCATCCATTGGCATCATGCGCTATGTAACAAAAAAAAAATACTTTCATGTTTGTCTCAGTCTTTTTGATCAGCAGTCGTAAAATAATTTAAAATCAGGAGACTATCGAACGATTGAAAAGTGTGAAATAACAGCGTAGTTTTTGTGTGTAATCTGCCCCTCTCTTCCTTCATTTTTTTGTAAAGAAGAGATAAGACAAACGAATTTTCCTCTTGTTCGAGGGAGAAGAAGTCATGGACAATTTATCCTGAACAACACAGTAATTCAGTACCGCTCCCAGTAACCGTCCTCCTCTACAACTGCATTTAGCCGCCTGGGAGTGCAAGCAATATGTTTCTCGATGAATCTGTCATTCGGTGACAACTCTTCACACGCGTCATGAACTGCTTTGGACAACGCTCTCTTAATCGTCGGTGCTGCTGTTCTACACCTAATAATTTTCTCCGTCTCTGCCCATACGTGCTCTGTGAGAGTGAGGCCAGCACCTTTGGCACGCCAGTCCAACAGCTCAACGTCTCCTTTCATCTGAAACAGCGTTTCAGACAGGAGAACGGTCAAGTTGGAAGATTATTCTGCCTGCCGAAAATCTCTGACGAACCGAAGGAAGCATTACGTTCTCCAGTATTTTGCAGGAGTAATGACTGGAAAAAGGACGGTCCAGTTGCTCCAGAGCGCCGCAGCTATTTGCTGCGAACGAAATATTCCCCTGTATTTGAGCCACTGCTTCTAGAAATGAACAAGAAGCATTAAATGTTTCCTTCAAGCACGCGTGCAGCAGCAGCAGCAGCAGCAGAATGAAGAAGTTAATAGCGAATTTACTCATTTTGAGAAGACCGATGGAGCGAACTGTTTTACTTGCAAAAATAAATAAATAAATAAAATGAAATAAAATAAATCAAGAGCCTAAATTTTTTCGTTATTTAACAAAACATCTATGAGCAATATATATACTGAAGAGCCAAAGAAACTGGTACACCTGCCTAATATCGTGTAGGGCCCTGTGAGCACGCAGAAGTGCATCAATACGACTTGGCATGGACGCGACTAATGCCTGAAGTAGTGCTGGAGGGAATTGACACCAGGAATCCTGCAGGGCTGTCCATAAATCCATAAGAGTAAGAGAAGGTGAAGATGTCTTCTGAACAGCACAGTGTAAGGTATCCTAGATATGCTCTATAATGTTCTTGTCTGGGGTGTTTGGTGGCCATCGGAAGTGTTTCAACTCGAAGAGAATTCCTGGAGCCACTCAGTAGCAATTCTGTAAGTGTGGGGTGTCGCGTTGTCCTGCTGGTATTCCCCAACTTCGTCGGAATGCACAATGGGCATGAATGGATGCAGGATGTCAAATTAAGCGCCTATTTGCCGTCAATTTTCAACCTTATTTTATTGGGCAACCAGTTTCACCGTTTTACTACGCCATATTCAGGCCCCTGACCGTCGTGTAGGAGTAATCTACTTCGCTTGTGATCAAAACAGGGGCCAGGAATACTGGTATTAGTAGATATTTGTTGCAGTGACCACTTCAACCATCACCTGCCAACATCCTCTATCGAACAGCCGAGTCCCACAACCATCGCTAAAAAGATGGACATACAGAGACTGAATGGATGCAGGTGATCAAAGAGGATGCCTACGTACGTGTCACCTGTCAGAGTCGTAACTGCACACGCCCCACACCATTACAAAGCCACCACCAGCTTGAACAGTCCCCTGCTGACATGCAGGGTCCATGGATTCATGAGGTTGTCTCCATACCCGTACACGTCCATCTACTCGATACAAACGAGACTCGTCCGACCAGGCAACATGTTTCAAATCATCAACAGTCCAATGACGGGCTCACGCGAAGTGTAAAGCTTTGTCTTGTGGAGTCTTCAAGGGTACACGAGTGGGCCTTCGGATCCGAAACCACATATCGATGATGTTTCGTTAAATGATTCCCACGCTGACACTTGTTGATGGCCCAGCACTGAAATCTGCTGCAATTTGTGGAAGCGTCACACTTCTGTCACGCTGTCACGTTGAACAGTTCACTTCAGTCGTCATTGGTCCCGTTCTTGCAGCATCTTTTTCCGGCTGCTCTGATGCCGGTAATTTCATGTTTTACCGTATTCCAGATATTCACGGTACATTCGTGAAATGGTCGTACAGGAAAATCCCCATTTCATTGCTATCTTGGAGATGCTGTGCCCCATCACAGCCGGCTGGTGTGACCGAGCAGTTCTAGACCCTTCAGTCTGGAACCGCGCGACCGTTACGGTCGCAGGTTCGAATCCTGCCTCGGGCATCGATGTGTGTGATGTCCTTAGGTTAGTTAGGTTTAAGTCGTTCTACGTTATAGGGGACTGATGATCTCAGAAGTTAAGTCCCATAGTGCTCAGAGCCATTTGAACCATTACAGTGTTGCAGCGTTCGTCCGTTGCAGATGGCAAGTAAGAACAGCAGCGGTAATGACCACGGAAAGGCCCCTGGACGTTGGCGCGTCAGGTACATAAATCTGCGGCCGCGAAGTTCGACTTCAGTCCACCACCAACAATGAAGGGTGAAGCACTGACAATGACAGCCACTCATGCTGGTGAAACGTAAGAAAAGTCGTCAAACAATGTTGGCCAGAAACCCGAGACAGATGCAAACAGACAATTTCTGTATCATCTATGTTTAAAACTGTGGGCTGGTCCTTGTCCTGAAGATAGTGCGTACGAGGACAGATTCACGTCGCTGCGGCGAAGTTTAAATTTTTTCGTCGTAAGAAGCACCTTGTACAGTCACTGAAACAGTGGATTCCTGAACATACAGAGCTAACGAGAAACTGCAGGTTAAGTGTTCTGGTGAATTAAGTGACAGTGATGATGTGTTACGGGATGCAGCACACAAAATGCGTCAGACACAGACATTCTCGCTACCATTTTAAAATTGCCATACCGAGATCTGAAAACGGTTTTGTAAATTGTAGAATCTCAAAGTATGGACAAAACCAATGTTGATTTCGAGGCTCTGTTTATTCGTCTTGTTCATAGTGCACAAGGCGCTCAGTTTAAAGTTCATGCTATCGTTAAAGTGGAAAAAGGCAAGGCAGATTAACAATAAAACTACAGATAAAACATTTCAGTCATGTGGTGTACTACAGAATAAGATGAGGAAGTCTCTTCCTCAGCGATTCTCAAAGCACGATAGCGAACCTTGTTCTTGCCAGGACGCAAAGTGTTTCCAGCGTGGTAAGCAAAGTCTTATACAAACAGCCTGTTAACAAGGCAGCGAGGGCAGGCACCACTTTACGAAGTGAATGTCATGTCGGCACTGCCGTTACAGCTGACGGTAACTAGAAAAAATGGTTCAAATGGCTCTGAGCACTATGGGACTCAACTTCTGAGGTCATCAGTCCCCTAGAACTTAGAACTACTTAAACCTAACTAACCTAAGGACATCACACACATCCATGCCCGAGGCAGGATTCGAACCTGCGACCATAGCGGTTCCAGACTGTAGCACCTAGAACCGCTCGGCCACTCCGGCCGGCGACAGTAACTAAAGATTAGCTTTTCCTCATCGCAGAAACCTTCCGCTGTAGTTCACAGACAGACAAAAACTTTTTTTCAACTAAGTGTGGCTCAAATGACAGTTAAATTTCGTTTAGACACAAGGGCCTCTGTTTCCCTCAAAATAAAGACTCCTATGAAATGATCGGTAGCCAATGGATACAGAAGCTTACTTCTTTTTAGTCTGCTTATAACGGACATGAAATACCAGTACTTGGCATGTGCAGTTTGCCAGCAACTTTTCATGGCGTTACAAAGAGTGTTCGATTTCATGTATCGTATTCTAGAAACAGTGCAAACATTTTTCGTTTCGACTTGTTTGATTTGTTCAACCTGTGCATACAAGATAATGTGTTAAAAATTAGTGTTTCAGTGCCTCATACTAATGTTTCTGACTTGTACAACAGGTATAGTGAACCTTTTGAAGCAGGATTGGGGAAGGCTAAGGACTTTGAATCGCATATTACTGTTAATGAGAATGCACAACCAGGATTTCATAATGCTTGGCCTGTCCCCCATGCTACATGTGAGCAGATTGGTCAGGAATTGCAATAATGGAAAGACAATGGGGCGATAATGCCATTTCTGCAGGTCAGTTTGCATCATCCTTGGTCATTCTCAAAAATCCGTCCAGAGGTTTACATCTGTGTGCTGATATCAAAGCAACACTACACCCACAAACTGTTGCGGACTGATTTCCTCTCCCACGACTAGATGAATTAACAGACAGATTGGGACAAAGTCGGTTCTTTTCCAAGACTGATTTACATGAGGCGTACTTACAGTTACCTCTTGACAAGGAAGCCAAGCAATATTTTGTAATCAGCACTTACCTGGGTTTGTTTCAGTTTCAAAGACTACCATTCGGAAGTAACTCAGCTTCTGCTATTTTTCAGTTGTTCCTGGGACAGTTAACAGCAAAAGTCCTTTCATGTACAAACTATCGAGACAATATTGTTGTTGCAGGTTTCACACCTGCTGAACATTGGAAAATTTAGAATGTTTGTTTAAGTACTTTCTGTGTCTGGCTTAAAGTGTAACAAGGAATAGTGCTCCTTTTTCCATAAAGAACTTGAATATTTAAAACATGTTATAAATGAAACTTCCTGGCAGATTAAAATAAATGTTCTGGATACTCATCCTACTTCTTTGCATTTGTCTGCAATTAAAGATTTTCTGGCACCCAATAACGTTAAGGAGCTCCAGGCTATCATGGAGAAGCTCACATATAACATTAAATTTATTGCAAATGCTGAGCAAATTCCTGCTGCACTGGAAAGGTGTTCCTTTTGCGTCGTCCCAAGACTCTTAGGAGACATTTCAGTGGTTATAGGACGCACTGTTAATTCGTCGTTACCTAATGCATTTTACTCCAACTAAGCTTGTTGCGTTAGGTGTAGATGCATTTTCTTACAGGATTTGAGGTGTGTTCTCTCAAAGAAATGGTTCATCTGATAGGCCCATTGGTTTTGCTTCGAAAACGCCCACCAAGAGCACTGCAAGTGCAGTTAACTTTCAGAAATTCTTTTATATTACAGATCGTCAGGCTGTAACGACTTTGTTCAATCCTGCGAAACCTATCCAGCCACGGACAGCGCAAAAATTGCAGCTTTGGGTTCTGTTTTTGTCTAATTATCAATACGAGTTGTACTGGCCCACTGCACAATATTCGAACGCTGATTTGTTGTCTCAGTTACAGGCCTGTACCAACACAGCGTTTGATTCGACTGAAGGATCATCAAATTGATACTCAAGATTTTGAAATTCTTCAAAATTTTCCGGTTGATTTCCGGCATATTGCTGGAGCAACTGCTGCGGACCCAGAGCAATGAGTGCGTCATGTGTGGCTACTTAGTTTGAAAGTAATCCCCGATCTAGTGGCATGGCGCTACTTTTTTCATCGTCATGCGCTATCCGTGATGTGAGGGATTCTGCTGTTGCATACATGACGATGCACGGATTGCGATTCCTCAGCGCCTCTAGCGGAAAGTTTTGTCTTTGTTGCAAGGACAAATGGTTCAAATGGCTTTGAGCACTATGGGACTTAACTTCTGAGGTCATCAGTCCCCTAGAACTTAGAACTACTTAAACCTAACTAACCTCAGTACATCACACACATCCATGCCCGAGGCAGGATTCGAACCTGCGAGCGTAGCGGTCGCGCGGTTCCAGACTAGAACCGCTCGGCCACTCCGACCGGCGCATCAAGGACATTGGGATGTAGTTCGCAAAAAGCAATTTGCACTATGTCACTGTACTTGGCCGGTCATGGACGCCCGAATGCAACAAATGACGTCTCGTTGGAATGTATCTGCAAAGCATCAGTCCGCTGCAATGATTTTTTAAGTGGCCACGTCCGTTTGGACCTTGGTACGCAACAATATCGATATCACAAGTCCATTCTGGAACACGTGAAGGCTCTTGATGGTGGATGTATGCAGTAAATTTCCTTTTGTATTTCCCATGACATCCACCGCTACAGCTAGTAATATCTCGTGTTTGTCTTCTTTTTTTTTTTTTATCACAGACGTCTTCCTGAGGTCCTTGTCCCGGACAAAGGACCACAGTTCACATCAGCCGGTTTTCAACAGTTTTGTACTGACAATGGCGAACACTATGTAAATTCTGCATCTTTTCATTCTGAGTCTAACGGAGAAGGCGAACGTTTCATTCGAATGTTCAAAAGGCACATAGAGAAACTCCGTTCCTCCTACACGTGAGAGTGGACCTTAAAGATGTTTGTTTCCTGCTACCGCTCCTTGCCACATGGCACGCTGTGGCCGAGCCGTTCTAGGCGCTTCAGTCCGGAACCGCTCTGCTGCTACGGTCGCAGGTTCGAATCCTGCCTCGGGCATGGATGTGTGTGATGTGCTTGGGTTAGTTAAGTTTAAGTAGTTCTAAGTCTAGGGGACTGATGACCTCAGATGTTAAGTCCCATAATGCGTAGAGCCATTTGAACCATTTTTGAGTCACATGGCAAGGAGTCAATGGCAGAATTATATTCGGTTGTTGTCACCACACCTTGGTTCAAATGGCTCTGAGCACTATGGGACTTATCTTAGGTCATCAGTCCCCTAGAACTTAGAACTACTTAAACCTAACTAACCTAAGGACATCACACACATCCAAGCCCGAGGCAGGATTCGAACCTGCGACCGTAGCAGTCCCGCGGTTCCGGACTGCAGCGCCTAGAACCGCACGGCCACCGCGGCCGGCCACCACACCTTGTTGCATCTTCTGCGGCCGCCGTAGAAGCGTTTCGTTCCGCCAAGTCAGACGAGATTTCAGCTGCAGGACGAAACTTTCTTTAAAGTGTTTGACAAGAAACAGCGTTGGGAGTACGGTGTCATCATACAAGTATTTGGACGTTCATTGTATGTCATTCAAGGTTCCTCTGGGCTGCATCGGCGTCATCTGAACCAGCTGCGGCACTCTTATATCAGTGCTTCTGCTGCAGAATGTTTGCCCACAGACCAACACGTCGGTAGTGTCCGCCTGTCGGTCGGCACCGTCCAGAGTGGTGCCCACGGAGATCGACGTCGCGCCGCCGCAGCCGTCGCTGAAAGTTCTGCAGCCTGAGCCGATGTCCGTGGAGACGCCGCCCCCAAAAATTTTCTCGACCTGGTCATCGCATCTGCGTCACTAGATGCGTGCATACACCCTGTGGCCGGCTTTTCAGCTGGGGTTCCCGGTCACTAGCAAGGTGGATACTGGTGTGCGGATTGGGAGCCGCCATCGGCTGTCGCTACAGTCGCTTTCTCCTCATCTACGTCCACATTCAGGCCTGCCCCCCTTGAGTCGTCTTGTGACGCAACACTACACGACGACAGTGCTGGTCTTTGGCGGTGGAGGAATGTGATGTCTTCCAAAGAATGAGGTTCTATGTCGAAGCTGGCACATCACGACAGGACTAGTAAGACAGTCGCTGCCTGACACAGGAACAAATGACAGACGTCGGCGTAGAAACGCCCTCAAGATGTTCCATACGCCACCGCTGCTGGATGCTGCGGGCTTTCATAATAATAAATGGATTCAAACGGGGGTGGCGCTCAACTACGTACCCTCTGACTCACAGTTGAAATATTAAAAGTTTTGGCTGGTTTCGGTGTCTAGGCGCTGGGATACGTAGTTGCCGCATTACAGGCCCAATACGACTGAGTCTACATTATACGATAAGAATACACACATGAATCGAATGGTCGAAGGTTTCTATCACTCGGCAATTGCGAATTATGAAAGTAACATATAAATTTATTAATGAAAGATTGCAATTAAATAAAATCTGCAGGTACTATCTTAATGACTTTAAATGATGAGTACGATAGTAGAAGTACTTTTGAGAATGCGGTATATTTCTGCAAAACACTTATTGGTGTCGCTGGTCCAGTAATTAAATAAAATATAAGTTGAACAACAGGGAAACAATAGATTCCTACTGCAGGTAGTTGGTTACAAACGACAACATAGCTTGCCAGATATTCACTTCTAAACGGATACTACGTCTTCACTGTAGGAACCACGGAAATCTCACACGTTCATAAGTCGACACTCCGAAGCATTTCTATCTCCCGCGATCACGCCCAAACCGCTCCATACTCTCCCAGTCTATCCTGTGACGTCCAGCACTCCCCGTGTCCTGTGCCGTATTCCCCGAAACGATCCTCTTCCCCCACTTCCATACAGTCTCACCATTAACGAGCGCTGTGATTGGCTAGAGCGCTCCCTCCATGTCTCCAAGCCGACATACACTCACAAACATATTGAAACACGTACTAAATACTGGATTTACATTTAAATACGGCTGGACCATAAACACGCTCTAACACACATTATTAAATACCTAAACAAATTAAATGAACATATATCAAAGGAATAGCAGCAAAAGGTAGGCCAGTAGCGTAGTGTCTCTGTGCTTTCTAAAACAGTAAATATTTAACGAATTTCTTCATGAATAGTATATATCGGATATAAACAAAGACATAGATGGATAAATATATTTATAAGCATGCTGCTACCGTTTTTTTCATGTGACTGTGGTGTACTTATGGCCTGACGCGATCGATAGTAATCGGCCACTTTGACCTCCAATAACTATTCAAGTTACATGCCTGTAATTTATACCATTTTAAGGTTTCCACTAATAGCTTTCTAAAGACACGTCGATCGACGAAATGGGACGAAGCGTTTATATTTTGGAAATTCGTTGCTGGGTGTTACTTGTATAATTTACCGTCAGACACTAAACTTTAAACTAATAGAGATATTGAAAATCTGATTACACCATCAGAATCAGCGTGCAAATAATAGTAATGTACATGTTTCTTTTTAAGGTATAATGATTCATGTGGCTACTATTAATTTCTATAGGAACTGTGAAATGTCTGCCATTAAGTTTTCACAAAGTCCGCCATCTTTGGTCCTCCCGGCGCATAGCGTCACCAAGGAATTCCCAGCCACGTGCTCGATGGACCAAGTGGTCCGGCCGTTGTACGGCATCACGCGCTTGCTAACGAGCCGCCCCTTACCTCACAATGCCTGCTTACGTCACGTCACAGCGCAGCGGCGCTCAGCCCACTCGTTAACCATCGCTTACAATGACAGCATCGCCTTACTTCAGATCCAGCAGCGCGACCAGTACTAGAAGCCAGAAATAAGCCAGAACTCTCTTTCTTTCTTTCTTTCTTGGGCCCTTTGTCCCGCTTCAACGCAGGGTCGGCTGTGTTACTACTGATCTGGCAATGTTAGTTGCAGAGGCTGGCCGGATGCCCTTCCTTCCGCCACTCGCAAGGGAACCTCCCCATCGCAGCCCCCTTAGATTTAGTTATAAGTTGGCACAGTGGATAGGCCTTGTAAAACTGAACACAGATCAATTGAGAAAACAGGAAGAAGTTGTATGGAACTACGAAAAAAAAATAAGCAAAATATACAAACTGAGTAGTCCATAAGAAGATAGGCAACATCAAGGACAATGTGCGCTCAGGAGCGCCGTGGTCCCGTCGTTAGCGTGAGCAGCTGCGGAACGAAAGGTCCTTGGTTCAATTCTTCCCTCGGGTGAAAAGTTTTAATTTTTTGT